>NC_041233.1:86412465-86432808 GCF_002837175.3 Physeter macrocephalus
TTTTTGATATTGAGCTCCATGAGCTATTTGTATATTTTGGAGATTAATCCTTTGTTGTTTCATTTGCAAATATTTTCTCCCATTCTGAGGGTTGTCTTTTTGTCTTGTTTATGGTTTCCATTGCTGTGCAAAGGCTTTTACGTTTAATTAAGTCCCATTTTAAAATTTTTGTTTTTATTTCCGTTACTCTAGGAGGTGGGTCAAAAAAGATCTTGCTGTGGTTTATGTCAAAGAGTGTTTTTCCTATGTTTTCCTCTAAGAGTTTTACAGTGTCTGGTCTTACATTTAAGTCTTTAATCCATTTGGAGTTTATTTTTGTGTAGGGTGTTAAGGAGTGTTCTAATTTCATTCTTTTACATGTAGCTGTCCAGTTTTCCCAGCACCACTTATTGAAGAGGCTGTCTTTTCTCCATTGTATGTTCTTGCCTCCTTTGTCATAAATTAGGTGCCCATATGTGCGTGGGTTTATCTCTGGGCATTCTACCCTATACCATTGATCTATATTTCTGTTTTTGTGCCAGTACCGTACTGTCTTGAGTACTGTAGCTTTGGAGTATAGTTTGAAGTCAGGGAGCCTGATTCCTCTGGCTCCATTTTTCTTTCTCAAGATTGCTTTGGCTGTTCGGGGTCTTTTGTGTTTCCATACGAATTGTAAAATTTTTTGTTCTAGTTCTGTGAAGAATGCCATTAGTAGTTTGATAGGGATTGCATTGAATCTGTAGATTGCTTTGGATAGTAAGATTTTTTATCTAAATTTATGCCACCTTCTTACTGTTATCACAGAGGCCAATCAGATGGTTTTAGGATTGTCTCTAAGCTACAATTCCCCAGGATCCCAATCCTTTCTCTACTGCTTTGCTATGCTCTTCATCTTATTCATACACACAAATGTGCTTTCTTTTGTCCAAGGTACCAAGCATCCTTTGCATAATCTGGAGTATATCTTGAAGAAGGCCTTAAAATGTGTGTATAAATTAATTTAAGCTATCACTCTCAATAATTTTAAATTCCACATAGCAACATGAAGTCAGTTTTTATAATTGTTAAATTAGAGAGTTGACATGAGAATTTAAAATGCACTGTACCAGAATGTAAGATTAAATAAGCCTGGGATGGCAGGGAAGATGGCAGTGTAGGAAGTGCTAAGAATTTTTCTCTCCACCTGGACAACATGGTATTGGCAAAATCTGTCTTCCATAATTATTTTAGAATTTCAGAGTCTATTCAAAGGCTTGCACCTTCCAGGCAAGGACAAGGCTGATAATTTGCGCTTACTTTTGGTCAATTTCAGCCTAGTGCAGCTATGCATCCTCCCACGCCCCAGCCCACGGCAGCCAGCTGTACCAGTGTTCTTAGAGGGGCTTGCAGGAGCCAGAGTGGCAATAAGGACTTTGTCCTTCAAATATCAGGGATCTGGGTTCTGATCACCAACAGCTGCCTCTGGTAATGGAGGGGCAGACACAGAGGGGGGCAGTTAGCAGCATTTCCCACCACCAATGGTTCATGCTTCTCCACCTCAAGCACCTTTCAGGGGATTTAAAGAGACAATGGATCTTTTATTCCCTTCATTTTTCCCTTTTGCCCCTTTTGGGAGCAAGATACTTAAAGATTAGTTACACATACAGAGAAATTTAGTAAGATAACACTCATGTCCAAGATGCAAGCTTTTCTTAGACTTGAGAAGACCTTAAGTGTACACATTTCAGGCTGATCTCTGACACAGAGACACCTACACACACACACACAAAAGTTTTTAAAGAACAATAAATCCTAAAATTTGCATGGAACCACAAAAAGACTTTGAATAGCCAAAGCAATCTTGAGAAAGAGAAACAAAGTTGGAGACATCACACTTCCTGATTTCAAACTATATTACGAAGCTATAATAATCAAAACACTATGATATTGACATAGATCAATGGAACAGAATAGTGAGCTCAGAAATAAACCCATGAATATATATGGTCAAATCAGTGAGGAAAGGACAGTCGCTCCAATAAATGGTGCTGGGGAAAGAGGACAGCCACATGCAGAAGAATAAAACTGGACCACCATTTTACACCAAACAGTTACACAAAACTGATGCAAAATGGATTTAAAACTTTACCATAAGATCTGAAACCATAAAACTCCTAGAAGAAAACATAGGCAGTAAGCTCCCTGACATTGGTCTTGGGGATGATTTTTTGGACTTAACACCAAAGCAAAGGCAACAAAAGCAAAAATAAACAAGTGGGACTACATCAAACGAAAAAGTTTCCGCACAGCAAAGGAAATCATCAACAAAATGAAAAGGCAACATACTGAATAGGAGAAGATATTTGCAAACATACCTGATAAGGAGTTAATATCCAAAATATATAAGAAACTCAAACAACTCAATCTGATTTAAAATGGGCACAGGAAGTGTATAGACATTTCTCCAAAAAAGACATACAGGTGACCAATAGGTACATGAAAAGATGCTCAACATCATTAATCATCAGGGAAATACAAATCAAAACCACAGTAAGATATCACCTCACACCTGTCAGAATGGCTATTATCAAAAAGACAAGGGATAACAAGTGCTGATGAGGATGTGGAGAAAAGGGACCCCTTGTGCACTGTTGGTGGGAATGGAAATTGGTGCAGCCACTATGGAAAACAGTAGTTTTTTACCTCAAAAAATTAAAAATAGAACTACCATACGGTCCAGCAATCCCACTTCTGGGTATATATACTAAGGAAACAAAATCACTAACTTGAAAAGATATCTGCAACTCCATGTTCATTGCAGCATTATTCACAATAGCCAAGACATGGAAACAATCTGGAAACAATCCAAGTGTCTATCAATGTCGGAAATGGATAAGGAAAATGTAGTATATATAGAATGGAATATTATTCAGCCAAAAAAAGAAGGAATCCTGCCATTTATGGCAACATGCATGGATTTGGAGGGCATTATGCTAAGTGAAATAAGTCAGACAGATAAAGACAAATAGTGTATGATCTCATGTGTGGAGTCTAAAGCAAAAACAAGGAAAACCTGATCTCATAGATAGAGAACAAATTGATGGTTGTCAGAGGTGTGTGCGGAGGGAGGCAAAAAGGATAAGTGGGTCAAAAGGTACAAACTTCCAGTTATAAAATAAGTAAGTCCTAGGGATGTAACTTACAGCATGGCGACTACAGCTAATGATACTGTGTCATATATTTGAAAGCTGCTGAGACAGTAAGTCTTAGAAGTTTTCATCACAAGAAAAAAACTGTAGGTAGTGATGGATGCTAACCAGGCTTATTGGGGTGATCATTTCACAATACATACATGTATCAAATCATTACGTTGTACACTGAAACTAATACAGTTGACCCTTAAACAGTACGGGTTTGAACTGCATGGGCCCACTCATACGGGGATTTTTTTCAATAGTAAATGTTACAGTACTATGCAATTCTCGGTTGGCTGAATCCAAGGACGATACGGGGGAACCATGAGCACGGAGGCGTGACAGTAAGTTGTAGGCTGATTTCTGACTGTGCGGAGTGTGGGCGCTCCTAACACTACCTTGAGCTGTAAAATGATATCAATTATATCTCGGTTTTTTAGAAAGTCAAACAGCAAACCTTGGGGAAGGGGGAAAATCTGATTTCCAAAGTTACCACATTATAAGATTTACTTGTCCAGTTTTCAATTTAAAAAATCACAAGACATACAGAGAAACAGGGAAGTATGGCACATCCAAAGGAAACAATAAATGAAAACTATCCTTGAAGAAGACATAAGAAGAGGGATTTATTTCAAAGTGAAAAAGAATTTTTTTTAATGATTAAATGGTCATAGTAATTTTCTAAAGTAACTCCTGGTTCTGGCCTTGATGGGTTAGTTCAAACTGCATTTATATTCCCACTATAAACAACTAAAAAACTAGAAAGCAACTGTCTTCAAGCACTGGCAGTATACCGCACAGGGCTGTGATCTTGGAAGAAAGGAAGCACACCATAGGTGAGCTCCAAAGCCACCCAGACTTCTTCTCTGGAGGCACTTTCCAAAAATAGTGCAGGAAAATGGAGGCCAAGAAGAGAACTGTCTCACTGGGCAAAAAGCAAACAAACAAAACAAAAAAAAAAACAGATTGGAATTCAGAGCAGCTAAGGCAGGTGAAATTTGGGGAGCAGGTTATCAGAAAGGAAGGAGCTACAGAGAAAGAATCCTAAAGTCTACCTAAGGGTTTCCCTGGCATCCTTTTACAAATCTAAAGCTGTCTGTGAAGATGAGGCTCTGAAAAGCCAAGCAGAGAAAAACTGCTGAGAGACCAAAAGCTAAGAGGAATTAGGGATTTCACAGTGCTGGGGAGACAGTGACCCATCCAGAAAGGTGAGACACTGGTCAATGTCCTTGCCATTCAGTTGAGACACCAGAACGCCCATCTTGCAGAAGTAAAGATCACACCCTAGAACTGAGGGCAAAATACGCCAACCTTTAAAAAGCCTAGAGCTAAGCCTTAATAAAAATCAAAGTGGTCCACATTAATTTAGGTATCTGCCAAAATAAAATTCAAAATTCTTTTGAAGAAAATAAAACAATCCAGAGCCTATAAAACAAACCATCAAGGGTCCAGTATGCAGTCAAAAATTACTAGAAATGCAAAGAAAAAAATGTAATCTAGAGTAAAAAGTAGAATCTGTCAATCGAAACAGACACACTAAGAGGGTGTGGAGAAAAGGGAACCCTTCTACATTGTTGATGGGAATGTAAATTTGTACAAGCACTATGGAGAACAGTATGGAGACGCCTTAAAAAACTAAAAAGAGCTAACATATGATCCAGCAATCCCACTCCTGGGCATATATCCGGAGAAAACCATAATTCAAAAGTATACATGAACCCCAATGTTCACTGCAGCACTGTTTACAATAGCCAGGACATGGAAGCAACCTAAATGTCCATCAACAGGGGAATGTATAAAGAAGACATGGTACATATATATATAATGGAATATTACTCAGCCATAAAAAGGAATGAAATTGTGCCATTTGCAGCAACATGGATGGACCTAGAAACTGTCATACTGAGTGAAGTAAGTCAGACAGAGAGGACAAATATTGTATGATATAGCTTATATGTGGAATCTAAAAAAATAGTACAAATGAACTTATTTACAAAACAGAAATAGAGTTACAGTTGTAGAAAACAATCTTACGGTTATCAGGAGGGAAAGGCAGGGAGGGATAAATTGGGAGATTGGGATTGACATATACACATTATTATATATAAAATAGGTAACTAATAAAGACCTACTGTATAGCACAGGGAACTCTACTCAATACTCTGTAATGACCTGTAAGGGAAAAGAGTCTAAAAAAGAGTTGATATACGTATATATATAACTGATTCACTGTGCTGTACAGCAGGAAGGAACACAACAGGGCTTCCCTGGTGGTGCAGTGGTTAAGAATCTGCCTGCTAACGCAGGGGACTTGGGTTCGAGCCCTGGTCCCGGAAGATCCCACATGCTGCGGAGCAACTAATCCCGTGCACCACAACAACTGAGCCTGTGCTCTAGAGCCCGTGAGCCACAAGTCCTTGAGCCCGCGTGCCACAACTACTGAAGCCCATGTGCCTAGAGTCCGTGCTCCACAATAGAAGCCACCGCAATGAGAAGCCTGCGCACCACAACGTAGAGTAGCCCCCGCTCGCCACAACTACAGAAAGCCTGTGCACAGCAACGAAGACCCAATGCAGCCAAAAGTAAAATAAATTAAATAAATTTATAAAAAAAAGAAAGGAACACAAACTTGTAAATCAACTATACTCCAATAAAAAAATAATTTTTAAAAAAGAAAAGAAACAGACATAAAACACTATGCCTCAAACACACAAATAATAACATGTAAAAGAATCTAGAAAAAAGGATGGATATAATGGGGAAAGAGATAAGAAATTTTAGGAGAGTTATAAAAATTTACATATGTAGTTTCCAAGTGGAAACTCTAACACTGAAAAAAAAAGCATAAGAACTGGAATCAAATATTCACTGGATGGGATTAACTGGAGATTGAACACAAGAGAAGAAAAGATTAGTAAACTTGAAGATAGCTCAAAATACATCATTAAACTGAAACACAAAGAGTAAAATATTAGGAGAGAAACAAAAACAAAGCCTCAATGACCTGTGGGTCCAACACATGTGTGGTTAGGATCCCAGAAGGAGGGAAGCAGAAAATGAAGTAGGAATAATCTTTGAAGAAATTTTAATCAAAATCCCAAATCTGATCAAAAAAGAAACCGACAGACAGAAAAATCAGTGAACCCCAACCAAAAAAGAAAATACACCTAAAAAGAAAATCACACCTACACAGATCATAGTCAAAGATAAAGATAAACTCTCAAAGGCAAGCAGATGCAGGGTCTTGAAGAGGTACGGGTTCATAGCAGCATTGCATCCATCAAAGGGTGAATTAATAAACAAAACTGGCATATATACACAATGCAATATTATTCAGCCTTAAAAAGCAAGGGAAATTATGACACATGATACAACATGGATAAAGCTTGAGGACATTAATCTAAGTGAAATAAGCCAATCACAAAAAGATCAATCCGGTATAATTCCACTTATGGGAGGTACCTAAATGTTCTAGGTACCTCGTAAAACTCATAAAAACAGAAAGCAGAAGTTTGGTCGCAGGGGCTGCAGGCATGGGATACAGGGAATTGTTTAATGGACACAGAATTTCAGTTTTGCAAGATGAGAAAGTTTTGGAGATTGGCTGTATCATGTGAACATGCTTAACGCTAACTAACTCCACACTTAAAAACTGTTAAAATGGCAAATCCTACATTATGCATATTTTACCACAATTTTAAAAATTTTGAAATTTTTTTAAAAGGAGCAAACATAAGATAAAAGATACAGTATGTGCAACAGCAATAATAAAAATAAGGCTAAGTTCTCATTAGAACTAATGGAGGCCAGAAGACAAGAGTATCTTTTTTTAAATTTATTTTTTAAATTTAATTTATTTTATTGAAGTAGAGTTGATTTACATTGTTGTGTTAATTTCTGCTGTACAGCAAAGTGATTCGGTTATACATATATATATACATTCTTTTTCATATTCTTTTCCATTATGGTCCATCACAGAACACTGACTATAGTTCCCTGTACTATACAGTAGGACCTACGGGTATCTTTAAAGTGCCAAAACCAAATAAAAACTATCAACTATCAACCTAAAATTCTACACTGAGTGAAAACATCTTGCCAAAATGAAGGCAAAATAGAGATATGTTCAGATGAATGGACATTTAAGTAACCGGTTACCTGCAAACTCGCTCTGTAAGAAATGCTACAGAAAATTCTTCAGGCTGAAGGAAAATGGTACCACATAGAAATCAGACTGACAAGAAGGAACAAAGAGCACTGGAAATGCTAAGGATATTGGTAAAAATAAAAGGGTAATTTTTTGGTTTCTTGAATTCTTAAGAAGTTAAACATTTACAGAAAAAATAATAACAATGTATTGTGGCAGAGGTAATATATGTGACAATAACAGCACAAAGGGCAGGAGAAAGGGTAAATGGAGTTTTGCTGTTTTGTCTTCACATTCTTCGAGAACGGGTGTAATAAACAAAGAAAACACGCAAGGGAACATTTGCAGCGTTACAAGTGGATTTGCACACAGCAGGGGACCACAGCCAGGTCCTCGCGGTGACAGTGAGGGCCCGGTGCTGCTTGTTTCCCGTTCTGCGCCCTGCCCGCCCTCTCTGCTCCAGAAGGTGACCCCTGGGGGCTGCATTAGCCCGGGGTTAGCATCACCCAACGGAAGGGAAGTACCGCAGGCGCTCAGAGAGCAGGAGAGGGCAGCGGGGCACTTCTTGTCCACTCTCTCTTCCAGTATCGGTGCAAGAGCATGGCTGAGGCTGGCATTCTACAACAGCAGCCTCTGCCAGCATGCCCCTCAGTTCTCAGCCTCCAGGGCGAGGGGTAAATCTTGCTGTCGCTGGTTCCCGGTCCCTCCACATCCCCTGTGGGTCTCTTAACTCTGTCCACACTGCTGTAAATTCGTTAAATCCTTCAGAAATCCACTTGAGTGTATCTTGTTTCTTCCTCTTGGAACCCTGACTGAGAGAGCAAATGGTATGAAGAGTAACCTTGAACAACAGGCTGTCAAGATGGAATTCTGGGGTTTCCATACATGGCTCAGAGCCACTGGAAACCCACGGCACACCCTGGAACCACGATTACTCAAAATAAGGTCTGCCATGGCATGGAATGGAGTAGAGAGGGGAAAAGACTTGGAAAATCATTTGGTTACTGCGGCAATAAGATGTAGAAGAAAGATAAGCTGGGTGTCTTGAACTTTCAACTCAGGGCATTGGTTGAAATCAGAAAACGTCTCTGATGGCCTCCAAAGAATCTGTTATCTCTTTGCTTCCAGGCTGTAACAGCTGCAGATGGGGTGCCTGTTCTGCATTATATCCAGGCATATAACGAGAGGAAAATTCCAGAATGGCAGCATATTTGCATGGCCTTAAAGTGTCTCCCTCAGTTTGCTTATTGTTGCAAAGAGAAGAAAATGCTTACAGTTCAGACAACGCCTTGAATGATCAAAATGAGCGTCACCAGTGAGGGGCAGGTGGACAGTGTATGCCTCCAGGTGTGATGCCCGGAGAAGGGTAGATCACACGTGTCGTGTTCCACCTGGGAATGCACAGCTGAATCTAATCAGGAGGAGGAACAGATAAGCCCAGAATGAGGAACTTTCTATGTAAAAGAAAATGGAGAGGAGCTATATTCTTCAAAAATGTCAATGTCATAAAAGGCAAAGAGAGGCTGTGGAAATATTCTAGATTCAAGGAACACGAAGTGGAAAGTGAATGCAATACCTGATCCAAGACTGGCTCCTTTACTAGAAGGGGGAGTCTGTGAAAGACATTATTGAGTCAATTTAAAAACTGGAATGTAGACGGTAGAGAGGATGAAACTATTTTATTAAGGTTAAAGGTATTGAAGTTGATCACTGTCCTTGGCTATGTAAGAGAATATCCTTATTCTTAGAAAACACACGCTGAAATATTTAGGAATAAAGGGCCATGACAAATACAATTTACTCTCAAATTGTTCAGCAAAATATATATTATGCATGTATTTATTGAGAAAGAGAGAGAGAGAATCCATGCAAATGACAGAGCAAATGAAATAAAATGTTAACAGTAAGTAAACCTGAGTAAAGAGTATGCGTTAGCTTGCTAAGGTGGTCAAACAAAGTACTACAAACTGGGTGGCTTAAACCTCAGAAATTTACTGTCTCACAGTTCTGGAGGCTGGAAGTCCAAGATCAAGGTGTCAGCAGGGTTGGTTCCTTCTGAGGCTGTGACGGGGAAGTGTTCCAGGCCTCTCTCCCGGCTGCTGGTGGTTTGCTGCAAACCTTTCATGTTCCTTGGCTTGTAGACACATCACCCTCATCTCTGCCTTCATGTTCACATGGCATTGTCGCTGTGTGTGTGTGTCTCTGTGTCCACATTTCCCCTTTGCATAAGGGCACCAGTCATATTGGATTAAGGCCTAAGCTAATGACCTTAAGTTTAATTACCCCTGTAAAGACCCTATTTCCAAATCAGGTTACATTCTGTGGTATCAGGACTAGGACTTCAACATATCTGTTTTGGGCGGGTGGGGGGGACACAATTCAACCCCTAACAAGTATATGGATAATTTTTATACTATTTTTTTATTCTTGTAACTTTTCTGTAAATTTGAAATTATTTCCAAGTAAAACATTTTTTTTTTAAGGAAAAGAAATTCCTATATGGCCTACAGAGTGACTTACAAAACCAGGAAGAGAAAAAGTATATCCCAAAGGAACTGCAGGATTCTACCAACTCACATCCACAAGATGCTTGGAATTGACCAAATAGGATAAATTATACAATGAGATAGGACCAAATTTATCAATATGGGTGCATTTACCAAGAATTCTAGGTTCAACATGTCCAGTAACAGTCTAGGAACTGCTTGTCAAATGGGCATGTTTTGCTCCATTAGGCCTTGTCAGGGGCTGCATACAGCATCCTTATCCATCACAGCCATTTTGAATTCTGTTGGACCTGTTACAATAGTTGCAGATCCCTCTCTTGGGATCTGCAGCTATTATAGATAGTTGAACAGCTGTTAGGTGCCAAATGGCTCTAAGAGTATGCTTGTGAAGACTGGTTCATAGATGACCTAGATTGAGATGCTGGAAATTTCCCAGCGTACGTTAGAGAAAGGACCATAATGGCTCACTGAGATGGGAATGTTGGAGTGAATTCATTAAGTGCAGCCTGCTCAGCCAACCCCTACCGTACAACCCAGGAGGCCCAGAAATGCTTTAGTGAAGGGAGCGCCAGAATCCATAAAAGTTGTAGTGCTAACTGTCCTCTGCACACCAGAGATGCTGGTGGGAGATAACTGCAGTAGAATTGGGTGCCCTAATTTCAATGGGAATAATGGGATCCCCGTGTGGTAGCAGTGTGGTGGCAGCACTTGACCATCACGGACAAAGTAGGCACAATTAGCATAATAAAACACGGGGACAGAGTGGCCATCAGAGCATTTTGGCTCTCAAGGTCTGTGGCAGTGGCTAATTGATCATAAAGTTCCCAGGAATAAAATAGATGGACAGCCTCCACCAAAGTACGGCTTGATCTGTAAAATCAGAGAAAGTCTAAGCCAGGTAAGCAGAAATCTGAGTTGAATGACTATACAGAAAGTACCCAATTCCCATCAGTTCATAGATCCAGAGTCCTAACTGAAAGAGTGGGAGGTGGAGTCGTTGAGAGCCCAGACTGATACTAAGACCAGGAATCTCTTACAGCATCAATCTGCACATGCGTGTGCTGTTCTCCAGCAGGACTCAGCCTCCTCAACGTTCATTGACTATATAGTTATTGCCCCTGTTTCAAGCCAGTCGCAACATCCAGCAAGATGCACCACAGGGTGGATCCAGGGCTGTTCATCTGAAGAGTGGATACAGGTGGGATAAGAAGCAAAGACGCTGAGCATGCTGAGTGTCCAAGCAAGGCTATAGCATGAGGAGGCAGATAAACTAGGAGGAAAAGGTAGGTCTGTCAAGCTAACATCAGGGAGGAAGAAAGGAGGAAATTGCTGTAAAGAACCAAGGAGAGACTTGAGGGCAGGAAAGTTAAGAGATTGTGTTTATGAGTTTTGAGATTTTGAAGTGGAAGGTAAAAAGCAATATAGAGTTTAATACGAATCACTGAACTGAGGTCCAGGAGCTTGAGGCTGGATGCTGGATGCTGGATGCTGGGCATCTTATGTGACTTAGAAGTTGCCAGGGAGAACGGGAGCCAGGCGCTCAGACGCTCAGTGAGGCTTCGAGATCAGGGCAAGGAGGCCCAAAAGACGTAAACCCACACGGTGTGGTACCTCTCTTCTGTACTTTGAGAGGCCAGCATGATACCCTAGGACAAATATTTATCTGGAGATCTTTCAAAATTAAGAGGTTGGCTAGAAAATAGCCACAAGTCTTATCTTGTATTCTGGCAAAAACTCAATTGATTGGCATCTAAATTATAACCAGAGCTCCCTTATTTAGCCCTAGCTTTAAAATTTTAATTCTCAGTTGTTACCTAATACAACACTAGAGAACTAAAGACTCAGGAACAGGTACACAGTTTTGTTTTGGTTTCTGTTTTGTAATTCCATAACCAAAACATAAAGTTTAAAGTCTAATCATTTTTGCCAATTTACACATTATACAATTTATACATTAAAATCAATGAAATAATGAAAAAAATATTTAAGCTAGCAATCTGTTTTTTTGATCTACACTTTGTAAGATAAAAATTATCCTGATTTTTATATTTATGTGTATATATATATGTATATCCTTTTTCTTTTTTTTTTTTTTTGGCCGCACTTGCAGGATCTTAGTTCTCCCACCAGGGATTTAACCCGGGGCCGTGGCAATGAAAGCACCGAGTCCTAACTACTGGACCACCAGGGAAGTCCCCTTATCTGTTTAAATTCCATTTTCTACCTTCCTTTCTACAAAGCCGAAAGAATTCTATCACTGAGCAATCCATCCCAGCCTACAAAGTGATCGCATAATCACGCTGTTCCTGTGCATAATCAGAGGACATTAAATAGCGTTAGGAACCATAATGCTTCCCAAAGCACTAATACAATTAATGTATCAGAGTGACTCAGGGTAAAGCAATGACTCTTACCTAAAGATATCATTGAGGATACTAATGAAACAAAATTGAGTTTTTAAATCAAGGTTTTAAAATAAGGGGGGAGATACTAAAGTTATCATTCTTAGACTGGTATTATGAGCGAAATAGCACAAGAGCTTGGACATTGATGGATTTGGTAGCGCTGGCGCTTTACATGGTGTTCCTTAAAGCCTGATCTTCTTGATACTTTCCTCTAAAACTAACACACTAATTCACCACTAACTTTACGATTGTTTTTATTTTTTCGGCCGCACCACACCACATGCAGGATGTTACTTCCCCCGACCAGGCAGCGAACCCGTACCCTCTGCAGTGGGGTCGCAGTCTTAACCACTGGACCCCCAGGGCAGTCCCACGGTTGTTTATTTTTAAATTATTATAATTACGAAGTACATAGTATACTTTACGTATAACCACAGTGTTGACTGAACAAAAATGCACAATCTAAAAGTTGCTAGTTATGTTTTATTTGGGGACCTTACCGAGGACCATCGCCTGGGAGACAGCCTCTCAGATAGCTCTGCAGGACTGTTCCAAAGAGGTCAGGGGGAGTGAGGATATATAGGAGTTTACGCTGAAAAACACACATGGGAAGATGCAAGAGTCTGGGTTCATTAAAGTTACTCCTTAGGTATGCATCTTTATGTAGGGCCACTATCCTGTTTTTCTCCATCCTGAATTCCGCTCATGGGGCACTAATGGGGGGCAGGGGGTGGAGGGGGGCCAGGCTACAGTGGCTGATAGCTTGCGGGCAGGCAATAGTCATTATTTACTGGGATGGCAACATTCTTTGCCCTCGATAGTAAGTATATATTCATATTTATTTACCATATTTATAATGTTTTCATGTATGAAGTATATAGTCATTTTTTTTTCCCAAAACAATCAGTTTTGAATCCCTAATCTCGGTTTTAAGTCCAAGATATCAGTGGTACTAGAACTTGCTAAAAGTTTTGTATATAGACCTTGGACTGGAGACTCCAACGAACTGTTGGGAACCCACATTTTGGCACATGCCTCCTATTAGGCAAGTAAATGCTGCTTCCTCCGGTTCCTAAGTATGGCCTCCCTTCACGAGATCAGGTAGACTGTTTTGTTTTCATTTGGTGAAAATGACACTGATTCTGGTTGAAAGAGAATTAAAACAGCTATTTTCTGTAGGTCACAGGTCCCTAACACTGTAAACTCGGGTTGGAACAGGATAAACGGCTCGGTAGCTCCCGGCATGCAGCCAAGCACCTGCAAAGTACTAAAACTGCAATTGGCTCAATAAATGCTTTTCGGAGAAACCAGGGAATAAAGGCGCAACAACCATGAGACGTGACCGTGCTGAGGACCCAAAGCACCGGTCCAAACGCTGGCTTTACCGCCTGACCGAAACCAGCGCAAGCCTTTCTGTACATCCGATCCGGAGGTCCGGAGCGGCTCTTCCCGCCGCCTCCGCACCGCCCCTCGGCGCTCCCCTCTCCAGCTTCTTCCCCGCCCGACCCCCGGCCGCCCGGCCAAGACTAACCACCTGGCTCCCCGGCGCCGCCAGGACCGGGCTCCGCGCATGCTCCCTGGCTGCACCAGGGTCGCTCCCGAGCAGGGTGAGAATCCGCTTCTCCGCGTCTTGGAGGTGACCTGGAAGATCCGGGACGAACGCACTAGGTCCTCAGAGGAGGAAGCGGCCGGGCAGAGGCGCAGAGTGGTCGGGAGGAGGCTGCTCGCAAAGCCCGGAAGCCCTCGCGGATCCACCCTGCGGCGGCAGCGCGACCCCGGACCTGCGCAGTAGCGTCGGCGGCGGCAGCGGCGGCGGCGGCAGCACGGTCGGCGGCGTCTCCCAGCCGGAGCGACCGGCAGCCTCAGGCCGCCCGAGGCCTCCCGCGTCATGTCGGCCCAGGGTGACTGCGAGTTCCTGGTGCAGCGAGCCCGCGAGCTGGTGCAGCAGGACCTGTGGGCCGCCAAGGCTTGGCTGATCACGGCCCGCAGCCTCTACCCTGCCGACTTCAACATCCAGGTGAGGCCGGGAGGGGGCGCAGGTGGGGCGCTCCTCCCCGCTTCCCTGAGCCCCCCGCGAGCCCGGCCCAGGGGACCCCAGGCCCCGCTCTGGGTTGGGGCGACGGGAGCGTTACCCTCTCGGCGGCCGGGACAGCGCCTCGCGCCGCCTGGGAAGGCCGCCCGCCGGCTCGTGGGTGCGGACGGCCGCCGCGCGGGCGCGGGTAGTGGCGGGGGCGGGGTGGGGGTGTTCTAGGTCCCCGCGGGAGGGAGCTGGGGTGCAGTGTAGTGAACACAGGCGCCAGCTCCGGGCTGCGGCTCTGTGAGGGGACCAATACCGCGCATCTGCGGGCCCCGCGGTAAAGGCATCCGAGTGACGCGAACGGCATAGACCTGCACCGCGTTGCCGTCGAGGGTAGTCAGAAGCCCCGCTGGCCGCCGGAGACGTGCCTGCGCTAAGCCGGGGCCCCGGGGCCGTGCGGCGCGAGCCCTGAGGCTCCGTCAGCAAGTGATGCCCGACCCTGGGACCTCCGGGGCGGTGGGGTGAGCCGGGCCGGCCGGGCGGAGGGCCTGACGCGGCCCCGGCCCGTGTTGCAGTATGAGATGTACACCATCGAGCGGAACGCGGAGCGGACGGCCACCGCCGGGAGGCTGCTCTACGACATGTGAGTGGGGACGCCGCCCGCCCCTCTCGGGAGGTTTCCGTTCTGTCTGTGGCAGAGGGAGTTGGGGGAAGGTCCTCAAGTTCATCTGCGTGTCCGGCACCTAAAGCTTAACTTGGTCGTGGGTCTAGGCCTTCCGTTAACTGCGGGGAAGTCTTCTTAGGTTTTATTCTTGTTACAGCTCTTGCATTCAATCATTTATTTTACTTTGGGACTAACGTAATACAGGCTCCTGGCAGAAGTTGCGACGGTACTGAAGTGTAGAGAATAATCAGTGGAAGTCCCTTCCAACTTCGGCCCGAATTCAGGGGTGTGTGTGTCTGTGTGCATGTACGCCCAGGACGCATCAGTAGGTTCTGGGGGAGGAGTTGGCAGCGGTGAGCGCCTACTGCTTACCCACTGTGATGGGGCGCTTTCCAGGCCAGCATGTAGGGATCTACTTGGGTCTTTCTCCTGTCTGCATAGCGTTTCAGCTCTCTTTTCTCGGCGGACATTTAGGTAGTTTCCAATTGTTTGAAATTATATTCAGAGTGTCAGAAAGCAGTTTTGTACTCACATTTGGGTGTTTTTCTGTAGAGTAGATTCTTAGACGTAGGTTTTCCTAGTCGAAGGGTATGCGCATTTTAAATTTCGATGCACTGTCAGATTACTCTCCAAAAAGTACTGTTTGTTCAGTTTACATCTCCACTGACCGTGTGTGAGTGCCTCTTTTCCCACACCTTCGCCAGCATTGGATATTATCAGTCTTTCTCTCAGCTGTCAATTTTTGCCGGTGCCGTAGGAGAAAGCAATATCTTGCTATTTTTTAAAGATTTGTGTTTGTTGTATTACTAAAAAGACTGAGTATCTTTTCAAATATTTGGCTGTTTGTATTTTTTCTGAGATTTGCCTTTGCCCATTTTTTTCTTTGGGGAGTTTTTTTTTTTTTCTCTTGTTTGCCGTTTAAGAGTGTTTTGCATATTATGGTCACTTGTCTTTTCACTTATTAAAAAAACTAAAGACTTTTGTGAGTACCCTCATTTTTCTTAGTTTTTATTTTTATATCTTTATTTCGGTTTGTTTTGGTACATCTATGTATTCACTTGGAATATAGTAAAATGTGTTTTTCTCTGATGCTAGCGTTTTACTTTCTTTTTTGGATACTATTTAGAATCTGACATTTTAATTTAATGCATTCATTTTAAAAATAGGTTTGTGAATTTCCCAGATCAGCCCGTGGTGTGGAGAGAAATCAGCATTATTACATCAGCATTAAGAAACGATTCACAGGATAAACAAACCCAATTTTTAAGAAGTAAGAATGAAGTGATAACTTAATGGTGTATAAATTACTACTTATGTAAGTCAGAAAGAGAAATACAAATACTGTATGCTAATGCATGTATATGGAATCTAAAAAAATGGTTCTGATGAACCTAGTGGCAGGACAGGAATAAAGACACAGGCGTAGAGAACAGACTTGAGGACACAGGGGGAAAGGGGAAGTGAACAGAGTGAGAGAGTAGCACTGACATATATGCACTACCGAATGTAAAATAGATAGCTAGTGGGAACCTGCTACACAGCACAGGGAGATCATAAAGACACAGGCGTAGAGAACAGACTTGAGGACACAGGGGGAAAGGGGAAGTGAACAGAGTGAGAGAGTAGCACTGACATATATGCACTACCGAATGTAAAATACATAGCTAGTGGGAAGCTGCTACACAGCACAGGGAGATCAGCTTTGTGACCACCTAGAGGGGTGGGATACGGAGGGTGGGAGGGAGAAGCAAGAGGGAGGGGATATGGGGATATATGTATACGTATAGCTGATTCACTTTGTTGTACAGCAGAAACTAACACAACATTGTAAAGCGGTTATACTCCAATAAAGATGTAAAAAATAAAATTACCAACATCGATAAATAGCTAGGGTATTAAAGCTATCATTAAGAAATCAGAGATAAGATATAATAATGTGTTTTATGCTACATACTCTAGCAATATACATAATTTATGATAAAATTAGAAGCAAAAATGTAAAAGAAGATAATTCATCTAATTTTTATAAAATGTCTGTATGAGATTAAAAGTAATTGTATTTTGGAAGTTTTGCCTACTTGGGTAAAAATACTAGCAATTATTTCACCATAGTAAAAGTGACTCACAACTGTGAACCCAATAAGATGCAGTTTTACTGAGCTGTTAATTTTAAAAATAATAATTTTCTGAAAAACAGAAATATCTAGAAAGTGGTCATTCTTTTTACTGTTATTAGAACATAATGATGATGCTATCTCATATAATACAGTTGTAGATATGCCAAAATATTTCCAAGTAGAATTATATTATAATAAAAAACATATAATTCTTTTTTTTATATATTTTTTTAATTTGCGGTACGCAGGCCTCTCACTGTTGTGGCCTCTTCCGTTACGGAGCACAGGCTCCGGCCGCGCAGGCTCAGCGGCCATGGCTCACGGGCCTAGCCGCTCCGCAGCATTTGGGATCTTCCCGGACCGGGGCACGAACCCGTGTCCCCTGCATCGGCAGGCGGACTTTCAACCACTGCACCACCAGGGAAGCCCAGCAAACATATAATTCTTTTTTAAAAATTACTACTTCTGGAATACCAAGTTCTGTGTAGTAATTTCACAAAAAAGTCACATCTGTGGTATTGGTACCCATATGCATGTTTTGTTCTTGGCAACTGAAGCCTGTACAAATGATGTCACTTGATCCCTTGAGCATATGCTTAGAACCCTTTAAACTTCCTTAAAGGATGTGGATTTATCCGTTAGCCTGGGAAACTGAATATATTTTAACAAGTTCTACAGTAATCACAAAACATCTGTAGATTAGACAGATCTCCACAGAACAAGAGAGAAACTTTTAGTAATTTATGACCTTTCTCATTAAGCTTCACTCTGTGTTGGTTGCTATAGCCAATCCAGTATTTCAGATTTTGGATAAAAAAGAAAGTAGATTGTTTAGGTCATTTCAACTTAAGTGAGTGCTTTTTATCTCAGTCAGCAGCAAGCACTGCTGTGACCCTTCCCAGACATGATTCTTCTCTTCTAGATCCAGTAAGGCCTCCAAAGGTTTTATCGTCATTCAGCAAATATCTTATGCCCAAATAATAGGTGACCCCAAAGCCTTCCAGGTTGTAGGTGAACTCCACAATAGTGATTCTTCACTTAGTATATACCATTCTGTACATGATGATGCCTTATTTCCACTTTTGCTTCCGTATTTTCTTTCTGAAAGAAACTTTTAAAAGTGAAATGTGTTATATACAGGTTTATTTGAAACTCTTCCTGGTCGGGTCCAGTGTGAAATGTTACTAAAGGTTACGGAACAATGCTTCAACACTTTGGAACGATCAGAAATGTTGCTTCTGCTTTTGAGACGATTCCCTGAAACGGTGGTACAGCATGGGGTAAGACTTGATCCTTTCCTTTTTCATAAAAGAGAATAAAATTGATCAGTGGACTCACGAGTATGTTTAAGAGCTACAGTGTGTATTATCCTAAAGTAGATTATTCGAATTCTGAGGAGTACCAGATAAGATTGAACTCAAATCAAGGAATCTTTGTCAGTAAAGCTAAAAGGATGTCACTGTTACCAAACTCTGAATATCCAGTAGAAGTTGTGTTACCAGTATGAGGAAACAGTCACCAAGCCTTGACAGTGCTACTTATCTTCAATTTGTAAAGTACAATAAAGTTTTAAAAAATAATCTGTTTCATTGTATTGAACAATGTGTTTGAATTTAAAGGAGAGCCATAGTTTGTATTCTTTTTTTTTTTTTTTTTTTTTTTTTTTTTTTTTTTTTTTTTTTTTGCAGTACGCGGGCCTCTCACTGCTGTGGCCTCTCCCGTTGCGGAGCACAGGCTCCGGACGTGCAGGCCCAGCAGCCAATGGCTCACGGGCCCAACCGCTCCGCGGCACGTGGGATCTTCCCGGACCGGGGCATGAACCCGTGTCCCCTGCATCGGCAGGCGGACTCTCAACCACTGCACCACTAGGGAAGCCCAATAGTTTGTATTCTTAACGTTTTTCACATGCTTTTGCCATATGGTCACTGTTTTCCCTCTACTCTGCCCTTTCCTCATATCTCGAATTATTATTGAGTGCTACTGGCAGGCATTGGTCGGTGTTCAGTAGGTCCTTTTATAGTCCTTAGATCCGTTGAGGTAGATAGCATCCTACTTTACATATATGTTAGTCACTTCCCGTAGCCAGTAACAGAGAGGTGGGATTCAAATCTTTAACTTTCTTAATTCAACCTCTTTGGCTTATTCTTTCTGGCTCCACTTTTCTGGCTGCTGGCCCCAGTTAACCTTCTCTGTACATCCGTATATTAGTTTCAAGGACCGCCGTAACAAAATACCAGAAAATGGGTGCCTTAAAACAACAGAAGTTTATTCTCTCACAATTCTGGAAGCTCGAAGGCCCAAAAGCAAGGTATGGGCAGGGCCGTGCTCCCCGTGAAGGCTCTGGGGAGGACTCCTGCTTACCTCATCCTGGCTTCTGGGCACCAGCGATCCTTGTCATTCTTTGGCTTGCAGCTTCATCACTCAGTTTCTGCCTGTGTTGTCACGTGGCCTTCTTTGTGGTCTGTGTCCCTGTGTCTTTACATGACCTTCTTATAAAGATACCAGTCATTGGATTTAGGACCCACCCTGATCCAGTATGACTTCTACGAAGACCTTTTTTTTTTGGCTGCATTGGGTCTTTGTTGCTGCACGTGGGCTTTCTCTAGTTGCGGCACGTGGGCTTTCTCTAGTTGCGGTGCGCGGGCTTCTCGTTGCTGTGTGCGGGCTTTCTCTAGTTGTGGTGAGTGGGGGCTACTCTTCGTTGCGGTGCACGGGCTTCTACTGCGGTGGCTTCTCTTGTCGTGGAGCACAGGTGCTAGGCATGCGGGCTTCAGTAGTTGTAGCACGCGGGCTCTGTAGTTGTGGCTCGCGGGCTCTAGAGTGCAGCCTCAGTAGTTGTGGCGCATGGGCTTAGTTGCTCGGCGGCGTGTGGGATCTTCCCGGTCCAGGGCTCGAACCCGTGTCCCCTGAATTGGCAGGTGGATTCTTAACCACTGCAACACCAGGGAAGTCCCACGAAGACCTTTTTTATAAGATAAAAAATAGGGGCTTCCCTGGTGGCGCAGTGGTTGAGAGTCCGCCTGCCGATGCAGGGGACACGGGTTCGTGCCCCGGTCCGGGAAGATTCCACATGCCGCGGAGCGGCTAGGCCCGTGAGCCGTGGCCGCTGAGCCTGCGCGTCCGGAGCCTGTGCTCCGCAACGGGAGAGGCCGCGACAGTGAGAGGCCTGCGTACTGCAAAAAAAAAAAAAAAATGCTTCTTCTGGGGCTTCCCTGGTGGCGCAGTGGTTGCGCGTCCGCCTGCCGATGCAGGGGACACGGGTTCGCGCCCCGGTCTGGGAGGATCCCACGTGCCGCGGAGCGGCTGGGCCCGTGAGCCATGGCCGCTGAGCCTG
>NC_041233.1:86432900-86440551 GCF_002837175.3 Physeter macrocephalus
AAAAAATATATATATATATGTGTGTATATATATATATATATATGGTCACATTCTGAGGTTCTGAGTGGACATGAATTTTGGGGGGATGCTGTTCAGCCTGGTGTCCTGCCTGATCATTACTCTGACTTTTAACTTTCTGTCTCATGTAATTGTTTACATGGTTCCCCTCTCCCCCCACCCCCTGCATCCCCAAGTGGTTGCAAGGAAGATGATGCAGGTGTTGGTGGATTTGGAGAAGCCAGCTTTCTACTAGGCTAGGGCATCAGTAATGGGAAGGTGGCCTTCTCAGTTGTGTCCGACCTAGTCCAGGCTGTACGACTGACTACTCCCAGCAACTCTTGAAAATGTTAAGTTTTGTCTACATAATACATCTTGATGTAGAGAATAAAGTTAGTTTTTACATTTCTTAGAAAAATCCTACATCTCTATTATCAAACTAGCTCCAGTGCTTCCATTAAGTTTCTTAGACATTTTAATTTTACTAGTTCAGGGGAGAATAACCAAGACAGAGTGGTCTGTGGTCAGGTGAATGTGGGGTTCCCTTCTGGGTGGTGTTGCTGATACATTCTTTCGTTTTCTATTCTTTAAAATGATAATATTCGTTTCTTGGGTAAGTTTGAATATACAAACTATGTGGTAAATCAAATATGGTGTTTATTCATGTAATTCTGACATCTGAAACTTAACACAAATGATTAATTGTATTTGGAAACAGGTTGGCCTTGGGGAGGCACTATTGGAGGCTGAAACTATTGAAGAGCAAGAATCTCCTGTTAACTGCTTTAGAAAATTATTTGGTAAGAAAAATTACATTTTGTTTTCATTCCTTATGCTAAGTAGAATATGCTTGGGGTAAGTGTCATTTCAGAAATAAGGTCATTTGTGGGAAGCAAAGGAGCTCTTCGTATTACGGGATTTAAATCCGTGTTTATTTTTTCAGTTCAGAAAGGATTTTAAACAACTCCTAAGTTTTTATTATGTAATAGTTGATACCTCTGAAAGAATATGTGTTACCATGTATTTGAGTATGAAGCATGCTAATAAACAAACACCTGAATTTCCACCCAAACATCACTCATAATGTGGAATCTGCCTGTGTGTTTCCTTGCTGACTCCATCCACGGGTGTCCCTCGGCACTGCAGTTTTTAAATAAATGTGCCATAAGGGGTTTCTTTTTTGCCTATCTATTTTAGGTACTACATTAAGTGAACTCTAAAATAAATTTTGTTTTTGCCAGAACCCTAGAGTAGACAAACAGCTTAATCGGTTTTTCTTCATTTTCCCTCTTCAACAGTGTGTGATGTCCTTCCTCTAATAATTAACAACCATGATGTTCGGTTGCCCGCCAATTTGTTGTATAAGTACTTGAACAAAGCAGCTGAATTTTATATCAATTATGTCACTAGGTCTACTCAGATAGAGAGTCAGCATCAAGGTAAGTGGGAATAACCTGCAGTTTATTTTATTGTATTTTTTATTTTGTAAAATTTCAAGCTCAGAAGTCCCTCAACATTCTGATTATTCTCCTCTGGATACATAACAGTTTGATAGTCTTGCTAAAAGATGGTTCCTAGAAAAAAACACTACAGTTAAGAGATGAGACTTTTCTGGAACCAGTTTTACCCCTCGATTGAAACAGTGAACCTGCTGAACTATAAGGTTAGTGTCATACGTTGACGACAGATCAAAGGTCCCTTCCTGCTCTACCAGGGGCCAGTGGTGAGTCTTTGAATAAAACACACAGCATGTTGAGGTTCTGTGTTCTTGCCTCTTGCATGGGGAGTTAGACGTTTTTTCTCTATAAAGTACCGCATAAATAGTAAGTAGTCATGGTAATTGTAAACTACTTTTTTTTCACATCTCAGGTGGCCAAGAAACGTCTGATCTAATGTCACCGAGCAAACGTAGCTCTCAGAAGTACATAATAGAGGGGCTGACTGAAAAATCATCCCAGATCGTGGACCCTTGGGAGAGGTTGTTTAAGATTTTGAACGTGGTTGGAATGAGGTGTGACTGGCAGACGGATAAAGGAAGACGGTACAAGACTGTCCATTTCTAAGATTGCACAACAAATCCTTTGATGGCATACTCTCTATAAAACAAAATACTTCTTTCTAAAAGCATATAATGTATAGGTGCACCTCTGTCTGGGCAAATTCAGTAACACTCAGTATTTATGCGGAAGAGTGTGTGGTTTTTCACTTTTTTAAAAGATTCCCAACAGAAGTATGAACACTTAAGATGATATTGAGCGTGAAGCACTCCTTGGTGTTTAGAGGAAAGAGAAGCTACTTGGCCTGTCTGTGTCATGAGCTCTTGGCCTGTTGCTGCTCTAATTCAGAAGAGGGATTGGCATCCGTATGCAGACAGTGAAGAATAATTTTACATGCCTAGAGCCACACTTGGTAGTTGTAATGGTTCTGTTGGGGCTTTTCTCTGGTAGACCTTTTGCTGACAAGCCCAGAGTAATTAAATAATTTTTATTGTCCTTCACCTTTCAGAAGCTATGGTGATATTTTGCATAGAATGAAGGATCTCTGCAGATACATGAACAACTTTGATAACGAAGCTCATGCAAAATATAAAAACCAAGTGGTTTATTCCACTATGTTGGTCTTCTTTAAGAATGCATTTCAATATGTCAACAGCATACAGCCATCTCTATTCCAAGGTTGGTTTAAGAATTTTTAGAGTGTCTCAAAATACTGGCCTCATTGGGGGTGGTGAGGAAGATGAAAATGTTTACCTTAACATTGTTCTTGGATCCAAATAATTGAGGGGTGATGCCAGAGCTTTCATTAGTTGTTGATTGTTATGTAAGTAAGTTTTCATTAAAAACTCATGTATCAAAGGATGTAGTGGTACTGTGAAACTAAATACAGATATTGAATGCCTCTGTTTTAAAAAAGCAGCAGATGTAGTTAAGTACTGAAGTAGATTTCACAAAGTCTTCTCAATAGACAAAGATTTTTAAAATAACATGTATGCATATAAATTCTAGAGAATGTGAAAAACAGGAAAACTACAGGGTGAAATCACCCACAATACTTCCAGTATAACGCAGCTCTCATTTTTGTGTATTGACTATAGTGTTTAATATATTTAGATTTGTTTGGAATTTATAACAATAATGTAGGTGTGACTTGTTAGTTTTTCTTTTTTTGGTAATTTTATGCTTCGTGTTCATTGTAAAAAATTGATAGATAACATAAGAACAAATACAAAGAGGGAACTTTCCCTTGTCCATCACTGAGAAAGAACCTTTATTAACAACTTGGCTTATATCTGTACAGTTTTTCGTTTCTGTATATGTATACTTATTTGTTTACCTAGTTGGGATGATACTGAACGTATTTTCACACGATGGTTGAGTAAATTTCCACCTGATATTAAGTACTGTTTTCCTTGCTGCATTTTTAAGTGTTGGTGTTTTCCCTCCATCCACAGGTCCTAATGCCCCTAGCCAAGTTCCACTGGTTCTTCTGGAGGACATATCAAATGTATACGGTGATGTAGAAATTGATCGCAATAAACACATACATAAAAAGAGGAAACTAGCTGAGGGAAGAGAAAAAACCATGGTAATTCTTTCAGATATAATTGTTAACAGATTATATGTTTATGGTTTGCTAGAAATGAATCTTTGTAAAACATGGCTCTGGAGCTGAATTGTTAAAGCTTAGGTCTTTTAATTATAAAATATAATTACTATATAAAATCAGTGTTTCTCAGCTAGAGGTGATTTTGCCCCCTGGGTTATTTGACAGTGTCCAAGGACATTTTTGATGGTCATGGCTCAGTGGGGAGGGGTTACTGTTAGTATCTAGTGAACGGAGGCCAGGGATGCTGTTCAACATGCTCCTGTGCACAAGGAGAGCCCCACAGCAAAGGGTTATCCATCCCCAAAGGCCTCTAGTGGTGAGTCTGAGGAACCCTGGTATAAGTCGTTTATACCTGTTTGACTTAGTGCCATCGATTAAATTTAAAAGGCAAAACCAAATAAACTACCTTGGACATGTAGAGCGGGGTGCCGAGGGGCACTGACCGCAGAACGGGGAGTTCTTAGGCCTTCAGGGTAGGAAGTCATTACCCGAGGGGAGATGTTGGAAAGGTCCCATGAAGGAGGTTGGCATTTGACGCCAGCCTTGTAGGGTTTTGTTGTTTGGAATTGGGAAGTAGATTTTGTCGAGCGGGGCAGCTTGCACAAAGATGCAGGAAACCAGAGAGAGTGAACCGTCAGTCTTCTGGTCCGGCCTGCTGGCAAGCCAGTGCCCAGCGCTGATTTTCGAACTCTTTTTAAGCAGAGGAATCCTTTCTTTCAGGGAACCCTTTTGTGGAGGCCCCTCATGCAGTGTGACAGCGGGGATGCTCTCGGTCAGGGCTCAGCAAACTTTGTCCTGTAAAACGCCGGGTGGTGAATGTTTCAGGCTTTGCAGGCCATGCGTCTCCATTGCAGATACTCAGCTCTGCTGCTAAAGTGCAGAAATAGCCACAGACAGTGGGAGACAGCAGGGTTTGTCCTGCAGGGCATAGCGTGCCAGCCCCTCCTCTGGTGGAAGTGCGAGGGCAGCCAGTAGTCTCACCCACCTTCTGTCCCCTCTTCTTTCCGCCTTTCAGTCTCTCACCTGCTCTTCTTCAGCCCTTGGGTAACATTTAACGAGACCCTGGCTTGATGAGAGACAGGTCTGAAAATCTGTTTAATCTGATGTCTCCAAGGTTTTGGAGTATAAAATGGTTTGGAGTGGGAAGACGTGGCCCATTCTGAATGTGCGTGGAAGGGTATTAACCCTTCTGAAAAACTAGTTTGTTTCCTTCCACTGAAGAATGCTCAACGTGCACAATTTTGCTTTGAAGCCCAACCCTGAGCCCCAGGCTGAGATCTCCGTGCTAACCAGGCTTTCCCAGATGCCCTCCGTCTGCTCTTTCGCTCTTTCCTGACATTCCCAGGCGGGGTAACTCTCGTTAGCTCTCCCTCTGCTTTCTGAGGGTGTGTGGTTTCACAGTTGGACCACAGACACCTCTCCCACCCATGTAGGTGGTAGGTTGTGTGTTCCTAGTCTTAATGAAAAGCAGTGGCCTGTCATTCAGTGTGTGTAGCATAGCCGCAGCCGCGTTTCTCTGCACCCCTCCCGCCTCCCCCTGTCCGGGCACCGCGGCCTCTGCCCTGGCTCTCCCGGCGTCACCCTCGCTCCCCGCTCGCCCTCTTGCTCCCCACGGCCTCTCCTCTACCCAGCAGCTTAGTGACCTTTTTACAGCGTGAGTCAGACACCGCTTCTGCCTCGGACGGCTTCCCATCACTCTGAAAGTAAAACCCAGACTCTTTGCTTTGGCTTCAGAGCACTGAGCCGCCCTTGGCGGGCACTGCACACACGCTGGCTGCCGCTCCTCCTGCCCGGGCCCCGGCGCGGCTCACAGCCACGCTCTGCGGCCGAGTGCCTTTCTGTGCCTGGCTGGGTGCCGTCGGTCAGTGCTCAGCCCAGAGCTGAGCTCTCTCCCGGAGGCTGCCTCCAAATGGCCATCAGTTTTCTCTTTTTGTTACTGTATCTTAATTCTGCACAGCCCTTATTGCTCTTTATTTTTCATTCTTTCTTGGTTGGTTAGTTTGCTGTCCGTGTCCCTTCACCAGAGTAGAAGCTCCACGGGGCCAGTGACAGTGTCTGGGCGTCCATTCGAACGGTGCCTGCGCCCCAGCGGGCCTTCGGTGAGCTCTGGTGCGCGAGGGGATTCGCACGTGCCCTCCCGGGTGTGGGTCCGGGCAGCGGTACAGCTGTTTAGCCCCTGGCCCATCCGTTCCTCCTTCCATCCTTCACGCATCGTGTGCCGTCTGGCAGGCTCTGCTCTCATGCTCTGGCCCTCCAGACAGTCTGGGGTCTCCGTCCCACTGTCTGCCCCACCCAATGCAGGTCCAGCCAGGTCTGTTTGTCCCATTGCGGCAGGGGACATACCTGGTGGCCCGTGAGCTCAGCTCACAGACCTGTCTTGTGTTACTCATAGTGTTTTGTTCTGTTTTGATTTTACTAACCTAGCGCCTAAAACTTGGAAGCTTTCTCTCACCATCCAGATGTCTGACTGCCCTTTAATAATTGGTGTCTCTGACAATGCTGACCCCTTGTGCAGGCCCACCCCTGCAGTGGGGTGGACATTCTCCCCGCAGCCTAAGTGCCTGCTCACGTGACCGACCAGACAGCTGGAGCCGGGGGCAGTCTTCCCTGCGGGCAGGGTGTTCCCACCACATACACTCCTGTACCTTCCCTGAGGTCAGGACTCCTGCTTCAGAGCACCCCGCAGAGCCTCAGAGTGCATTTCTGTATTTGGAAATCAGTTTCTCTAAATTTTACAGACTGTTTGGAACTCCACACTCTCCCCACCACATCTGAGGCCCTTCTGGAAACTCCTGATCTCATTTTGAGGCAGGAGTATGTTCCATGAGTTGCCACGGCGATGAACACACCATTCCTATTACTGTATCTCACTAGATGGCCCACGTGTGGCCCACATGTGGCCCCGAGGAGCTAGGATGCCTGGCAGATGGGTTTTGGTTTTGAAAGGGATTGGGGTGTGTCATTACTAGGGGGATAAGAATATGAAGCTAACTACGGTGGGATGGGGAGGGTCCCCAGCTGTCAGGGAATGGGGAGAAAGGTGGGTAGTGAGAGGGAGGTGCCAGTTTTTTCTGACTTTAGCTTGAGGATTGGAGCTGTTTTTGTTTGTTTTAACTATAGTTGTTTTACAATGTTGTGTTAGTTTCAGGTGGACAACTTCAGATTCTTTTCCATTCTACGTTATTATAAGATATTGAATATAGTTCCCTGTGCTGTGCAGTAGGTTCTTGTTGGTTATCTATTTTATATATATAGTAGTCTTTAGCTATTAATCCCACACTCCTAATTTATCTCCCCCCACCCCCTTTCCCTTTGGTCACCATAAGTTTGTTTTCTATATCTGTGAGTTTGTTTCTGTTTTGTAAATAAATTTACTTGTGTCTTTTTTAGATTCTACATACAAGTGATATCATATAATATTTGTCTTTCTCTGACTTACTTCACTTAGTATAATAGGTCCATCCATTGTTGCTGCAAATGGCATTAGTTCATTCTTTTCTGTGGCTGGGTAGTGTTCCATTTGTACATGTATACCACATCTTCTTTATCCATTCATCTGTTGATGGACACTTAGGTTGCTTCCATGTCTTGGCTGTTGTAAATAGTGCTGCTTTGAAGATTGGGGTGCATGTATCTTTTCCAATTAGACTTTTTGTCTTTTCCACATGTATACCCAGGAGTGGGATTGATGGATCATATGGTAGCTCTACTTTTAGTTTTTTGAGGGACCTTCACACTGTTCTCCATAGTGGCTGCACCAGTTTACATTCCCACCAACAGTGCAGGAGGGTTCCCTTTGCTCCACACCCTCTCCAGCGTTTATTATTTGTAGACTTTTTTTTTTTTTTAAGAAGATGTTGGGGGTAGGAGTTTATTAATTAATTTATTTATTTTTGCTGTGTTGGGTCTTCGATTCTGTGCGAGGGCTTTCTCTAGTTGTGGCAAGGGGGGGCCACTCTTCATCGCAGTGTGCGGGCCTCTCACTATCGCGGCCTCTCTTGTTGCAGAGCACAGGCTCCAGGCGCGCAGGCTCAGTAGTTGTGGCTCA
>NC_041233.1:86440583-86441837 GCF_002837175.3 Physeter macrocephalus
TGTTGTGGCCTCTCCCGTTGCGGAGCACAGGCTCCGGACACGCAGGCTCAGTGGCCATGGCTCACAGGCCCAGCTGCTCCGCAGCAGGTGGGATCCTCCCACACCAGGGCTCAAACCCGTGTCCCCTGCACTGTCAGGCAGACTCTCAACCACTGCGCCACCAGGGAAGCCCTGTAGACTTTTTAATGATGGCCATCTTGACCAGTGTGAGGTGATACCTCATTGTAGTTTTGATTTGCATTTCTCTAATAATTAGTGTTGTTGAGCATCTTTTCATGTGCCTGTTGCCATCTGCATGTCTTCTTTGGAAAAATGTCTGTGTAGGTCTTCTGCCCATTTTTGGATTGGGTTGTTTGATATTGAGCTGCATGAGCTGTCTGTATATTTTGGATATTAATCACTTGTTGGTCGCATTGTTTGCAGATATTTTCTCCCAGTCTATTGGTTGTGTGTTCGTTTTGCTTATGAGTTTCTTTTTTTTTTTTAAACATCTTTACTGGCGTATAATTGCTTTACAATGGTGTGTTAGTTGCTGCTGTATAACGAAGTGAATCAAATGTACATATACATATGTCCCCATATCCCCTCCCTCTTGCGTCTCCCTCCCATCCTCCCTACCCCACCCCTCTAAGTGGTCACAGAGTATGAGCTGATTTCCCTGCACTACGCAGCAGCTTCCCACTAGCTATCTGTTTTACATTTGGTAGTGTATATATGTCCATTACACAATCTCACTTCGTCCCAGCTTATGCTTCCCCCTCCCCATTTCCTCAGGTTCGTTCTCTACGTCTGCGTCTTTATTCCTGTCCTGCCCCTAGGTTCTTCAGAACCACTTTTTTTTTTTAGATTCCATATGTATGTGTTACCATACGGTATTTGTTTTTCATTCTGACTTACTTCACTCTGTATGACAGACTCTGGGTCCATCCACCTCACTACAAATTACTCAATTTCATTTCTATTTATGGCTGAGTAATATTCCAGTGTATATGTGCCACATCTTCTTTATCCATTCATCTGTCGATGGACATTTAGGTTGCTTCCATGTCCTGGCTATTGTAAATGAGCTGCTTGTATATTTTGGGGATTAATCCTTTGTCAGTTGCTTTGTTTACAAATATTTTCTCCCATTATGAGGGTTGTCTTTTCCTCTTGTTTATGGTTTCCTTTGCTTTGCAAAAGCTTTTAAGTTTCATTAGGTCCCATTTGTTTATTTTTGTCTTTATTTCCATTTCTCCAGGAGGTGGATCAAAA
>NC_041233.1:86442469-86462283 GCF_002837175.3 Physeter macrocephalus
TGAAAAATGCCATTGGTAGTTTGATAGAGATTGCATTGAATTTGTAGATTGCTTTGGGTAGTATAGTCATTTTCAAAATGTTGATTCTTTGAATCCAAGAACATGGTATACCTCTCCATCTGTTTGTATCATCTTTAATTTCTTTCATCAGTATCTTATAGTTTTCTTTATACAGGTCTTTTGTCTCCTTGGGTAGGTTTATTCCTAGGTATTTTATTCTTTTTGTTTCAGTGGTCAATGGGAATGTTTCCTTAATTTCTCTTTCAGATTTTTCACCATTGATGTATAGGAATGCAAGAGATTTCTGTGCATTAATTTTGTATCCTGCTATGCAAATCAAACAATGTGATACACCATATTAAGAAATTGAAAGATACATAGTTTTGGAAGTTTTAGCCACAGCAGTCAAAGAAGAAAAAGAAATAAAAGGAATCCAGATCAGAAAAGGAGAAGTAAAACTCACTGTTTGCAGATGACATGACACTATACATAGAGAATCATAAAGATGCTACCAGAGGGCTTCCCTGGTGGCACAGTGGTGAAGAATCCGCCTGCCAATGCAGGGGACACGGGTTCGAGCCCTGGTCTGGGAAGAACCCACATGCCACGGAGCAACTAAACCCATGTGCCACAACTACTGAGCCTGTGCTCTAGAGCCTGCCAGCCACAACTACTGAAGCCCGCACACCTAGAGCCTGTGCTCCACAACAAGAGAAACCACCAAACCACCACAGTGAGAAGCCCGCACACCACAATGAAGAGTAGCCCCCGCTCGCCTCAACTAGAGAAAGCCCGCGTGCAGCAACAAAGATCCAATGCCGCCAAAAACAAAAAAACAAAACGAAACAAAAAGAAAAGAGGCTACCAGAAAACTGCTAGAGCTAATCAATGAATTTGGTAAAGTAGCAGGATACAAAATTAATGCACAGAAATCTCTTGCATTCCTATGAGTTTCTTTGCTGAGCAAAAGCTTATAAGCTTGGTTAGGTGCCATTTGTTTATTTTTGTTTTTATTTCTTTTGCCTTGGGAGACTGATCTAAGAAAATATTACTATGATTAATGTCTGAGAATGTTTTGCCTATGTTCTCTTATAGCTGTTTTATGGTGTCATGCTTTATATATAAGTCTTCAGACCATTTCGAGTTTATTTTCGTGTATGTTTTGAGGGAGTGTTCTAATTTCATTGATTTGCATGTGGCTGTCCAGCTTTCCCAGCACCACTTGCTGAAGAGACTGTCTTTTCTCCATTGTATATTCTTGCCTCCTCTGTTGAAGATTAATTGACCAGAGTTGTGTGGGTTTATTTCTGGTCTCTATTCTGTTCCATTGATCTATATGTCTGTTTTTCTGCCAATACCATGCTATTTTGATTACTATAGCTTTGTAGTATTGTCTGAAGTCTGGGAGGGTTATGCCTCCAGCTTTGTTCTTTTTCCTGAGAATTGCTTTGGCAATTCTAGGTCTTTTGTGGTTCCATATAAATTTTAGGATTATTTGTTTTAGCTCTGTGAAAAATGTCATGGGTAATTTGATAAAGGATCACATTAAATTTGTAGATTACTTTGGGTAGTATGGCCCTTTTAACAATATTAATTCTTCCATTTCAAGAGCATGGGATACCTTTCCATTTCTTTGAATCATCTTCAGTTTCCTTTATCAGTGTTTTAGAGTTCTCAGCGTACAGGTCTTTCACCTCCTTGGTTAGGTTTATTCCTAGGTTTATTTATTTTTTGACATGATTTTAAATGGGATCTTTTTTTTTTTTTTTTTTTACTTTCTCTTTCTGATATTTCATTGTTAGTGTGAAGAAATGTAACAGATTTTTGTATATTTATCTTATATCCTACTACCTTGCTGAATTCATTTATTGGTTCTAATATTTTTTGTGTGGAGTCTTTAGGATTTTCTGTATAGAGTATCATTTCTTCTGCATACAATGACAGTTTTACCTCTTCCCTTCCAATTTGGATACCTTTTATTTCTTTTTCTTGTCTAATTGCTGGGTTAAGACTTCCAATACTGTGTTGAATAGAAGTGGTAAGAGTGGGCATCCTTGTCTTGTTCCAGATTTTAGTGGGAAGGCTTTCAGCTTTTCACCATTAAGTATTATGTTGGCTGTGGGTTTGTCGTAAGTGGTTTTATTATGTTGAGATACGTTCATTCCCCCTTTGGTGAGAACTTTCATCATGAATGGATGTTGAGTTTTGTTTTGTTTTGTTTTTTTCTTATTTATTTTTTGTCTGCATCGGGTCTTCGTTGCTGCGCAAGGGCCTTCTCTAATTGCAGTGAGCAGGGCCTATTCTTCGTTGTGGTGCACAGGCTTCTCATTGTGGTGGCTTCTCTTGTTGCGGAGCACGGGATCTAGGCGTGCGTGGGTTTGTCGTAAGTGGTTTTATTATGTTGAGATACGTTCATTCCCCCTTTGGTGAGAACTTTCATCATGAATGGATGTTGAGTTTTGTTTTGTTTTGTTTTTTCTTATTTATTTTTTGTCTGCATCGGGTCTTCGTTGCTGCGCAAGGGCTTTCTCTAATTGCAGTGAGCAGGGGCTATTCTTCGTTGTGGTGCACAGGCTTCTCATTGTGGTGGCTTCTCTTGTTGCGGAGCACGGGATCTAGGCGTGCGGGCTTCAGTAGTTGCAGCACGCAGGCTCAGTAGTTGCGGCACGTGGACCCTAGAGTGCACGGGCTTCAGTAATTGCAGGGCATGGGCTCAGTATTTGTGGCACGCAGGCTCTAGGGTGTGCAGGCTTCAGTAGTTGTGGTGCACAGGCTTAGTTGCTCCACAGCATGTGGGATCTTCCTGGACCAGGGATCGAATCTGTGTCCCGTGCATTGGCAGGCGGATTCTTAACCACTGCGCCACCAGGGAAGTCCATATGTTGAGTTTTATCAGATGCTTTTTCTGCATCTGTTGAGGTAATCATGTGGTTTTTGTCTTTTCTTTTGTTAATATGGTGTATCACATTGATTGATTAGTGTTTTGTTGAACCATCCTTGTGACCCTGGAATGAATCTAACTTGATCATGGGTGTATGATCATTGGCTTCTCATTGTGGTGGCTTCTCTTGTTGCGGAGCACGGGATCTAGGCGTGCGGGCTTCAGTAGTTGCAGCACGCAGGCTCAGTAGTTGCGGCACGTGGACCCTAGAGTGCACGGGCTTCAGTAATTGCAGGGCATGGGCTCAGTATTTGTGGCACGCAGGCTCTAGGGTGTGCAGGCTTCAGTAGTTGTGGTGCACAGGCTTAGTTGCTCCACAGCATGTGGGATCTTCCTGGACCAGGGATCGAATCTGTGTCCCGTGCATTGGCAGGCGGATTCTTAACCACTGCGCCACCAGGGAAGTCCATATGTTGAGTTTTATCAGATGCTTTTTCTGCATCTGTTGAGGTAATCATGTGGTTTTTGTCTTTTCTTTTGTTAATATGGTGTATCACATTGATTGATTAGTGTTTTGTTGAACCATCCTTGTGACCCTGGAATGAATCTAACTTGATCATGGGTGTATGATCATTTTTATGTATTGTTGGATTCAGTTTGCTAATATTTTGTTGAGGATTTTTGCATCTATATTTATCAAAGATATTGACCTGTAATTTTCTTTTTTTGTAGTGTCTTTGTCTGGTTTGGTATCAGGGTGATGGTGACTTCATAGAATGACTTTGCGAGTGTTCCCTCCTGTTCAGTCTTTTGGAAGAGTTTGAGACGGATTGGTATGAGTTCTTCTTTGTGTGTTTGGTAGAATTCCCCAGTGAAGCCATCTCATCCTGGACTTTTGTTTACAGGGAGTTTTTTAAATTACAGATTCTGTTTTAGTGATTGGTCTGTTCAGAGTATCTGTTTCTTCTTGATTAAGTTTTGACAGGCTGTATGTTTCTAGAAACTTGTCCATTTCTTGTAGGTTGTCCATGTCATTGGCATGTAACTGTTCATAGTATTCTTTTAGGATTTTTTTTGTTTCTCCAGTATTGGTTGTTATTTCTCCTCTTTCATTTCTTATTTTATTTAGTTCCTCTCTTTTCTTCTTGATGAGCCTGGCTAGAGGTTTGTTGGTTTTGCTTATGAGGATTGGAGCTTTTAGCTGAAATATTTTTACGTTTTTTTTTTTAATTTTATTGAATTTTAAAAATTCAGTTGATTTACAGTGTTGTATTAGTTTCTTTTGTACAGCAAATTGATTCAGTTATACATATATATTCTTTTCCATATTCTTTTCCATTATGGTTTATTACAGGCTATTGAATATAGTTCCGTGTGCTATACAGTAGAATCTTGTTTTTTATCCATTCTATATATAATAGTTTGCATCTGTTAATCCCAAACTCCCAGTTCTTCCCTCCCCCATTCCCACCCTTGGCAACCACAGTCTCTTCTCTATGTCTGTGAGTCTGTTTCTGTTTCATAGATGTGTTTATTTGTACTTTTTTTTTTTTTTTTTTTTTGCGGTACGCGGGCCTCTCACTGTTGTGGCCTCCCCCGTTGTGGAGCACAGGCTCCGGACGCGCAGGCTCAGCGGCCATGGCTCACGGGCCCAGCCGCTCCGCGGCATGTGGGATCTTCCCAGACTGGGGCACGAACCCGTGTCCCCTGCATCGGCAGGCGGATTCTCAACCACTGCGCCACCAGGGAAGCCCTATTTGTACATATTTTTAAACGGTCTTAGTGGGGTAAAAATCTGCAGGGAGAATTTAATTTGGGTCAATGAATTAATAAAACTGACATAGGTAGAATAAAAGATTCAAGAAATTTTCAGGAAAATAAAGTGAAATGGAGCTTTTTTGACTTTACTTGTTTTTGGCAAAAAGTCTGACCATACTCAGTGACATTTACAATAGTTGCCTTTCTCTGAGGCCCTCTCTTTTCTTTGGCTTTATTTGAGATGAAGAGCAAGAAACGTAGGAAAGTTTATTATAAAGTAAAATGGGTAAATGCAGACAAATGTAATTCCTGGCCAGACAGCTTGCATTGGGTGGCCATTGGAGAAGTTATATGCAGTGAACAAAAGATAAGTAACAGTTTCTCTTAATTATTTCTCAGAGGACTCAGGCTTTAATTTTATTGCACTACAGAACAAACCGTTTCTTGGAAGCAAATTAAATGTCACATATTGGAAAAAAGTAAACTGTAAAACAGGTGCTACTTAGTTAAGCTGTATCCCTAAATGTAAAAATGTAAGTTTTGGCTTTTATAACGCTGATATATTTTTTAAGTTATTGGAAGTTTTAACTCTATAGCTTTACTCTGAAGCCAACATAAGCTTAGAATTTATCATCAGAAAACCTTAATTTTAAAAGTAACTATCAAATGTGTGAAAGGATGAAAATTTTATGTTACTTTTTAAAGCTAAATTGTTAAATTCAAAAAATTGTATTACACTCATGATAGTATCCTTTGATATGAAATTCATATAATAATCAGAATTGGCAGCAATAAATGTAATAGTGTTTAAGTAGTGACTATCTTTATAACTCTAATCATGTTCTTCACATTCTCTAAGCAGAGTTCGGACGATGAAGACTGTTCAGCAAAAGGAAGGAGTCGTCACATTGTTGTCAATAAGGCAGAACTTGCTAACTCGATCGAGGTGTTGGAAAGCTTTAAGCTGGCCAGAGAGAGCTGGGAGCTGCTCTATTCCCTGGAATTCCTTGACAAGGGTAAGGCATGCTTATCCTGTTGTGATATTTCATTTTTTATGTGAAATCATTATGCCAAAAAGGTTCATCATTCTACTCGAAATGTCAAGTCACTAACGGCTAATTAAATTGATTACAGTAGTTCACACATTTCATAGGATTCTTTTTTGAGCAGGAAATCTAATCAGTTATAAATATTCAAATAACCATTTACCTCTTAGCTCCTGCACTGGGGGTGTATTATAATCGGGATTGGGGTGGACTTGGAGGGAGAGGGGTGTGGTCTTTCTGTTAAAATTTATATTGCTGGACTTTTTTCTTGCTGGGTTTGTCCGGTGCTTCTAGTCGCTCTGCCGCTGCTTTGTGCCCCCTCCAGCCACATGTGACTAAGGCTGCAAAAGGTGCGGCTGTGCTGCCTGACTTGACTCCCGTTGCTTGAAAGCCCAAATTCCAAACACTGCAGAAAGCCCGCTTTGAGCATAGAAATGAGAGGGAGTTTCCTCTGTATAATACTTACACTATTGAGTATTTCAACACTACTCAGAAGTCACTAGCACTCTGCTAACCAGCATATTTTCCTGTACTTTGGGATCAAGGCCGTTACTTTCCTCCTGGCCAGTGGACATTTGTCCCTGGCCTGCTCCTGTCACGTGCCTATACAGACACCTTGTTTGATGTGTCATGTCATAGTTTCTAGGTAAACATTGCATCATCCAATTCCTCCTTGTCACATCTAGAATGGTGAACAGGTATGTGACTTTTGGAGGGGATGTTTTTCTTTAGGTATAAATCGACTTAAAAAAATGAGTGAAACTCTTAGTATCATATATTTATTACTTTAACTGGGTGAAAACAAAGCAGTTTAAAAGATAAAGTAATGTGTGAAAAGCATTTTGAGCAGCTGCTAGCACATGATGTGTGCTTAGTAAGTGTTGGTGCCTAATAAGATTATTTCTTGTGTATTACTGGTAAGTATTCTGCCCTAACTTTACTATCTAACTGAAAGTCCAGACCATTGTTTTAGAAATCAAAGTCTAAAGTTACATCCATTTTTTGGTAATTTGTTTCTCTCTGACTATTGTTCTGTTGGTGGGTATGTCAGCTTTATTCTCTGCTTCTGTGTTACATATTTCTGGTAAATTAGCTTTTGAATTCTTGCTCAGAATTTACAAGAATTTGTTTGGCGTGGAAGACGGATACTTGGCTTTGGTTGAGAATCTTCCTCAATGATGTGATCATCTATCAGGTAATGTATGTTTCAGTACCTGTGTCTTGACGGGACCACGGTTGCTGCGAGCATCTTCAGCGTGAAGGTGTATGTGTTTCCTCCTGCTCTGAAGGCAGATGTTCTGTCTTCACTGATGAGGGGATTGTGGTCCACTTTAAGCCGAGAACAGTTCCGGACGGCAGGCCCACACCTGGGTTACTTTTGGGGGTCCAATCACACCCCTCTCTGAAAGTAAGAGTTTTATTTCTCAGTGAAAGACAAACACTGCTCACCCCTCCTGTCTGCTCTGGGGGAGCCCTGCTGCCTTGCTCTGCTGTCCTCGAGGTACTTATGTCCAGAAGGGAGAGAGGATTCAGTAACGAGAGGGAGAGCTTCTAACCCCCGTTGTTGAAATGGGCAGGTTGCAGCTTCCAGCCTTCATGAAGGAGAAATGGTATTAGTAGTAAAATAGTCATAAAGAAGTGGTATATCCAAAATGTACCCTACCAAAGAACTTGTGTCATTTTATTCAGTCTCAAGAATTAAGACTAGAAGGAAAAATCTTTGTATTTATGAAGTCCCCCTCCATGTAGCTTTAGCTAAGTTGGTTTGATTCTGTAGCTGTCTCCATTCCCTCCTCAAATGATTAAGCACAGGTGCCTGATTTGTGGTTGCTTGCTAGGGGCGTAATTAGCTCTGGAGATTCTTTAATGGCACTGTGTTTCCCTCCTTGCTGTGACTTTCTAAGGGTCAATATAAAAAGGCCATAGCCAGCCTGCACCACTTGGCAGCTCTCCAGGGACCACTTCCTCAGCCACAGATCTCGGGACAGGGGACCTTGGAGCATCAGAGGGCGCTCATTCAGCTGGCGACCTGCCACTTCGCCTTGGGGGAGTACAGAGTGAGTACTGGGTGCCTGGCACGGGGACGCGCAGGTGCACTCGGCGACCCTGGGGCTTTCTTTTTTTTTTCCCAGAGTGGCTTTTTAATTCAGTGCATGTTTACTTGAAGCTTGCTCTTTCTGCCTAGATTTTATTATCTAATCTGCTGGTGAAAAGCTTAGTGATGCTGTTTAATTTCCTCCTTTCTATAGCTTCCCTCAAGTTAGGCTTCCATACTTTTCACATTTCCCGCTCATTATTCCATTTGTTGGAGGATGATTTTTACTTTCTTGCCTGGAATCCCTTTAGAGTGGAGTCAGTCCTCTTGTACTTGGACAGAAGAGGCCTTCACCAAGTGGGAGATGGAGATTCACAATAGCTTATCTGAACCTCAGGTTCTCTTTTTACGTGGTGGTGACACCTCCTAGGGGTGTTGCAGGAGCAGCTGTGTGAACAGACCTGTCTTCTCTGTGCTGTGAGCCCCTCCTTGCATGGTGGCCGCACAGCTTCGGTCCACAGTAAACACCTGCATGCGGTGAGCGTGATCACCAGCTTTATACGCACAGTTACTGGATAGATTCAAGTCACACCTTAACACGCAAACTCTGATTTCTTCCTGTCTCTCTATATGTTAAGTTGATTACTTTGTGATTAAAAACGCTAAATTAAATTTTTTAACTTGAACTTTGAAATATGATTTATAATTTGCTGTGATGAATTTTAGAAAGAAAAAGTTAATAAGTATGTGAAGTATGTGCATTTAAAATTGAAATGCTTTTCTACCATCACTTATGTTGTCAGGTGCCTAATTCTAAGTTTCAGTTGGTTCCTTTTGAGAACTTAAGAGAGCACATAGTTATGCACACAGATACACGTGTCATGTAGAATTAGACAGCCGTGCACTGTACTGCTGTTCTGCATTGTACGAGGGAACGTACAGTAAACTGGTAGATTTGATTAAGCTACGCAGACTCATTCTCTCTGAGGGCTCCTGTTACCACCTCCGTGCGGGTCGCTCTTAGGCTTTCATCTTTGGTTTCTACCTTACCCGATTCCTGAGTCTCTGACTGCCTGTCTTTGGCTGGGACTCAGCATGTCCAGATGTGCATTTCCTTAGTTCTCTGGACCTTAGACACCACCTGTCAAGTCACAGAGGCTCTTACTCAAGCTGGTCCTTTTGTCTCTTCCAGGATGGGGCACCAGTGCTTTTGGCATAGTGCCTTTTATTTCCACTGCCACCACCGTAACGCACGGCTTTTAACTGAGTTTGTTGCTTGTAACCATTTTTCCAACCCTATAAGTTATGGTCAACTCTCTACAACATTGCTGTCATCATTCCATTTCATTGAGGTGTTGACTTCCTGGGTGCCCCAGGGTGGGATCCCTGTGTTCAAAGACATCTAATTCGAGTTGGAGAGAGAAGTGCAGGTGTTTATGTAAGACAGTTAAAAATCTAGTGCTAGCGGTTTGCCTCAGACCTGTGCACAGCAGTCATTCAGGGAAGGGTGGTTTCACCCGGGCCCACACCCTCAGGGAGAGATTTGGGGGAAAGCCTGGCTGAAGGTGGGTATTGAATGATGGCGGCATATGATTCTGAGTTGACGCCTGGTCCCACTACTCACTAGCGCTGTGACCTGTCTAACTCCAGGGTTCAAGTTCTTAACTACCGAGCTGCCGATCTCTCAAAGCTGGAGCTTCATGACCCTGTGGCCATGGGTGATTCTGGATGTGCCAGGATACCGACCCCTCAGCCCCAGGCAGTTAGCTGTGGCTTGGGCAGCTAAGCCCCAGATCATTTGCTGCCAGCTCAGAGCAGCCTTACAAATACTATTTTCTGGATGTGCCAAGACATGAAAAAGGTTGGGAAGCGTGGATTTAAGATTCCACTTCATCATCTGTAAAATGGGGGTAGTAGGGGGTTGTGCCTGACACACAGGAAATGCTCCTTCAGCCGATTCTGACTGTTACTACTGGAGTTTGGTGGGTGGACAGAAGGTGATGCCCTGCTCTCTGTGGTTCGAGACCACCTGCTCCGTGGGGCACCTGGGGCCGCCTCTCATCCACCAGCACATCATCGGTCCAGTTTCATGTCTGTTTCCTAAACCACGCCCTCCTTCCCCTCAAGGGAATCGCCAAAACCAGTAGGAAGCCTTCCTCACGTCTTTCTCTCCTCCTTTGAAAACCCGTTTTTCTCTTTTCCATATTTCAGATCCTGCCCGCCTTTAAGGCTTAGATCACCTTCCTGCCTGAAATTTTTCCTGCTAGTTTAGCCTGTGGGTGTTTCTACTTAGTTTTAAATTATGCTCTAAACATACCATTTTAGTCCACCACCATGTGTCCCATTTTGTTAATTTTTCTATTCAGTGAGTTAGTAAATGTCCTTAAGATGGGGACATACTTCTTTTGGATTCCACTGTGCTGTGAAACACTTTGGTAGCTTAGTTAATGCTTGATTCATTTTTAAGTTTTGTTCTTTTGTTTTTTAACAGTGAAGAATGAGTTAGTGTTCCCTGAATGGTCTAGTACGTGGATTTAATCTCAGTTATTTTTCTACACTCGGTGTCAAGCAGACAGTACTGGTCACGTGGCGTCCTGGGGCCGTGCTCCCCAGCTCTGTGCACAGGTGGCCCCACTTGTGCTGCAGAGGTTTTAGTTACATAGATTTGGTTTCAGTCAGAAACTTTCAGTTAGTTCCTTCTGGTCTTGTCTTCTCTAGATGACGTGTGAGAAGGTCCTTGATTTGATGTGCTACATGGTCCTCCCCATCCAGGACGGAGGCAAGTCACAGGAAGAACCCTCAAAAATAAAGCCCAAGTTTAGAAAAGGTACAGTGACAAATTTTATTTTTATTTTATAGAAATAGCTTTAGGACCTAAGGCTGGGAATTTTTTGTAATTCCTGACAACATAATACCATGTGATCTGCAGGGCTTGACAAATTGTATAAGGAGCGAAGTGCTCGCCAAGCTTTTCGTGGCTCTGATTTCATAAGCAGCCATAAATCTGTCCTTCTTCCAAAGTTCTCGTCAGTTCCTGAGTTTGTTGGCTCTTTGAAGAGTATCAGTGAGCTCCTTTTCCTATCTTTACCAATTCTAGGAAATCTTGTAATAATTAGTTGAGAAGGATCTCTTAGCATGTCTCTCTTGGGCTGTTTTGAGCTTTACCTCAAGTTGCTCATTGTTGAAAAACTACGTAAATTGAGCTGTGATGCTTCATAGGAAAGGAAGAGAGCCCCACTGTCATGATCTAAGTTCCATCTTAGAAGTTGGAAAAAAGATAATCTGTCAAACCCAAGCCAAGTAGAAAATGGGGAATAATAAAGACAAGAGCAGAAACTAATGAAACAGAAAAAAATAGAGGAAATGAATAAAGCAAAAAGTCGGTTTTCTGAAAAAAGTTAATGAAATTGATGAACCCCTAACAAGATTGACCAGGAAGGTAGTAAATACAAATAACCAGTATCAGGAATGGAAGCGGGAGTGTCACTCCAGATCATGCTGAAACCAGAAGGACAGTAAGAGAATAGGTTGTGAATAACTTTTTGCCAATAAATTTAACAATTTAGGTGAAATGGAAAGAATTCCTTGAAAAACACAACTTACCAAAACAGACACAAAATGAAATAGAAAATCTGAATGTTTTATATCTATCAAAGAAATCAAATTTGTTGTCGAAAACTTTCCCACAAAGAAAGCTCCAGGCCCAATTGGCTTCACTGTGAATCTTGTCAAGCATTTAGTAAGAAATAACTCCAATCCTGTACACACTTTTGGAGAAAATAGAGAAAGAGGGAACACTTACCAATTCAGTTTTTAAGACCAACATAACCCTGATAGCAAAACCAAACAAGAGAAGAACATTAAAGGCCAGTGTCTGTCATGATCATAGATGCCAAAATTCTTAACAAAATATAAGCAAATACAGCAATATATAAGAAAGAAAATACATAACGGCCAAGTATACCCGGAATGCAAAGGTGGTTTAACACAGAAAAACCAATCACTGCAGTTCACCACATTAGCAGATTAAAGAGGAAAAATCACAAGATTGTCTTAATGGATGCAGACAGAATTCAATTATGTCTGCATTTATCATTCATGATTTTTTTTTAATTTTAGTAAACTAGAGATAGGAGGAAACTTCCTTAGCATCATTCTTAACTATGAAATATTGAATGCTTTCCCCAAGACCAGCAGCAATATAGGGGTGTCTGCTGTCAGCACCTCAATTCAACATCCTGAAGATTCTAGCAAACACAATAAGCAAGAAAAAGAAAGGTTGAAAAAGAACCGTTTTTATTCACAGCTACATATTTGGCTACGTGGAAAAGTCAAGGAATCTCCAAATAGAATAACATCAAAACCCGTAAAATACTTAGGGATAAATTTAATGAAAGATGTGCAAAATCATGTTTGTAGGTTAGAAGACTCAATATTGTTAGGATACCAGTTCTCCCCAAATGTCTCTATAGATTCAATGCAATCCCAATCAAAATCCCAGCAGACTTTTTTTTTTTTAACAGACGTTGACAAACTGATTCTAAAATTTATATGGAAATACTACCAACAGTTTTGAAAAAGACTAACAAAATTGGACAAGTGACCCTACCTGATAGCAGGGTTTAATATAAAGCTACAGTTATCCAGACAGTATTGGCATAAGATTGGAGAATCCAGAAATGGACCCACATAAGTATGGTCAAATGATTTTCCATGAAGACGCCAAAGTAATTCAATGGAGAAAGGAAAGCCTTTTCAACAAATGGTGCTGGAACAAAGGGATCTTCATGTAGAAGAAAAAAAGACCCTCACCTCCTACCTCACATTATTCCCAAATATTAATTTGAGCTGGAGCAGAGAGACTAAATGGAAAAGCTAAATGATAACACTTTTTTAGAAGAACATTTCTTTGAGACTGGTAGTAGGTTTCTTAGGACACTAAAAGCTTTCTAGAAGACAAAGCATGACAGTTTTGATACTTATTGGGAATTCATTATACTGTTCTGTTTACTTTTTATATGTTTGGGATTTTCCACAACAAAAGGTTGAAAAAAATAGATATAGCCCAGACCCCTTCAAAAATTAATATCTCTTTGGAACAGAAACAGATCAGGTGGGTAAGACTTGACCTAGCGGACATCAAAACTAATTTTAAAGTGTAGCATTGGCGTAGAGATTGACCCCAGGAACAGAATAGAGAACCAAGAAACTGGTAGCATTACAGTCCAGGGGAGGAAGAATGAATTTATCCTGTAAGTTGGTACTGTTACAGTTGATGATCCAAATATAAAAACGACAGAAAAGAGATTCCTCCTTCATACTACACAAGAACCCTTTAAATTTTAAGATTTAAATATTAAAACTAAAACTTTTTTAGAAGAAAATACAGAAGACGATCTTTGTTGCTTTCTAGTTAGAGAAGGATTTAGGCTATAAAGAGCACACGACATAAAAGATTAGTGAATTTGATCACGTTAAAATCAAAACACCAACAAAAGATATTATGATCAAAGTGAAAAGCTATAGACTACAAGAAAATTGTCCAGCACAATTTATATATTTATATACTTATATATTCAACAAAAAATTAGTATCCAGAATTTTTAAAGAGCTCCTGTAAGAAACAAATAACCAACCCCCCATAGAAAAACAGGCAAAAAATATGAACAACAGATTCACAGAAGCCAAATGGCCAAAAACTACTTGGAAAGATTCTCCACATATTATTAATACAGGAAATTCAGATTAAAACAATAAGCTATCATTTTACATCAGGAAGCAGAGAGTAAAGGGTGGCCGTATTGACCGTCAGGACGTGAAGATACACATGGCCCACGTGCTTCTGGAAGGCGCAGAGATTCATATGGTCACTTTGGAGAGCAGTTTAGCAGTACCAAGTTGCACATCTCACTACCTGGTTATGTGCCCCTTCCAGGTATAGACTTCAGATCAGTGATCTCCAAACTTGGGCCCTCACCTACTGGGTCATGAATTTCCAATAGAAATTTTCTTTTTTAATGAGATAGACTGTAACAGTGTTATTAAAATGAATGTATCTCCACTAAAGAGGGTAAATTTTATTTCACGAACCTTTTGTTTTAGACACGCAGTTGACCCTTGAACAATGCAGGAGTTAACCCAGGGGCTCACACCCATCCCTCCCCTCAGCGGTCGAAAATCTGGGTACTGCTCTCTGCCTCAAAAACAGGAATTGACCAGTGACTCAGCCTAGGGCAGGAAGCTGGAACAGTTTGGATAAAATCAGAGCTCAGACCGCAATTCTTTTGATTCCACGTGTTGTGATCTCTAATCCAATACAAACTTGTCCCCACACTGAGTTCATTTAGAGATCTGTAAGATGAAAATGCAGACACTGTATTTACTGAAAAATCCATGTATAAGTGGACGTGTGCAGTTCAGACCTGTGTTGCTCAGGAGCCAGCTGTATGAACACGTGTAAGTGTGTGTGCACAGGGTCGCCACATGAAAAGCATATTTATTTCTTGCTACTTCTTGCCTCTGGGGTAGAGAGGATTTAGGATAGAAAGAGCACACAGCATAAAGGAAAGGACTGTGGTCTTGGTTTGAAAAACAACCATTGCTTAAAGTTTTTTCCACAGGTGCACAAGAAAATATATATAAGAATGTTTATTTCAGCATTGTTGGTAATAGTGAGACATTGGAATACTCAGTGTTTACCATAAAAGAATGGATAAATCAGTTGTGGTCAATGTAACCAACAGAACACTACGTAACACAGAAAACCAATGAGCTAGAGCCACAGATATTAGTACCAAAAACAATCTGCAGAAAGATACGTACACTATGACACCATTTATATAGTAGACTGAAAACACACAAAACGTTTCTCTGTGGTGGGTGAATATAGATTCCTGTGTTAAAAGCAGGCAGTGCGCACAGGAATGATGAAGCAGTCTTCTCTCAGGAGGGAGGCAGGGGTGGCATCAGAAGAGGAGAACTGAGCTCGCGATGCTTTATATTAAAATCTAAAACTAAAGCAGATGTCAGCATTTTATACAGCTGAGTGGTGAGCACTCTGGTGTTTGTAATAATCTCTGTCATTTTCTATGTATTTCAAGTGTTTCATAATAATAAGTATTTAAGCAACTTTAGAAATTTAGATTGAGAAATGAAATCCAGAGACCATTGAAAAACCAGTTTCGCCTTCACTAAGTGTAATTGTGGTTTAACTGTGTTGAGACCATGTGATTGTTGCTTATCCTTTTCCTTTTAAGGAAAGCACTTTAAACATCTGCTTCTCAAAGCTCTTTTCTTTGCTACTAACCAAGTATATTGTGGACTTTTCTTAGGTTCAGATCTGAAGCTTCTGCCTTGTACCAGCAAGGCTATCATGCCCTATTGCCTGCACTTAATGTTAGCTTGTTTTAAGGTAAGCGTCACATTGATTAGTGTAAAGGAAATTAATTTGCAAGATTGTTCTGATGATCTGGAATGACTTGAATTGAGAGCCTTAGGCGCAAATGTTAGTTCAGTCCTTTGAAAACAGGTTGGTGTAGTGAGGAAAGCACATGGGTAAGGAATTAACAAATATTTATTAAATATTGACTGTACTAGGCAAAGATGAGTAGGAAGTAATCCCCATCCTCGAGAGGTTTACAGGTAACAGTGGGACAGATAATGTACAGGTAATAGTGGGGTGGATACGCAAATAACCTTGCCTGTGGCAGTGTCCAGTAAATATTTCATGAATTCGCCTACGAGTCAGGATATATTAGTTACGGAAGAAGGGAGCACAAGTGCCGCTGGGCCCATGGAAGGATGTGAGCTCATTATCACAGGGCTAGGGCACGGGGCTGAGCTTGTGCAGAGGCCCAGCAGAGCCAGGAGAGTCTAGGGGCTGGGCTGTGGCGAGCGGCGGCCTGGGCGGACAGGCTGAGTTGTCTGCGAAGGCTCGTGAGCGGCGGGCAGCAGTATCGGGCCTCCCCTTCAGGGCGCTGGTTGCCAAACCTGGCTCTTGATCTGAAGCACTGAGGCAACAGAAACAATTTGCAGTGACTTCAGGCACAGCTGCCGGTTTAGAACCAGAAGCCCTTTGACGGTTTCTCGCTTCACACCCCTGCGTCCTCCTTCCTGTGGCTCCCGCCGGCCTTTCTCCCCAGTCCCACGGTCTCCTCAGACCCCTCTGTCTAAGGGGGCCTCGCGCCCGCCCTCCATCCACCCCCCAGCCCCTTAAAAGAAGTCCCCAGATTCTCCTCTGTTACCCAGACCGCTCACCTCCCTCGCGCCCTCCTCCCCGCGTTCAGCGCCTCGGGCCCACCCTGCATGTCCGGCTCCCGCCTCGATGCTCACGAGGGTGCCCGGGAGCCGGGTTCTGTGGTGGGGCCCCTCCTCGCCGGCAGCGGTGACGTTTGCCAGGCAGCCTTGACTTCTGCTGTCCCTTCTGAGTAGTGACCGTAGTCACGCACTTTCCTGCAGCAGAGTTTTGGGGGAGGTGGTATCGGGTGCGTGTGAGATCACCCCGCGACTCCCTCCCCTCTGTGTCCTGCAGCTGAGAGCCTTCACAGACAGCAGAGACGACATGGCGCTGGGGCACGTGATCGTGCTGCTTCAGCAGGAGTGGCCGCGGGGAGAGACCCTTTTCTTGAAAGCCGTCAATAAGATTTGCCAGCAAGGAAACTTCCAATATGAGAATTTTTTCAATTATGTTACAAGTATCCTTTTTCTTGTTTGAGCAGAAGAAATGCTTGGTACAAAAATGAATGAACCATTTGGGGTAGAAATAATGGTTTTGGTGATTTGGGGGAAAAGGAGAAGGAATGGTGACTTAAAATGGGATTGTGGCAGCTGGTTTTGTGAAAGTCATGAACGGCTTCAAAGAGGAATCAGGAACGTGGACAGCCCTGTTGCATTTTCCACTTCAAGTGGCTTCTTAGGAAGGTACCCAAGGTGCCTGAAGTAAGAGCCTGCAGGCTCCCTGCAGGCCCAGAGTGACTGCTGAGGCCGTAGACTGATTCTCCGTTGGCCTTCCTCTGGGAACAGGGCCCCTGGGGTCTGGGGTTACAACAGCAGCTGTCACGGGCCCGCTGGACACCCGCCAGAGAAGCTGCCCCACCCAGCACTGGCTTTCGTGATGGGGAGCATTGTATTGCATACTGTTGGTTAGGGAAAGGTCTGGTGTTCATACTTCATTGCTTCTCTTAATACATCATTTTTGAGTTGCAAGGCGTCTGACATCCCTGTCCAGGTGCCTAGAGCAGCATTTCTTAACCTTTGGGCGGGGGGAGGGGGGCAGTGTGTATAGCACCTCTACCGTCTCTTTCGTTTCTTATTAAGAAAACAAAAGATGCTGCTCCTGAGGCCCTGTAGGCTCTGCTCAGTCAGCTACCTGAGAAACATGTTTCTCTTTGTGAGGGAGTTGGGCTGGCATAGGAACCGCTGGGTTTGGACTCAGGCAGCGCTGGGTTGTTGGTGCGGTTGCCGTGGGCAGGTCTCTCAGTGGCTGCGAGCCCGTCTCCTCCTCCAGGAGAGCAGGGCTCCATGCTTTCTCACGTGGTTCCCTGAATCTGGCCTCAGATATCGACATGCTGGAGGAGTTCGCCTACCTGAGAACTCAGGAAGGTGGGAAGATCCATCTGGAACTACTGCCCAATCAAGGAATGCTGATCAAGTAAGGGCACTGTCTCCTGCTCTCCGTGCTGAGTGCCCGCCTTCGTGTGCTTGTAGGAGATATTTGTAAATGTCTGTGGCTTTCAAACAGTCATTAGAAAGGAATCCAAACCTGGTCTCTGTTTTGGAGAGTAGATTTGATTCCGGGAGTCCTTTTGAAAGACTTGGCATTTCCTTAACTACATTTCCGATAAAACATTGTTTAAATTGGGGTAGTTTTTCACTTTTGATACTTACTTCACTAGACGAAAAGTCTTATTCATGGTATCTTTTCCGTTCCAAAACTTACAGACTGATCCTATAATTTCTGATTAGAAGTAGGGTGCTTTTAATTAAGAAAAGCCATGCCTAACTAAAGTTGAGCGGGACTGGGAAAAACTGCAGACCTAACTTCCACGCTGTACTTGGGCCTCAGCGTTGACTGAAGCCCTGCCGAGCGCCTGCCCGCTCAGCAGGGCGGGGCTTGCTCTCGGCGCTCCCCACTCCTGGATGAAGTCAGTGACCATTTATGATTTTTAAATGCCCTTGCTTCTGCCCTTCAGTCCTCATTGCAGTTTGGACGGTACATCCTCTGTGCTGCAGACGCCTCGCGTAGTGTGATGTCCGTACTTCCTCCTCTGCGTCCTGCACGTTCAGCGTGTGTGGGTCAGGATCAGAGTCACTGCAGGAGACCGAACCCCGAGTGAAAAGAAAGTGTTGCTGAGGCTGACAGATCCTCCTTTTTCCCTCACTTGGGAAAGGGACGAGTTTTCAGCGGAAAGCCAAAATCGGCACCTCGTGCTGTCTTTGGGGCGTGTTGTCGAGAGGGACGTAAGAGGTGTCCCTCTGGACTCCCGTAGCCTCGGGGCTGGGGCACCCAGCTAGCACGGTGTCCTGTCAGGAATGGGAAGGTGGGGTGCTTGTCGTTCACCTTGCAAACGTTGCTAAAGATTCTGCGCGTTTGACATGAAAGCGCAAGACCTTTGTACGTTAGCTGGCTCAGGCAAGGGGACCAGACACGCCCATCTTCCCACTCTGGTAGCTCCCCTAGAACGTGGGGAAAATAACTGCATGATTCAAAATATTCTTCACCGTGCTTGAGAGTAAAGATGGCTTTTTGACACGGAAGCCTAGGTAACCCCTTTTACGTTGTAATTTCCAGCTTTTGAGGCTGGACACACAAACATACCTTTAATAGCTTTTTCTTTAATTCCCATTAATGCTCACCATACAAATTGTCATAATATGGAGACAGCCTCAGTAGAATCAACTCCGTTTACTTGGATTAAACCCGAGTTTAATAATCCTCACACTAGGTAATGCTTAGCTGTGAATGTGAGAGAAGAGGCTGTCAGAAAATCAGTGGTTGAGTCTCAGACTTCATTCTACTGAACCTGTCTTCTCCAGCCAGTTTTATTGAGCTGCACAGTGACACGGAAACATGCAGACAAGCCCTCGGATGAGGAGTGAAGGCGAGGAGGGCTGTTGGACATGCAGACGGTGTCCTTAGTTAAAGAAACCCTTAATTTCTTCTAACTCCCTGTAGAAGACCATTAAGTCTCTTAGGAAACCTGCTGTTCCATCAGTTTGGAAGCAGGACTAGGGGCTGTTGCTTAGTGAGCTGACAGTGTGAGTCTCAGGGTTCATTTGAAACCTGCCTTTCAGATTCTGATGAGAAACTACCGCGGAGAAGCGGGCCGCCTGAGACAGTTGAGGTATGGTCGGGATCTCGAGTAAAACTGTCACATTCCTTTTCCCTTTGGGTCGCAAACAAATTGTGTGAAGCCACTGTGGACCTTTTGAGGGGCCCTCCAACCGAGCGCAGAGATGCAGGGAGCAGAGTCCAGCCTTCCCTCGGGTGAGGCTGAGTCCGTCCTGGTTGTGGCGTCTGGGCCGCAGCAGGTACGGTACCAGCGCCGAGGGCACGGGGGCCTGACCGGCAGGAGGGACGAGCTCTGATTCTTACCTACACGTGCTGCTCTCATGTATTTTGAAGTAGAGAAATGCTTTTGTGCTGATGCTTGCAGTACCCTGGGTGACACAGAAACCCATGTCCTGTGTGTGCCCCGAACTGGGTGTGTGATGACGTTCTCAGAGGTGATCACCCGGCTAATGTACTCATTTCTGTTGTTACAGAATCCCGCAAAGCCATGGCCCAGACCCTTGTTTTCCTTTCCCCCATCTGTTCCTTTCCTCAATACTTTTTGAAATTTAAACTCAACCTTTCTTTATCAAAAACATTGCCAGCCTCTCCAGTCCTCTTGAAAGGGCCTCTTCAGTCTAGGGCTTCAGTCCCATCAAAGATGGTTCTAGGGCTTCCCTGGTGGCGCAGTGCTTGAGAGTCCACCTGCCGATGCAGGGGACACGGTTCGTGCCCCGGTCCAGGAGGATCTCACATGCCGCAGAGCGGCTGGGCCCGTGAGCCATGGCCGCTGAGCCTGCGCGTCCGGAGCCTGTGCTCCGCAAC
>NC_041233.1:86462477-86472747 GCF_002837175.3 Physeter macrocephalus
CCGGAGCCTGTGCTCCGCAACGGGAGAGGCCACAGCAATGAGAGGCCCGCGTACCGCAAAAAAAAAAAAAAAAAAGATGGTTCTAAAAAGTCACGGGTGTCTTTCTGGGATCGGCATGGACGTGGCAAGCGTGGAGAGCAAAGGCACTGGATTTGAGATTCTCTCCACGGCCGTTCCATGGCATCTCCCCGTCCTCTCCCTTGGTGCTTGCTTTTTATGCCAGATCTCAGCGGGCTGAGCCAGCGACCGGCAGCCGAGAGGCCTGTGGACCCATGTGGGCCACAGCCGTGCAGCACGGGGGGCTGGTAGCCTCTGTCCTCCCGAAACAGCTGCTCGAGGCCTGAGGCTGGCGGTTCTGTGCAGCCTGCCCCCGCGTCTCATGCGTTTTCTCTGGAGTGTTGTTTTTAAGTGCAGGCTGAGTCGGTGTGGGTGTTTGAATGCCGCTGTTTGCTGTTTTTTAAAGGCCTTCTAGCCCTCCCATGGGGTTACTGCAGCAGGAATTCTTACCTGTGCTTCAGCCCAGCATACAGACTGCTGACAGGTACCAAGTGGACACACCTGCTCATAGTGTACTGTTTGTCGACATGTTTTACTGCCCATGGTTTTCAGCTCTTTGTTCCTCAGTGCTCTTTTTCATGCTTTGTTTAATTTTTTAATTTGTTCTGCATTCCTTGGCAAACCATCTGGTTGTAATATTGTAACATTTCTTATTTTTTTCCATAAGTTGCCAGTGTTTTTGTGTTCAATTTAAAAATCATTATGGATCTGGAAATAAGTGAACGTTATATAAAACTGTGTAAGACTAAGTGCACATTAGATTAGGCACTAAATTATGATTCTGTTTTGGTAAAACATAAGGCATTCGGTCATAAGTATTTAAGGATGCTAAACTTATTCTAAGTAAATTTTTATTCTCAGATTTTCGTATTAGTGACCAGTGTTGAGGTCTTGGTCTAAATGGGCATAAGCACAGTATCTTCCTGCCACTGGTACTGTTTTTTCTGACCTTACCTTTACAGATTGAAAATATTTGGTAGGCTAGAATGCTACATTTACTAGTTGACTTATCCTAGTCTCAAACCACAAAAGCTAATTCGTCCTCTTCTTCATCCACACTTGCCAGAGGAATAAAGACTCTGATAGAAATACAGTTGGGTTGTACCGCTCTTCATATATGGAAACAACACCTTTGGCCTGTGACCAGCAGGACACAGCATTTTATTACATTTTTACTAGTATTAAGGGGAGCGTGTGCTTGGAGCCATTCATGCCCTTTAGCTCAGTGTCTGCAAATACCAGTGTCTTTCAGTGGGTCAGAGGGAGGGCTCCCATTTGGGGTTGCAGTCTGGGTCCCCCGAGAGCAGTATTTCAGGGCAGCATAAAGGGGCTGCATGAGCTCCCAGCGGGGCTCGCTGACACTGTGTACTTACTACTGAGTCACCAGCCGGACCTGATTAGAGATGTCCACAGAGAACTGGCTGTGCTGTCTCACTCTGTGTGGTTCTGTAAACTGTCCATGGGCGTTGTAGGGTGTCCTGTAATATCTTACCCTTCTAACAAAGCCTGATTTGGTTTTCTTTTTCCTTCTGTTACATTGCAACTTTCTGACTTCCGTTGTACTTATTTTATATAATTCAAGTTTTAAAAACAGAAACATTTTAGGGTGGTTTCAACAGTTTCATCTTGGCCAGTACCTAAAAATCTAATTTTAAATCCCCGTGACTGTGTCTTAGGGAAGTCAGGCAGTAGAAGTGGAGGATGGAGGTGGCCTCTGTTTGTCTAAATCTACCAAATTACTAACCGGTAGTTAAAAGACCTTTCCTTTTGATTGAACCCATTGAATTTTGCTAGGTTTTTCTTTTGCTTCCTTCATTTTGGTGTTTGGAGTTTCCTGGGGTTTCCTCTGTAATTTCCTTCTCTGAAGCCCACCCTCCAGGGCGTCGTGAATGACCCACCTGTGCTCCCGCCGGCCCAGCCCAGCATGCAGGGCTCCCGGGCCCCAGCAGGCCCTCAGGAAGCTTTTCATCAGCGACTCTGCGTCTCTCTCCCCGCCGGTGCCGGACTCCTGTCTTGGGGCCCCAGCTCCTCCCGCTTCTGCGCAAACAGACCTGGAGGAGCTGTCCCGTCCTGGCATTACAGGGAGAGAGACACGCTTGTGGCCCGGTGCTGTGCAGCAGCTGAGCCTTCCTGAGCCTGTCACAGGGCACCGGCCGCGGGCCGTGGCCATGGCCACGCTCGCTCAGGCATCCCCCTCCCCGCTGCTGCCTCTGCGCTCAGCTGGCCTGGCTGGACCCGAACTGTGTGGCCAGGGTGGTCTGGACTCCGTCAGCCCCAAGTAACTGAACTGTGCACGAGTCACAGTGGGAAGCACAGCGTCAGGGCTGCAGAAGTTAGAAGCCAAGCAGGCAGCAGCATCTCGCCAAACATGCGATGTTTAGAATAGCCTTTTCCTGAGTGGGGAAGACGACTCTCCGGCTTTAAGTCTTTCTGAAGAGGAACGGGCAGTGGAGGCTGTTTGGTTGGGGCTTTTTTCTTTTTAAACCTTTCGCTAGATTTGAGGCAGCCTGTTCTCCTGCCCCAGAGTCACTGACCCGTGCTGCCGTGCTAACTGTGGCGTCCGTTTGTTTCCCTGTCGCCGCCCCAGGCACCACACGGTCACCCGGGGCATCACCAAGGGCGTGAAGGAGGACTTCCGCCTGGCCATGGAGCGCCAGGTGTCCCGCTGTGGGGAGAACTTGATGCTGGTGCTGCACAGGTTCTGCGTCAACGAGAAGATCCTGCTGCTCCAGACTCTGGCCTGACCGGCCCTCCCGCCAGAGGCAGCCAACAGCCGCGGGGCTCTGGGGGAGACACAAAGCGCGGATGAGCGTTGCCATCATCGCTCTTCAAAAGAAGAAGACCGTCGGTGTTTTAGCTCATTGGTCGCTTAGAAGTAGTTCCCAGCAGTCCAAGAAGCTATTTCTATTTTTGTCATATTTTGTAATTTTTGTAAAACAAAAGAACCTGTTTTGTAAATAAAATCATCCTAAATTTGTGGGGGTTTTTTAAATTTTAATTCTTAGAGTTTCTGAACAAGAGTGTACTTTACTTAAAAAGGCATTTCCTTCCATGTTCTCGAGATTTTCTTTTCCACAGTCAGGTTTTGGTGAATATCACATATCAACAGAATGCTAGACCTTTTCCGTCGGGAAGTTTTAACACCACAAACCTTTGTGCCAGGATGAACCTGAGTGAACTTCCACTGAAGGCGCTGCGGGGGGCCAGGGGTGGGGGTCCTGCCCAGTGGCCCGTGGAGGGCGCCTCCCCTCCCCATCGGCTGCTGTCACCTGGGTACCCTGAGCCAGACAGCCTAGCTTCCGGCCTGGTTCTTCCCAGTCCTTTACTTGCCACGTACCAGGGACAGGTTCATGTCCCTCAAGCTTGTCGTGGGAAATACAGGCACTGGCCCTTCCCTCCCAGCTGGCTGTAAAGACAGTGACGTGACACACTTGGGTTGGGGCCTCGCACTTCTAAGTACAACACTGGGGTCAGGGGTCAGGTTCATTTCTTTTGCTGTTCCTGAAATATATCAGGTAAGCATCACATGAACAGTTGTTTCTGGGGGGATATAAGAATGAAAGAGCTAAGAAGTTGTTCAGGTACTGTTACTGAACCAGGCCCATTGGCCCAACATGCAGCAAGCCAAATGCTGAGAGGCCAAGGTTTGCAGCTGAGAAAGATTTTATTCCTAAGGCAGCCAAGCGAAGAGACAGGAGAACGAGTCTCAGGTCCGCCTGCCCGAAGGCAGGCAAGGGGCTCGGGGTATGTGTGTTGTGAGCAGGGTGGTCTCGGGAGTGGGGACAGATGAGGTGATGGGTGTTCTGTGCGGGGGCATCTGGGCTCGTGCATCTGCACGTTCACAGTGGAGGCACCGGGCACCATCTGAGAGTGGAGACTTCTGGCGGCAGAGGCCGCTCATGGGAACCCCCAAGGCCCAGTTTCAGGAGCAGTGGTCCCAACCGGTCCTAGCCAGCTCGCATTGGGCAGGAGCTGATTACAAGTTCCTGGGCTACAGGAGGCTGGGAGGTGTGCATTTAAAGAGGAAGAGGGCTTCTCTCGTGGCGCAGTGGTTGGGAGTCCGCCTGCCGATGCAGGGGACACGGGTTCGTGCCCCGGTCCGGGAGGATCCCACATGCCGCGGAGTGGCTGGGCCCGTGAGCCATGGCTGCTGAGCCTGCGCGTCCGGAGCCTGTGCTCCTCAACGGGAGAGGCCGCGACAGTGAGAGGCCCGTGTACCGCAAAAAAATAATAATAATAAAAATTTTTTTAAAATAAAGAGGAAGAAAAGAAAAATAAAGTGAGCTTGCTCAGTGAAAGCAGGCCACAGGGGTTTTTAAGCTGTTCCCTTTGCTGCTGTTCTCTGTGAGAGAAGCTCGGGAATTTCCATTAGTCGCCAGTCTCTTGTCAGCCCTGTGGGGCATGGTTTCATTACTGTGCACAATATTTTAGAAATCTTTTCTATGTAAGACCCTTCTATAGATTTATTAAAATCAATGGGAAACTGCAACAAGAGAAGCCACCACAGTGAGAAGCACGTGCACCACAACGAAGAGTAGCCCCTGCTCGCTGCAACCGGAGAAAGCCGCGTGCAGCAACGGAGACCCAATGCGGCAAAAAATAATAATAATTTTTTAGAAATCAATAGGAAAGAAAAGAAGATGGTGAGGTAGAAGGACTTTGAGCTCACCTCCTCTCATGAGCACACCAAAATCACAACTGCTGAACAACCATCAAAATAAAAGACTGGAACCTACCAAAAACAGATGTTCTACATCCAAAGACATGAAGAAACCACAATGAGACAGTAGGAGGGGTGCACTTGCAATATAATCAAATCCCATACCACCCAGGTGGGCGAACCACAAGCTGGACAATAATTATATTGCAGAAGTTCTCCCACAGGGGACTTCCCTGGTGGCACAGTGGTTAGGACACTTTGCTCCCAATGCAGGGGGCCCAGGTTTGATCCCTGGTCAGGGAACCAGATCCCACATGCATGCCACAACTAAGGGTTCATGTGCCGCAACTAAGGAGCCCACAAGCCGCAGCTAAGACCCAATGCAACCAAATAAGTAAGTAAATATTTTTTTAAAAAGTTCTCCCACAGGAGTGAGAGCTCTGAGTCCCACATCAAGCTCCCCAGCCTGGGGGGGGGGGGTCCAGCATTGGGAGGGGGAGCCCCCAGAGCATTTGGCTTCGAAGGCCAGTTGGGCTTGACTGTAGGAGCTCCACGGGACTGGGGGAAACAAAGACTCCACTCTTGGCACACACAAGGTCCTGCGTGCACCAGAACTCGGGGCAAAAGCAGTGACTTCACAGGAGCCTGGGCCAGACCTACGTGCTGGTCCTGGAGGTTCTCCTGGGGAGGTGGGAGGGGGCGCCTGTGGCTCTCTGGGGTCATGAAAACTGGTGGCGAACATATCAGGGAGTGTTCACCTGTGTGAGCTCTTGCTGGAGGCAGACATTTTGCTTGGCTCATTAGCACCAAGACCTGGCCCTACCCAACAGCCTATGGCTCCAGTGCTGGGATGCCTCAGGCCAAACCAACAGAGGGGTAAACAGCCCCACCCCTCAACAGACAGGCTGCCCAAAGATTTCCTGAGCCCACAGCTACCTCTAGACATGGCCCTACCCACTAGAGGGCCAAGATCAAGCTCCACCCACCAGTGGGAAGGCACCAGCCCTTCCCGCCAGGAAGGCTGCACAAGCTGCTAGACCAGCCTCATCCGCCAGGGGGCAGATACCAGAAGCAAGAAAACTATGATCCCGGAGTCTGCAGAACTGAGTCCACAAACGCAGATCAGAACCTATTCTGGGACCACCTGGTCCCTGGCCCTTGGGTGATGAGAGGGGAGTGTACTGCTGGGACACATAGGACATCTCCTACAGAGGGCCACCTCTCCAAGGTCAAGAAACGTAACCTACCACATAAATAAAAATGCAAACAGAAATGTAAACAAAATGAGACAGCAAAGGAATACATTCCAGATGAAGGAACAACATAAAACACCAGAAGAACAACTAAGTAATGTGGAGATAGGCAATCTACCCGAGAAGGGGTTCAGGGTAATGGTCCTAAAGATGATCCAAGAACACAGGAAAAGAATGGATGCAGAGAGTGAGAAGTTACAAGAAGTCTTTAACAAAGAGAAGATATAAAGAACAGGCAAACAGAGTTGAAGAATACAATAACTGAAATGAAAAATACACTAGAAGGAATCAATAGCAGAATAAATGAGGCAGAAGAACAGATCAGTGAGCTGGAAAACAGAGTAGTGGAAATCACTGCTGCAGAACAAAATAAAGAGAAAAGAATGAAAAGAAACAAGGACAGTTTAAGAGACCTCTGGGACAACATCAAATGCACCGACATTCGCATTATACAGGAAGGAGCAAAGAGAGAGGAAGGGCATGAAAAATATTTTAAGAGATAATAGCTGAAAACTTCCTTAACATGGGAAAGGAAACAGTCACCCAAGGCCAGGAAGCACAGAGCATCTCATACAAGATTAACCCCAGGAGGAACATGCCAAGGCACATAGTAATCAAATTGACAAAAATTAAAGACAAAGAGAAAATATTAATATTAAAAACAACAAGGGAAAAACAACAGATAACATAAAGGGGAATCCCATAAGACTATCAGCTGATTTTTCAGCAGAAACTGCAGGCCAGAAGGGAGTAGCACACTATATTTAAAGCGGTGAAATGGAAGAACCTACAACCAAGAACACTCTACCCAGCAAGGCTGTCATTCAGATTTGACAGAGAAATCAAAAGCTTTACATACAAGCAAAAGCTAAAAGAATTCAGCACCATGAAAGCAGCTTTACAACAAATGCTAAAGGAATTTCTTTAAGCAGGAAAGAAAAGGTCATAACTAGAAACAAGAAAATTATGAAATGGGAATGCTCACCAAAACATACAGTAAAGGTAGGAAGTCATCCACACACAAATATGATATCAAAACCAGCCATCATGAGGAGAGTACAAATGCAGGAAATGGGACTTGCATTTGAAATTAAGCAACTTAAAACAATCTTGTATATATATATAGACTGCTGTATCAAAACCTCATGGGAAGTGCAAACCAAAAAACTACAGTAGATACACAGACAAAAAAGAAAAAGCAACCCAAACACAATACTAAAGATGGTCATCAAACCACAAAAGAAGAGAACGAAAGAGGAAGGGAAGAAAAAAGACCTACAAAAACAACCCAAAACAATTAAGAAAATGGCAATAGGAACATACATATCAATAATTACCTTAAATGTAAATGGATTAAATGCTCCAACCAAAAGACAGACTGGCTGAATCGATATAAAAACGAGATGAATACGCTGTCTACAAGAGACCCACTTCAGCTCTAGAGACATATACAGACTGAAAGTGAGGGGATAGAAGAAGTTAATCCATGCAAATGGAAATCAAAAGAAAGCAGGGGTAGCAATACTTATATCAGATAAAATAGACTTTAAAGACTGTTACAAGAGACAAGGACACTACATAATGATCAAGGGATCATCCAAGAAGAAGATATAACAATTGTAAATATATATGCACCCAAAACAGGAGCATCTCAATATATAAGGCAAATGCTATACTAACACAATAATAGTGGGGGACTTGAACACCCCACTTACATCAATGGAGAGATCATCCAGACAGAAAATCAATAAGGAAACACAGGCATTAAATGACACATTAGACCAGATGGACTTAATTGACTTAACTGACATTTTTAGAGCATTTCATGTGAAAGCAGCAGAATACACATTCTTTTCAAGTGCACATGGAACATTCACCAGGATAGATCATATGCTGGGCCACAAAGAAATTTTTGGTAAATTGAAGAAAACTGAAATCATATCAAGCTTCTCTTCCGACCACAACACTAAGATTAGAAATCAACTACCAGAAAGAAAAAAAAACTGCAAAAAACACCAACACACGGAGGCTAAACAATACGCTACTAAACAACCAATGGACCACTGAAGAAATCAAAGAGAAAATTAAAAACTACCTAGAGATAAAATGAAAACATGATGATTCCAAACCTGTGGGACACAGCAAACGCAGTTCTAAGATGGAAGTTTATAGCAATACAGTCTTACCTCAGGAAACAAAAACCTCAAACAACCTAACCTTACACCTAAAGCCACTAAAGAAAGGAGAACAAACAAAACCCAAAGTTACTAGAAGGAAGGAAATCATAAAGATCAGAGCAGCAGTTAATAAAATTGAGATGAAGAAAACAATAGAAAAGATCAATGAAACTAAAAACTAGTTCTTTGAGTAGATAAACAAAATTGATAAACCTCTAGCCAGGCTCATCAAGAAAGAAAAGGAGAGGGCCCAAATCAATAAAATTAGAAATGAAACAGGAGAAATTACAACTAATACCACAGAAATACAAAGGATCATAAGAGACTTCTACGAGCAACTATATGCCAATCAAAAGGACAACCTAGAAGAAATGGACAAATTCTTAGAAAGGTACAATCTCCCGAGACTGAACCAGGAAGAAACAGAACATATGAACAGCCCATTACAAGTACTGAAATTGAATCTGTGATTTAAAAACTCCCAACAAACAAAAGTCCAGGACCAGATGGTTTCACAGGCAAATTCTATCAAAAATTTAGAGAAGAGTTAACACCCATCCTTCTAAAACTATTCCCAAAAATTGCAGAGGAAAGAACACTTCTGAACTAATTCTGTGAGGCCACCATCACCCTGATACCAAACCGGACAAAGATACCACCAAAAAAGAAAATTACAGGCCAATATAACTGATGAACATAGATGCAAAAATCCTCAACACAATACTAGCAAACTGAATCCAAGAATACACTAAAAGGATCATAAACCATGATCAAGTGGGATTTAGCCAAGGATCAAGGATTTTTCAATATCCGCAAATCAACCAGTATGATACACCACATTAACAAATTGAAGAATACAAACCATATGATCATCTCAATAGATGCAGAAAAAGCTTTTGACAAAATTCAACATTCATATATGTTTAAAACTCTCCAGAAGGAAGGCACAGAGGGAACATACCTCAACATAAGGAAGGCCATATATGACAAACCCACAGCAAACGTCATTCTCAATGATGAAAAACTGAAAGCATTTCCTCTAAGATCAGGAACAAGACAAGGATGCTCACTCTCACCACTTTATTTTTTTTTGAATTTTATTTTATTTATTTTTTTATACAGAAGGTTCTTATTAGTCATCCATTTTATACACATCAGTGTATACATGTCAATCCCAATCTCCCAATTCATCATATCACCACACCCACCCCCCCGCCACTTTCTCCCCCCCTTGGTGTCCATACATTTGTTCTCTACATCTGTGTCTCAATTTCTGCCCGGCAAACCAGTTCATCTGTACCATTTTTCTAGGTCCCACATATATGCATTAATATACCATATTTGTTTTTCTCTTTCTGACATACTTCACTCTGTATGACAGTCTCTAGATCCATCCACATCTCTACAAATGACCCAATTTCATTCCTTTTTATGGCTGAGTACTATTCCATTGTATATATATACCACATCTTCTTCATCTATACACATCAGTGTATACATGTCAATCCCAATCTCCCAATTCATCATATCACCACACCCACCCCCCCGCCACTTTCTCCCCCCCTTGGTGTCCATACATTTGTTCTCTACATCTGTGTTGTCAACGGATGTTTAAGCTGTTTCCATGACCTGGCTATTGTAAATAGTGCTGCAGTGAACACTGGGGTGCATGTGTCTTTTTGCATTATGGTTTTCTCTGGGTATATGCCCAGAAGTGGGATTGCTGTGTCCTATGGTAGTTCTATTTTTAGTTTTTTAAGGAACCTCCATACTGTTCTCCAGAGTGGCTGAATCAATTTACATTCCCACCAACAGTGCAGGAGGGTTCCCTTTTCTCCACACCCTCTCAGCATTTGTTCTTTGTATATTTTCTGATAATGCCCATTCTAACTGGTGTGAGGTGATTTGCATTTTGATGTGCATTTCTCTCAGTGTAGTTTTGATTTGCATTTCTCTAATAATTAGTGATGTTGAGCAGCTTTTCAAGTGCTTCTTGGCCATTTGTATGTCTTCTTTGGAGAAATATCTATTTAGGTCTTCTACCCACTTTTGGATGGGGTTGTTTTTTTAATATTGAGCTGCATGAGCTGTTTATATATTTTGGAGATTAATCCTTTGTCTAT
>NC_041233.1:86472848-86474421 GCF_002837175.3 Physeter macrocephalus
GATTAGTTGACCATAGGTGCGTGGGTTTATCTCTGGGCTTTCTATCTTGTTCCATTGATCTATATTTCTGTTTTTGTGCCAGTACCATATTGTCTTGATTACTGTAGCTTTGTAGTATAGTCTGAAGTCAGGGAATCTGATTCCTCCAGCTCCGTTTTTTTCCCTCAAGACTGCTTTGACTATTCGGGGTCATTTGTGTCTCCATACAAATTTTAAGATTTTTTGTTCTAGTTCTGTAAAAAATGCCATTGGTAATTTGATAGGGATTGCATTGAACCTATAGATTGCTTTGGGTAGTATAGTCATTTTCACAATATTGATTCTTCCAAGATAATGGTATATCTCTCCATCTGTTGGTATCATCCTTAATTTCTTTCAACAGTGTCTTATAATTTTCTGCATACAGGAATTTTGTCTCCATAGGTAGGTTTATTCCTAGGTATTTTATTCTTTTTGTTGCAATGGTAAATGGGAGTGTTTTCTTAATTTCACTCTCAGATTTTTCATCATTAGTGTATAAGAATGCCAGAGATTTCTGTGCATTAATTTTGTATCCTGCAACTTTACCAAATTCATTGATTAGCTCTAGTAGTTTTCTGGTGGCGTCTTTAGGATTCTCTGTGTATAGTATTATGTCATCTACAAACAGTGACAGTTTTACTTCTTCTTTTCCAATTTGGATTCCATGTATTTCTTTCTCTTCTCTGATTGTTGTGACTAGGACTTCCAAAACTATGTTGCCTAAGAGTGGCGAGAGTGGACATCCTTGTCTTGTTCCTGATCTTACAGGAAATGCTTTCAGTTTTTCACCATTGAGAATGATGTATGCTGTGGGTTTGTCGCATTTGGCCTTTATTATGTTGAGGTAGTTTCCCTCTATGCCCACTTTCTGGAGAGATTTTATCATAAATTGGTGTTGAATTTTGTCAAAAGCTTTTTCTGCATCTATTGAGATGATCATATGGTTTTTATTCCTCAATTTGTTAATATGGTGTATCACATTGGTTGATTTGCGTATATTGAAGAATCTTTGCATCCCTGGGATAAATCCCACTTGATGGTATATGATCCTTTTAATGTGTTGTTGGATTCTGTTTGCTAGTATTTTGTTGAGGATTTTTATGGTGGCCTCATAGAATGAGTTTGGGAGTGTTCCTTCCTCTGCAATTTTTTGGAAGAGTTTGAGAAGGATGAGTGTTAGCTCTTCTCTAAATGTTTGATAGAATTCAACTGTGAAGCCATCTGGTCCTGGACGTTTGTTTGTTGGACGATTTTAAATCACAGTTTCAATTTCATTACTTGTGATCCATCTGTTCATATTTTCTGTTTCTTCCTGGTTCAGCCTTGGAAGGTTATACCTTTCTAAGAATCTGTCCATTTCTTCCAGGTTGTCCATTTTATTGGCATAGAGTTGCTTGTAGTACTCCCTTAGGATGCTTTGGATTCCTGCAGTGTCTGTTGTAACTTCTCCTTTTTCATGTCTGATTTTATTGATTTGTGTCCTCTCCCTCTTTTTCTTGATGAGTCTGGCTACTGGTTTATCAATTTTGTTTATCTTCTCAAAGAACCAGCT
>NC_041233.1:86474631-86474912 GCF_002837175.3 Physeter macrocephalus
AATCTCATAGCGTTGTGGTCAGAAAAGATGCCTGATATGATTTCAATTTTTTTAAATTTACTGAGGCTCGATTTGTGACCCAAGATGTGATCTGTCCTCGAGAATGTTCCGTGTGCACTTGAGAAGAAAGTGTAATCTGCTGTTTTTGGATGGAATGTCCTATAAATATCAATTAAACCTGTCTGGTCTATTGTGTCATTTAAAGCTTGTGTTTCCTTATTTTCTGTTTGGATGATCTGTCCACTGGTGTAAGTGAGGTGTTAAAGTCCCCCACTATTATT
>NC_041233.1:86475550-86476924 GCF_002837175.3 Physeter macrocephalus
CCTTTTCTTCTCTTGTGTTTCCCACTTAGAGAAGTTCCTTTAGCATTTGTTGTAGAGCTGGTTTGGTGGTGCTGAATTCTCTTAGCTTTTGTTTGTCTGTAAAGCTTTTGATTTCTCCGTCGAATCTGAATGAGATCCTTGCTGGGTAGAGTAATCTTGGCTGTAGGTTCTTCCCTTTCATCACTTTAAGTATATCATGCCACTCCCTTCTGGCTTGCAGAGTTTCTGCTGAGAAATCAGCTGTTAACCTTATGGGAGTTCACTTATATGTCATTTGTCATTCTTCCCTTGTTGCTTTCAATAATTTTTCTTTGTGTTTAATTTTTGCCAATTTGATTACTATGTGTCTTGGCATGTTTCTCCTTGGGTTTATCCTGCCTGGGACTCTCTGCACTTCTTGGCCTTGGGTGGCTATTTCCTTTCCCATGTTAGGGAAGTTTTCCACTATAATCTCTTCAAATATTTTCTAGGGTCCTTTCTCTCTCTCTCCTCCATTCTTTTTCCAAGGTCCTGGATCACCTTTACTATCATTATTCTGAATTCTTTTTCTGGAAGGTTTCCTCTCTCCACTTCATTTACTTGTTTTTCTCGGAATTTATCTTGTTGCTTCATCTGGTACATAGGCCTCTGCCTTTTCATCTTGTCTATCTTTCTGTGAATGTGGTTTTTGTTCCACAGGCTGCAGGACTGTAGTTCTTCTTGCTTCTGCTGTCTGCCCTCTCGTGGATGAGGCTATCTAAGAGGCTTGTGCAAGTTTCCTGATGGGAGGGACTGCCCACGCTTCTTAGTCTTGGCTCTATGCTCAGGGAGCTGCTCTGTGTCCTCAAGGCCTTGGGGGCATCCTGGCTCCACCCACCGGGACTCTGGGCTTCTTCCTCACAGAGCAGAAGGTCTTCCTCGATCCAGGTCTTGATCCAGGTCTGAAGGCACGACACAGCCCACCTTCTCTGTTCACTGAGTTCTGAAGGCTGGGAAGTCCAAGATCAAGATGCCGGCTGATTGGTCTCTAGTGAGAGCACCCTTCCTAGCTTGCAGACAGCTGCCTCCTTGCTGTGTTCTTCCCTTTTTTTTTTTTTTTTTTGGCCATGCCACACCGCTTGCAGGATCTTAGTTTCCTGACCAGGGACTGAACCCAGGGCCACAGCAGTGAAAGTGCCAAGTCCTAACCACTGGACTGCCAGGGAATTCCTCACCACTTTTATCCAACATAATTTTGGAAGTCCTAGCCACAGCCATCAGAGAAGAAAAACAAACTAAAGGAATCCAGATTGGAAAGGAAGAAATAAAACTGTCACTGTTTGCAGATGACATGATACTATACATAGAAAATCCTAAAGATGCCACCAGAAAACTACTAGAGCTCATCAATGAATT
>NC_041233.1:86480146-86487218 GCF_002837175.3 Physeter macrocephalus
TCCCTTCTGGCTTGCAGAGTTTCTGCTGAGAAATCAGCTGTTAACCTTATGGGAGTTCACTTATATGTCATTTGTCGTTCTTCCCTTGTTGCTTTCAATAATTTTTCTTTGTGTTTAATTTTTGCCAATTTGATTACTATGTGTCTTGGCATGTTTCTCCTTGGGTTTATCCTGCCTGGGACTCTCTGCACTTCTTGGCCTTGGGTGGCTATTTCCTTTCCCATGTTAGGGAAGTTTTCCACTATAATCTCTTCAAATATTTTCTAGGGTCCTTTCTCTCTCTCTCCTCCATTCTTTTTCCAAGGTCCTGGATCACCTTTACTATCATTATTCTGAATTCTTTTTCTGGAAGGTTTCCTCTCTCCACTTCATTTACTTGTTTTTCTCGGAATTTATCTTGTTGCTTCATCTGGTACATAGGCCTCTGCCTTTTCATCTTGTCTATCTTTCTGTGAATGTGGTTTTTGTTCCACAGGCTGCAGGACTGTAGTTCTTCTTGCTTCTGCTGTCTGCCCTCTCGTGGATGAGGCTATCTAAGAGGCTTGTGCAAGTTTCCTGATGGGAGGGACTGCCCACGCTTCTTAGTCTTGGCTCTATGCTCAGGGAGCTGCTCTGTGTCCTCAAGGCCTTGGGGGCATCCTGGCTCCACCCACCGGGACTCTGGGCTTCTTCCTCACAGAGCAGAAGGTCTTCCTCGATCCAGGTCTTGATCCAGGTCTGAAGGCACGACACAGCCCACCTTCTCTGTTCACTGAGTTCTGAAGGCTGGGAAGTCCAAGATCAAGATGCCGGCTGATTGGTCTCTAGTGAGAGCACCCTTCCTAGCTTGCAGACAGCTGCCTCCTTGCTGTGTTCTTCCCTTTTTTTTTTTTTTTTTTGGCCATGCCACACCGCTTGCAGGATCTTAGTTTCCTGACCAGGGACTGAACCCAGGGCCACAGCAGTGAAAGTGCCAAGTCCTAACCACTGGACTGCCAGGGAATTCCTCACCACTTTTATCCAACATAATTTTGGAAGTCCTATTTTTTTTTTTTTTGGCCATGCCACACCGCTTGCAGGATCTTAGTTTCCTGACCAGGGACTGAACCCAGGGCCACAGCAGTGAAAGTGCCAAGTCCTAACCACTGGACTGCCAGGGAATTCCTCACCACTTTTATCCAACATAATTTTGGAAGTCCTAGCCACAGCCATCAGAGAAGAAAAACAAACTAAAGGAATCCAGATTGGAAAGGAAGAAATAAAACTGTCACTGTTTGCAGATGACATGATACTATACATAGAAAATCCTAAAGATGCCACCAGAAAACTACTAGAGCTCATCAATGAATTCAGTAAAGTTGCAGGATACAAAATTAATACACCAAAATCCATTGCATTTCTATACACTAACAGTGAAAGATCAGAAAGAGAAATTAAGGAAACAATCCCATTTACCATCACATCAAAAAGATAAAATACCTGGGAATAAATCTGCCTAAGGAGGCAAAAGACCTGTACTTTGAAAACTATAAGATGCTGATAAAAGAAAGTGAAGATGAAAAAACAGATGGTTAGATATACCATGTTCTTGGATTGAAAGAATTAATATTGTTAAAATGACCATACTGCCCAAGGCAATCTACAGATTCAATGCAACCCCTACCATATTACCAATGGCATTTTTCACAGAACTAGAACAACAACAAAAATTAATTTGTATGGAAACACAAAGGACTGTGAATAAGCCAAAGCAATCATGAGAAAGAAAAACATAGCTGGAGGAATCAGGCTCCCTGACTTCACACTACTACAAAGCTACAGTCATGAAAACAGGATGGTACTGGCACAAAAACAGACACATAGTTCAGTGGAACAGGATAGGAAGCCGAGAAATAAGTCCATGCACCTATGGTCAATTAATCATGACAAAGGAGGCAAGAACATGCAATGGAGAAAAGACAGTCTCTTCAATAAGTGGTGCTGGGAAAACTGGACAGCTACATGTAAAAGAAAGAAATTAGAACATTCTCTAACATCATATACAAAAATAAACTCAAATGGATTAAAGACCTAAGTGTAAGACTGGATAGTATAAAACTACTAGAGGAAAATGTAGGCAGAACACTATTTGACATAAATCACAGCAATATCTTTTTGGATCCATCTCCTAGAGAAATGGAAATAAAAACAAAAATAAATGAATGAGACCTAATTAAACTTAAAAGCTTTTACACAGCAAAGGAAACCAGAGGCAAGATGAAAAGACAACCCAAAAAATGGGAGAAAATATTTGCAAACAATACAACTGACAAGGGATTAATGTCCAAAAGATACAGACAGCTCATACAACTCAATATCAAAAAACCAAATGACCCAGTCCAAAAGATGCGCAGAAGACAGAAATAGACATTTCTCCGAAGAAGACATACCAATGGCCAAAAGTCACATGAAAAGATGCTCAATATCACTAATTATTAGAGAATGCAAATCAAAACTACATGGAGGTATCACCTCACACAAGTCAGAATGGCCATCATCAAAAAGTCTACAAATAATAAATGCTGGAGAGGGTGTGGAGAAAAGGGAACCCTCTTGCACTGTTGGTGGGAATGTAAATTGGTGCAGCTACTGTGGAGAATAGTATGGAAGTTCCTTAAAAAACTAAAAATAGAACAACCATATGATCCAGCAATCCCATTACTGGGCATATATCCAGAGAAAACCATAATTTGAAAAGTTACATGCACCCCAAATTTCATAGCAGCACTATTCACAATAGTCAAGACCTAGAAGCAACCTAAGTGTCCATCAACAGAGGAATGGATAAAGAAGATGTGGTACATATATAAAATGTACCAGCCATAACAAAGAATGAAATAATGCCATTTTCAGCAACAGGACCTAGAGATTATCATACTAAGTGAAATAAGTCAGAGAAAGAGAAATATCATATGATATCACTTATATGTGTAGTCTAAAAAATAAAAGATACAAATGAATTTATCTACAAAACAGAAATAGACCCACAGACAGAGAAAAAACTTATGGCTACTAAAGGGGAAAGGAAGGAGGAGGGATAAATTAGGAGTTTGGGATTAACATATATACATCCTATATGTAAAACAGATAGTCAACAAGGACCTACTGTATAGCACAGGGAACTATACTCAATATTTTGTAATAACCTAAGGGAAAAGAATCTGAAAAAGAATTATATAACTGGATCACTGTGCTGTACACCTGAAACTAACATGACATTGTAAATCAACTATACTTCAATAAAATTTTAAAAAATAAAATTAGATCAATAACGTGGTTTAAGGAATAGACATTCGGTTTCAGAAAATATTTCAACTAGCTCATTTTAAAGTGCTTATCACTGTGATATGAGTTGATTACAAATATTAAACCATCCTGTTGTTTTCACAAACATGGCGTATGTTGCCCGTAGCAACTTTCAATGTAAACACTCTGGCACCTTTTGGTTTCATAACCCCTTCCTCAGATCGGCGTCTGGGGGGCAGCACACATCAAAACAAGACTGTCTCACACCCACATGTGTGGGGGCCAGATAAAAAGGAACCAATCATCTTTTTTTGTTTTAATTTGGCGGTGCGTTGCTGTGCAGAGTTGCAGGAAAAGGGCCACAGGATAGAATGGAAACTCAGACCAAGTGTGCAGACGAGGAAGGGCTCGCACCACTGGCACAGGAGGGTCCGTCCAAGCCCTGCACTGAGAGGCTCAACCAAAGGGCAGCCGCCTTCCAGCAGCTTCAGGAGTGTCCCAGGATGACCCCAGCGCCCTTAAAACGTCTGCCTGAGAAAGCTGCCACTGCCAGAATTTACTCTTTGCTCCTTCAGAAAGCTTGCCGTGTGCTCAACCCTCCCTCTGTTCTCTGAGATGTGAGAGTGCCACCCAGAACTGTTTCCTCCAGGAGTTCTCTGAAATGTAAACATCTGGGGAGGATGGGGACTAATCCGTGGGTACCACCGCCTCCTGCCATAAGGATAGAAGTTTGTTTCTCCTCTGTGAAAGCGCCAGTGAACAAACCCAGGCGGCCCGGTCACGTGGACCAATCCCGTCGCAGCTCTCAGTGCCTTTCCAAAGCCAGTCAGCCTTTCCAACTCCAGCCTTTTGTTTCAGGAAACTGGTTCCGATCACGCTGGACCCTCTTTCCATTGCCCTCACCGCTTTAGCAGCCTCTGGCTTTGTTCATCTTGGACAAGGGCCGGCTTTGCCTGTGATTTGTTAAACTGATGTGAGCTGTCTCCTCCTGGGCAGAGCAGTTAACAGGCAGGGTTTGGATGGAGGTGCCACTTTACAAGCCGAATGACATACAGAGTTTAATCAAATAGAAGAAAAACGATTTATCGAAGTGGAAGGGTGTGGCCTCTACTAAGATAAAATGCAAGAACGAACAGCCATGAAAGGTGGGAAAATCAAAAAAAGAACTGACCTCTGTAGAGAAAATCCAGCAGTCAGGGACTGAATTCCACCAGACCCGAGATGGTAATCGACACCGTGGGAAGCCGTGGGCTCGGCCCTGCGGGGAGTGAGGCCAGCTGTCCTTACAGCTGCGTTCGGGATGGATTCTGCAAAGGAAAGCTAGCGGGATGCTGGCATCTTTTATCTGGCGCAGTGTTTGCACATACATAATTAGATAAGAGGGTTACAGGGTCCGGAGCATCTTAGGACATGACGCAAACATCTAGCATTTCTATCAACTTTGAAATTGGAAATGCATGTAGCCTGAAGAAAAACAAAGTTTTGGAACTAATGCCCAACAAAAACTGATTACCGGGAGAAAAATGGTGGCTTGCTACACCAGTGAAAGCAGATTACACAGATATGCAGCTGAAGACAACCACTGGCGATGCGTTTTCCCGCCTAATTTCAAAGTTTAAACAAAAGGTGTGTTTAAAACCTCAGAAGCTGCATCGTTCATAGGGCCATGGCTGCTACAGCGTACTGATTAGGATTTTTAAAGAGCTACCCCTAGTTTTTCACAATTGATGGAAATCTTTCTGAAAGGCAGTTTGATTTGCTGAGAAAATTTCTCAAAGTCCATTTGTCGCCCCCATTTATTTGGAAAACAGGACTACATTAAAGGAAAAATAAAAACTAGTATGTTGACTTTCATTTAAGCTGATACTGTCTGATACAAACCAGATTATTGTGCATTTATGAAAGAGGCCCTCTATGGGCCGGAATGAAGTGAGGTAAAGTGTAAGAGCAGCAGTTTATTCACCTAATTATAAAGCGGAATTAGGAATGTAAGTGCAAAAAATGAATAAACAATGTCAATTACATCCCCACTCCAGGACAGTACTTTCTGCTTTGTTACACAAGGACTCCACCCAACTTCCCCACGGGATGCACTGTGACGTGGGTTTTCTGCAGCCACCGCTGCCCGGGGTTGTCCCCACCGCCATGTCCCACTCCAGCACTCACCCCGCACACTCCCTGCCCTCCCCAGGGAGATGCCCGCTGTCCCCGCTCAGCCCCGGGCCAGGCCAGTCCAAGCTCCCTTGTCACGGTTGGTTTTGCACAGTCTGGGGAGCGCTTTCCGGCCAGTAACGTTATGAGGCACAGAGGGGATGCCCGCCCCCTCCTGTGTGGCGCTGGCTAAGTGTCTCTGTCGTGATGGCAATGGGGCGGGCATCTCGGCCGTGAAGTGACCTGGCTAAGCTGGAGCCCACCCGCTGTGGGACTACTCATGTGCGACGCTCTCCTTATAACCCAGCTGGATGGGGAGTTCCTGCTCCGTCCAGCTCAAGACATCCTAACCGACGGACACCCCGACTTGAGAACTGCTTCTGGAGAGGCCCAGCTCAGCCTTACCTGCTGAGATTCAGGATGACATAGCCATGACCACCCACAAAGGTGCACCGCAAGAGAGGGGTTTCCTCAAAGATGACAGCTCTCCCCACGCACACGTGCGCGCGCACACACACGCACACACACACACACACATTAGCTCCAGATACACGCAAAATTTTACCTATGAGAAGCAAACCCACCACCCCATTTTGCTTTCGCACGTTTATTTAGCGCCTGCTCTGCAGGGGCCACGGTGCCTGCACATGAAGAATGTGCCTCATCCTCCACAAGCTCACAGGCCAGCGTGGGAAACTGGTCATGTACCCAAATCACTGTCTTACAAGGCAGAGAGCAACAAGCGCCACGAGATTGAGCCCAATCCGATATTACGAGAACCCAGAGGAAGAAACTGTTACTTAGGGACAAGACTGAGAGATTAGAGAAGGTGCCTTAGAAGCAGGGGGCGAATGTGACAGGTCAGGGGTCGATGGGAGAAAATTCAGGGGACTAGTCAAAGTCAGGGGCAGGAGGCAGCTGATGGGGCTGCAAGTAGCAGGCTGGGTCCAGGGGGCTGGCAGGGAGCCGAGACGGTGTGCTGGGCTCAACGGAGGACGGCTCCACCTGCCAGCAAAGCTGTTCCAACTTCAGTGCAAGTGCTTAGAAGGAGGTGATGTGAGTCAAGCTCTGTTTATGAAGTGTAATCTGGGGCAGTGGACAGTGACTTTACAGGAGGAGGGACTGAGGGAAGGAGGCCGGTTGAAAGATGATTCCTCTTGGCATCTGGGCAAGAGTAACAGGCAGTGCCCGTGAGAACTGAGACGACTTGGCAATGACTAAACATGGGAGAGGGGCACAGAGGAGGTAAAGCGGGTGAAAGACAGTTTTATCCGAGGGACAGAGGGTCACCTGTCCGCAGAGCTGGGACAATCCAAGCCGGAAAGGCTTGTGTTTGAGAAGAGAGGGGGGAGGGGGGAGCCTGAATGCTGGCGGACACCCAGGTGGACAGGTACAAGCTGGGATGAGAGTTCGGGTAGAGACGGGGTAGCTGGAAACTCACTATCCATGCAGGGTGATAGCTGACATCAGGGGACAGGTCGAAGTGACCCCATCTCACCAGGCAAGGATGCTCCAAAGTACAACCTATTGGGCTTCCCTGGTGGCGCAGCGGTTGAGAGTCCGCCTGCCGATGCGGGGGACGCGGGTTCGTGCCCCGGTCCGGGAAGATCCCACATGCCGCGGAGCGGCTGGGCCCGTGAGCCATGGCCGCTAAGCC
>NC_041233.1:86489776-86505658 GCF_002837175.3 Physeter macrocephalus
CCCCGCAACGGGAGGGGCCACAGCAGTGAGAGGCCCGTGTACCGCAAAAAAAAAAAAAAAAAAAAAAAGTACAACCTACGACCCCATCTTCCTTCAACATGGAATTCTCACAGAAAATCCCTAAGTAGGATGCTGCAAAACGGGAGTGCTGGCCCCCTGTGTTCTCCTCCTTCACTCCTGAGAAACAATTCTTCAGTTGGGTGATTCCAAACAGGCAAGTTGCCTCCACTGTGGAGGGTCATTCTGAAAAGAGTTACTCTGATGAGAGTTTTTTTAAACTTCTCGTTTATTTTGAAGAGTTTTCTGTAACAAAATTATTTTTCTAAGGATTTCAGAAATGCCACCGATGTCTCCCACCCCACTGGGTCTCAGAGCTGGAGGGGAGCTGAGCGGGCAGCACCGTGTCCCTCGTTGTGAGGGGACCTGCCTCGCGTCTGACCCGGCAAGGACGCCACAGCAGGAACCCGGCCGAGACCATGAGCTTCTCTCTCTTCCTAGAGACAGAGGATGGCCTGGGGGACCAGCTACCACCCAGACACACAGACAGATAGACAGGCAGGAGGTGGGTGGGTCGAGAGATGGGTATATGCAAGGGCGGCTGGGAATAAGACATCGACTGTTTCACTTGTTTTTCAGGTGAGGAAAAGGAGAAAATGGCTTCTGATAGAAAGGCTTTTTTTTGGACCCACCAGTTACTTACAGATCTGAGATTACTTGGACTTTCTTGAAATACTAAACTGTACGTAACCGAAATATATTAGACTATGTTACTACACACTGTACCCAATGAGCTTCACAATCAGACACAACAGAAACGGTGGTATCTTGGTTGGCATGGACCAGCACAGAAAGATAGTCGGCAGGAAAGAAGATCAGTAAGATCAGACCTTAGGTGGTCACAGAAGCAAAATGGCCTGGTTAACTCCCTTGTGAAAAATTAAAGGAGAAATCCTTAGAATGAAGTTGCAAAGGCATCCATTTCTACAGAAGATGGAGAGAAAAGACAATTACGTTTCAGATGTCTGAGTCTCACGTACACAGAGTCAGATGAGCTACGTCCAATCAACTAGCCTGAGCACGTCCGCATCTCCCCCAATAACCTGGAAATACGCGGTTTTATAACGAATGGCTCCTTTTAATGATGCCCCAGGCCCTGTCGTCTGCCAGCAACACATCTCAGCTGGGGCCTCAGATTTTCCAAAACACCTTCTTCCTATAGAGACCGTAAGCGATGAGCACCCAGAGAGCAGTGGCGACTGTGTTCTGAACGAGGTGCTCCTTGTGTGACTGGCCGTCCCCCAGCCTCCACTGGAAGGGGAAGTAGTTGGCAAAGACCTCGTGGCCCACGTACACCAAGATCGAGTTCATTCCTGGGGAAACACAGCTGGTTATCGACTTAACTCTTGAAATTTGCCTTTAGTTCAGTGAAAAAAGAAAAAGCGCCCACTTGTTATTGGCTACGCCAAAAGTAAGTGATGCGAATCTTAGAGAGTTGAGTGTAAACCTTAACCAAAACTTATTAGCAAACATTCCTTTGGTAAGTGTAATTCTGGAATACCAAATCTGAAAGGAAAGCCAGAATTATTAATTGATATTCTCTACACAGAAAACTTGAGGACCAACGAGCGTAACTGTTACTGGACTCGGGGCTGAAACGAGTCACTGAAGTCATCTGCTGTCTCTCGTCCCGGGCAGAACCCGTGCATCTCTGCGTGGTGTCTCTTAGGCACTGCCTGTAGGGCAGGGGGTTTACGTGAGAAAGCACGGCCCTGTTTCTGAAGCTTGAGGGACTGGATGACGTGCCTGAAGCGGCCAGAGGGGTGCATTTATGATCCCACAGCCTAAATGGTAAAACGGGGTGGGGCTGCTCAGGAACAGGCCCAGCGACGCCCTGCGTGGACCCCCTCGGACCCCCTCGGCCGGCACCTTGGACACACCCGGCACCCGCGGCCTCTGGCCCGTCCGCTGGGTCCCCTCCTCCGCGAGGCCTGGGGCCGGTTGGTGGGGGGACTCACCCGGGTAGAAGAACGGGGTTCCCGTCCACAGCCCCTTCACGTCCACAACGGGGTACAGGACCAGCAGGATGAAGAAGGCGAAGGAGCTCAGCGTGGTGACGTAGGAGACGGACCTGGGGGACAGCGGGCGTCTCAGGGCTCCCGAGAGCACAGCCAATGCCAGCCCGACCGGATGTGAAAACGACAGGCTTTCTGTACCTACCAGAGGTTTTTGTTTACTGGAATAAAGCCTTCATTTTCGGAAGCCTTTGTCAAAGCAACAGAAATAAACCCCTAGAAGCGGGGAGAAAGATGTTAAAGTTTCTTACATCATCTCAAGAAACAATTGTGGTTCAAAACTGAAAAACAGGAGTGACTTAATTGCTTAGGGAAGGCTGAAAACTGTGCCCTCCGTTTTATTCTTTTAACTGGAAAAACATTTTTAAGATGTGTAACTACAAATGTTCTCAAAAAAACCTCTTTTCAGCATTACTCTGAGTTGAAGGTAAACGAACTGATCAACTGGAGTGAATCCGTGGAGGAAACATGACTGCCAGGTCGGGGGTGAAAGGAACAGCCAAGCTTATCTTTTGCCCCCAGTGAACCTGTTATCATTGGCCTGGTCCTTCTGGCAAAGGTCCCCACCAGAACCCACACCTCCGCTCCATTTCCTCATATCTTCACTGACTTATTTATAAAGACATTTTCCTAAGGAAATCAACCTGAGAACTTAGGTGTCGAGACTTTTCCTCTCTGACATTCAAGTGAAGAATGTTACCGATGCGAAGTGACAGCTGCTGTCTATCCCACGGCCGGTCACTAAACATTTTATGTCTTTGAAATGTGTATGTGTGAAGAGAAGGAATTTCAGTGAGGACCGTCCGCTACTTACAAGAAAACAACCCCAGGCAGCGAATCTGATCAGGATGCCTTTGGTGTGATCCTTGTAATACAGGAGTATTTTCCCTGCCTGGGGAAGAAAACGCACAGTATGACCAAGAGAATCTCCTACGACGTGTTCTTATTTCATACTCATCCACTGTCCTAACCGCTCGACAGGCAAGACTCACCTGCAGGCACTGGGGTTACAAGGGGATGAACAGTACCCCTCCCCTTGGCTAGTGGAGGCCTAGAGGCACAGGGACCACTGGGGAGGGAGGGAGAGAGGGAGGGAGGGAGGGAGGGAGGGAAGGGGATACGTGCAGAGGAGGTACCGCCAGGCTGAAGATATGAGTGCAAAGCAGGAACAGTGTCTGGGCAGGAAGGAACAGCATGCACAGGAGTATGTCACACGGGTGAAAACGCACAGCCTCCCCGAGGTGCTGCAGGTAATTCAGAAAGGCCGGGGGTAGGCAGAGGTGGGAAGGTGGGAGCAGGTAGGCACGAGCTTTCTCCCACAGGTGATGGGAGCCAAGGAGTGTCACTTTTCCCCCCCAAAGTGACAAGGGACCAGCTCAGGCTGGCCTGCTAGATGGCCCAGTCTGGCAGGGGTACAGAAGAGGGACAGAACAGGGTGGACCCAGAGGCAGGGAAACACTTTAAAAACAGAAAAATCTGGACTTTGCATAGCCACGCCCCCCTGCAAATTAGGAATTTCTGAAAACATCAGAGAAAGTGTTAATAATAACTTATAATAATTAAAATTTATGAACGTCCCCGTCTTAGAACCTTATGTGAATTAACTTATTTAAGTGCGACTACTTGTTTAGGTGCCACTGAATCACAGAGGGTGCAGTCACACTCCCGGGTGTTACTAGCTAGTAAGCGGGGTCAAGTCCAGGCACCGGCGCCGGTCTGTACTCCTCACCACCCACCCTCCGCTGCTCCCGCAGGCGCAGATTTACCTGGAGAGCATATGGGGGGATTAAATGCATTTATGAATAAAAGCACCCAATGTAAACTCTAAAGTGCTGCAGAGAGAAAGGCAGTATCTCTAAATAGGAAATTATTTAATCACCAAAATGTATATGCTGTAGACCTGCACGGTCCCACGTGGGAGCCACTGGCCACCTGTGACAATTTCAGTTTAAATTTAAATGACATAAAATTAAAAACCAGTTCCTCCGTCAGACCAGCCACGTCTGAGGACTCAGCGGCCACGTGGACAGCACACGCGGAGCATTTTCACCGTTGCAGAGGCCCCCCCAGGAGGCTGGACCCGGTCTTTCCCCTCCCCGTCATCTCCCCTCAAAAAATAGTTTCAAACACCAATAAGGAGAACTTCAGCAAGGAAAATCTAGACGGCTCAGAATCCTAACAAAACTGCATGTGAGAGAAACCAAGAACAACCCGTACTGACTTCGGCATAAAATAGGCATAACCCGAAACTGTGTCAACTGTACACATAAGGTGACAGATGACCTTCCAAAGACTGCCAGCCCAGCAGGGACCCCTCTCAGCCAGGGGCTGCTGTGCACCCACTGCCAAGATGAACCATATGAATAACTTCTTTGGAGGATACAGGAATTATACCTAATTATTTGAATGGGCTAAATTTTAGCAACCTCTGGTTTTGACAACCTGTCAAATATAAACAGAATTTATTAGGTCTGAAACACAGAAGATGTGCTTCCAGTTGCTTACTTTAATCAAATGGTTTTTGGATTAGTAATGAATCAATAATCACGGACTGTCAGAAACACGCATTCTCACGAAGTGAACAAATACCTGAACTCCTAAAAACGCCATCACGATGGAGTTGATGGTCCCCAGGATGCCTTCTGGATCGTAGGCCACCTCGGTGTGATACAGCACCTGACAGGGCAGGACAAGAAGGCGGGACTCACCGAAGGATCACAAAAAGCGCACAACAACTCGTAGACAAAATGCAAACTTGGATACACCCCAGCATTCAACATTTTTGGTTTTGCTGCAGAAATGCACTGCTAACTTATGGGGATGACGGGCAGAATACTTCTGGCCAAGAGAGCGTGTGGCATGTGACACTCTGGGAGGGAACACAGACGTGAGCCCTGGCGCAGTGCAGCCGCCTGGACCTCAGGCGGCCCGGGAGACCGTGCTGGGCCCCGTGGCTGGGACGCTACGCGTCCCTAACCAGCTTCAAACACCACACGTGACACCTTCTAATTTTCAGGTTTACTCTTTGCGGCCAACCCTACTGTAACGTCGACAGCTTCCTTTCTTCTTTTAAGGCAAATAACGATAAGAAAAATACCTTTGTATTATTTCGTTATAAAAGAAATCGTTATTGTAGAAATGGCAGAAATTTGGAACCAGTCATTGCGGTGGGTGCTGGAAGGCAGCGCCCAGCTATCTGGCCCCCGCCTGCCCATCCCACCCCTTTCGCAACTAAAGCATCCACTCCCCCGGCTGCTAGATGTATTCATGGCCCAAAGCTCTCAGCCGCTTCTGGATTTGTCCCTGAAGAGAGCTGCCCCTCAGGAGTCGCCCCCTGGCCAGGCCATCACATCCCACCAGGGATGTCTAGGGCCTGGTCCCTCACCCCACTGAGAACAACCCTGAGGGGCCGCCCCAGCCCCCAGGAGACCAGCGGGGGCCTGCGTGTGGCTGTCCCCACTGCCCCGTCCTGCTTCCTCCAGCCCCACACGTGCTGATCCCAAAAGCACTGCCTGACAGACCTCCCGCACGGGAAGCTGTCCCCATACCTGAGATGTACAAGAAAGCACCTTGCTGCGCACCTGACACCAGCCAGTCTCACTTTAACAGCCAAAGAGACGTCTACACGCCGCCCACAACCAACATTCAACTGAAGTCTGTGAAGTCAGCCAACTTTTGAAATAAAACTTCGCTCCACCCTAGTCTATTTCATGGACACAGTTCGGAGTTGGCTCTTTCCCTTCCTTCCCCTCAGTGTCCGGTTCCAAGTCGGAGCCGGCCTCACTCACGGCCGAGGAGGGATGCTGGTAAAGGTGATGGTCTCCCAGGAGCAGGCGGTCAATGTAGCTGGCAGCGCCTCCGGTGCAGTTCGGATACTTGCCCCAATCTCCGAGGCCCCCGGGGCCCAGATAGCCACTGGGGAAGCGAGAACATGCACTTCACCCACCAGACTTAGGAGCAGGGGGATGTACTCTGGTGATGTGCGTGCCCACAAAGAGCCGCAAACACCCACCAGCCTGACGACCCCGGGGCGCCATGCGCGTCCACTGCGGGGCCCCTGACTCGACGGCTGCCTGAGGGGTAAGGCGGGGGCCCAACGTCTGTCCCACCGACCCTGGAAAAACCTCACAGAGACAGGCCTCTGGACACGCGCCCAAACCCCCTCCCACACAAGGGGAGAAGAGAGAGAGGAAGAGAGGTCCCAATGTGGGAAATCCGACAGCTGTAACCCAGGGGCTCGGACTTGGCAAAGAGGGGTTTCCGCAGGGCTGGCTCACGTAGGGCATCCGGGAACAGGTAAGAAGAAGGTCAAGGCCAGCCAAACACCTTCCAGCATCAGGACGAAGAGCCACTGGGGCCAGCTGGATGTGATGTCCAGCAGAGAAAAGCAGCTTCTCTCCTGCAGGGGCAGGGCATAAAAAACGTGAACTAAATGCAAGTGGAATGGGAAACAATGCACAGTGCAGTACATGTACTCAGAAAATTCTCAGTGATGCTCCTCTTGGCCTTTATGGTAGTAACATAAAATAGACGTGTGTTTATTTCATATGTGGTATGTGGTCTAGATGCTTCATCTCTATGATATAGCACAGTAAAATGCCAGTTAAGAAGAAATCAGTGGACAATTCCACTCCTATACCGAAGAGATCTGAAAAGAGATGTTCGTACAAAAACTTGTACACAAATGGACATGGAATCATTATGCGTAATAGCCAGAAAGTGGAAACAAGTCAAATATCCATCACCTGATGACTGGATACAAAATGTGGTACGTTCATAAAATGGAATATTATTCAGAAGTAAAAAGGAATCAAGTACTGATGGTATAACATGGATAAACCTCAAAAAATATTCTGCTACATGAAAGAAGCCAGACACAAAAAGCCATATATTCTATAATTCCATTTCTATGACATGTCCAGAACAGGCAGATCTATAGACAGAGAGTAGATTAGGGGTTGCCTAGGGCTGGGGGGACCTGGGGTTGGAGAGTGGCTGGTAGTGAGGACAGGGTGTTTCGGGAGATAATGAAATTGTTCTAGAGTTAGACAGTGGTGACGACTGCACAACTCTGTGAATATACTAAATATCCCTCAATTCTACGCCTCAAATGTGTAAGTTTATGGTATGTGAATTATATCTCAATAAAGCTATTATTTTAAAAAGAAATAAAGGGACTTCCCTGGTGGCGCAGTGGTTAAGAATCTGCCTGCCAATGCAGGGGACAAGGGTTCGAGCCCTGGTCCGGGAAGATACCACATGCCGCAGTGCAACTAAGCCCGTGCGCCACAACTACTGAGCCTGCGCTCTAGAGCCCGCGAGCCACAGCTACTGGGCCCGCGAGCCACAACTACTGAAGCCTGCACACCTAGAGCCAACACTTGACCCTGCGCCCTAGAGCCCGCGAGCCACAGCTACTGGGCCCGCGAGCCACAACTACTGAAGCCTGCACACCTAGAGCCCGTGCTCCACAACAAGAGAAGTCACCGCAATGAGAAGCCCACGTGCAGCAATGAAGAGTAGCCCCCGCTCGCCGCAACTAGAGAAAGCCCGCGCGCAGCAACAAAGACCCAACACAGCCAAAATTAATTAAATTAAATTAAATTAAAAGAAAGAAATACAGCTATGTTTTTAAAAAGGAAAATAAAATTTAAGCTTTTGGAGCTCTTCTGGTTGAGGGAAGGAGAGGTGCAGCCCACCACTCCTGGTGTCCCCCCAGCCCTGGGCTCCACTGTGGGACCTGGACGAGCCTTGCAGACCCTCCGGTCTCCCACCGAGAGCAAGGTCAGGTTCACATGTGCATGTGGAGCCCCCGCGTGCCTTCCATAGCCTACAGCAGAGGGCACGGGTGCGCCAGCGGGGTCGGGGGGCGCGGTGTGAAGGAATGAAGTGTAAATGCGCTCCAAGCACGTAAAACCGAGGGATTGTTACAGGAAAAACCAAGAGAACCTGGGATTCAGTGATGAATTTGCTAGTTACCCACACAGGAAGGAGCTGGACAAAAAATACAGCTTTATTAACTTACTGTGAAGTAGGACCCCAAATGGAAGAATTTAAACATTTCCACCTGAAGTTTTACTTCCGTTGGGGGAAAAAAAATAGCTGTCATCTGAGTAAACTCAACTCAGCAATTTATAATAAGACAGAAAGTAATTACAAACGAGGTGAGGTGCTCACATACTTCTTACAAAGAAGAAACAGGAAGCGGCCCAGGGCGGAACTGTCATCTCCTGGCCCGACGTTGGCACTGTCCCAAGTCGAACCTCTGCAGCATGTGTATAGACACTGAAATGTTCTGTGAGGTTTTTGTGTATCTTTACCACCACGAAATTGAAAAACTGGCAGTAATTTCCCCAAGAGGCTGGACCAGTCAACTAGAAGATGGTGGTGTTATTTAGCGCCATCACATTCATTTGATTAATGGAAACTGAAATATGTGTTAAGAGGGTAGATCTCATGTTACGTGTTTTTTACCACAGTTTAAAAAAAGATTGATATAAAGACTAAATAAAAATAACTAATTGAAGAGAAAAAAGAATGTTTTTGACTAACTGAGTTAGAGTCTTGTAGTCTCTGGTACCGCACTCAAAACTAAAGAAAGTTCTAGCACCTAAACAGGGACCTCTCCCCCTTTTTTAATGCAGGGTTTCTCACCGAGGTGCAGCTCTCAGGCACGGGCTTGGCAAAGAGCAGCTCCAACACAGCGACCACAAAGTAGGTGCTCCCGAGCCGCTGGAGCACGCCGGGGATACGCACCTTCTCCCAGGACACTGCGGGATGCACAGGGTACGGGGGTGTCAGCCAGCACTGCTCACTTCACCCCAAGACGACACCACTGTTTCCTGAGGGGGGGAGACGGACTTCCACTGCACCTGAGGAAGTTAAGCTCTTGGAGATGGAAACACATGTGGTCAAGGGCCTGGCTCACACACGGCAGTGAGGCTGGGCTAAGAGCAAGGGTCCGGCTCGGTGTGTGGATAAAGCGCGGACGCCCTCGGCCCCGAAGCCCTGCCCTGCCCCGCCCCGGTCTTTCCCATCAGGAGTGTGGATTCAACTCACATCCAGCAGGAACCTGCAGACCCAGCGCAGGCCATGGACTGTCCCCGCCCTGCAGGCTACGTGACTGTATCACTGCCCGAGGGTAACCTCGTAAGGACCCCCGCAGTGTGTCCTCCTGGGAGCAGCGGCCCTCTGTTGGGTGATCCATCGAATGGACTTTTCTGTGACACCTTCCCTTAGCACCCCACCTCCTCCCATTGCCTGAAGCCTTGGTGCTTCTTGCCTGAGGGGTTCACCCGGCACCTGCCTGGATAAGTACGTCTTCTTTCTGCTAATGACACCATAAGCCCCTTAACGACGGTGGCCACTGCCTTCCCTGGTTCCGACACTGGTCCCCTTAAACAGGGCTCACATCCTTCCCTCAGCTTTCCTGTCCCTCTCACGCCACTCAGTGACAGAGATGTCATACCTTTTCCGCAGCCCGGGGGCATTCAGGTGATGGCAAGGTGGACCCCTGAACAACAGCCTTACTGTGAAAGCTGATGACACCAAAGCGGCAGGAGGGCAGCTCTGAGAACCAGTGGCCTGGTCTGGCCCCTGCTCTGCCCTTCACTACACACGGACACAGCACCTCACCCTCCCGGCCCCAGGGTCCTCCTTTGTACAGAAGGGTTTGAGTGGACTTGGTGACACCTCCCAGGCCTAAAATTCCAAGATAGTAATAATAATAATGCCCAAAGTCATACAAGCATTAGATGTACTATTCTAGTAACTGTTCTTTTTGCAGGTACATGAGATGGAGAAACTGCATTTCTTTCCAATTATAACACATCGTTTCCCTATTGCAACCTGAATACATTCTAACCGAGGGGGAAAGATACTTACGTGGACCAAGGCAATAATTGGGGTTCACAATGACAATCCCTATACAGATTAACAGGAAACTCCTCCATGCAATTTTCCCCAGCAGTCTGAATTTTGAACATCCCCGCTGCAGAATGGAAGTCATTGACAGAAAGATCGAAGATCCCATAATGAACACAAACCTAAAAAAACAACAGCTATTACTAGGTGGCCACTTCCAACTTTTTCTGTCTCTACGTCATTAGTATTTTATAACCTACATACATAAGTATTTTATAACCTACTACATAACCTACTACATAGTATCTTATAACCTACTACAACACGTGATTTTTGAAAGAAACCGACGATTGAAACCACATCCGTTTAGTGGTGAAGAATCAGAACGTTGGGCTGGAAGGACTGTGCACCTTCTCGTCCTGTCTTAGGGGGAGATCCTTCAGCACTGACTGCAGCTTCCATGGACAAGCCTTCCATCAAAGACAGACAAACCACTAAGTATAAAATAAGCTACAAGGATGTATTGTACAACATAAGGAATACCAATATTCTAGAATAACTATAAATGGAGTGTACCCTTTAAAAATTGTGAATCCCTGTATTGTACACCTGTAACTTATATAATGTTGTACATCAACTACACGTCAATTAAAACAAAAGGAACTCCTCCCCCACTCAGATAAACCTGAGTTCACATTAGCAGTGAAATGATGGGGACCAAAGACGCAAACCAGTGGCTCGTCCTGCCTATAAATGATGGAGGCAAGCTGCTCAGAGCATCTCAGCGAAGACGCAAGAGCCACGTTGTGCGGGGGCCAGAGTCCCTCAACAGGGGAATGATCCGGGCAGAGCGGGGTACTCCACTATTATTTTATTTTATTTTATTTAGTTAGTTAGTTTATTTATTTATTTATTTTTGGCTGCGTTGGGTCTTCGTTGCTGCACACGGGCTTCCTCTAGTTGTGGTGAGCGGGGGCTACTCTTTGTTGCGGTGTGCGGGCTTCTCATTGCGGTGGCTTCTCTTGTTGCGGAGCACGGGCTCTAGGCACACAGGCTTCAGCAGTTGTGGCTCGTGGGCTCAGTAGTTGTGGCTCACGGGCTCTAGAGCGCAGACTCAGCAGCTGCGGCACACGGGCTCAGTTGCTCCGCGGCATGTGGGATCTTCCTGGACCAGGGCTTGAACCTGTGCCCCCTGCATTGGCAGGCGGACTCTCAACCACTGCGCCACCAGGGAAGTCCTCCACCATTATTCTGAAGTGTAACTTATTACTATCCTTAACTGCTACATACTTATCAGAATTCCCTGATACTGATATACTGCATATATCAGTATCTAAGATGTTTAAATTTATTTTCAGGATTAGTGGAATACTCAGAATTTATGATTTCCTACGAGATTCCAGGACCTTGTACATCATATCCACACTAATAAAATGTTCCCTCTGAAATCAGCAGTCTTTTATTTTCACGTGTCTTAGATAAGCACGAGGCCAAGTGTCAGAACGGTTCAGGAACCCAGCTTTCAGAAGGACCTCATCACGCCATCACCTGTGGGCAGCACAGGCCCGCAGCCCGGAACTCAAGGCTGGTGTTGGGAAGGTCCAGCATCCGCTGAAAACAAAACTTTGCTATGAAGAGCGGATGGCGGATTTGCAACTCACCACGGGAACACAAGGTCAGCCACCGTCAGTCCTGCAGAAGAACACAAGCACGACGGTGAGGCAAGGACCTGGAACGTCGGTGCTTCCTGACCCGGGACGGCTTCCATCTCACACTGACGGGGCGAGTCCTGGGACAACCTTGTGAAGCAGCACCGAGCTCCCTGGACTCTGCGGCCAGGGGCCAGCCCGGGCGCTACCTGAGAGCAGCCCTGCTGTGGGAGCACCACAGAGAAGTATGCGGACAATCTGTGATCTTAGGCAGATCTTACTCAAAACCCACCCTAAACCAACCCCCCAGCCAGATTCACAGCCACTATTCAGCGCCACTCAGACCACCCCCAGCTACGGCACCCCCAGGAGGACCATGAGTCTCGGGGCAGGACGCCCATGCGGCTGAGGTACAAGGCACACCTAGAAGAGGACAAGGATCGCTTACAACGTGATGACAGCGAAGCATCTCGGAACCGGAGCACATGAAAGGAAGAACAGAACTGAAGGCTGACAGAATGACCTAAGGGGCCTCTGTGGGGCTCACCTCTGGAACCCCTGGGGGGCGCCGAAGAGCCCTCCCACCTGAGGCTCTCAGAGGGCCCGCGTCAGTAAGGCGACCTCTCGGCGGTGTCTTACCGTTCCAACTCGCGTGCTTGAAGTACCAGTATCTCCCACCTCCGTAGTTCACGAAGACCATGAGGATGAGAGCGATCCTGCAAACCCACAGAGATGCACCCTCAGGGCCTGGGCATGTGACAAGGATGGCCCAGCTGCAGGACACAGGTGCCGTCAGGATACAAACAGACACGTAAAGAGCAGGAATCTCCCACTTCTAACCATCACGCTTAGGACCCCGCACTAAAGTCCTCTCGGCCAACATTTCCAACATGATGTCTGAAGAAAAACTTACACCAACACTGAACTGTGTAACTTGAAAATGGTGCAAAACATTCCCGATCACTCCACTTTGTGCTAATTACTCAGATGTCTCAGGTTAAAGAACTGTAGTGGGAGGGGACAGTCTTTAGGGTCAAGCCCTGAGTCCCTCTCTCTTAGGAGCCACTGGACCTCAGGCGAGCCCCTCATCAGTTCTCTGTGAAGGAGGGACACCCCTGACCCGGGGACCATGGGCACCACAACAGAGAGTAACGTACATCACAGCGCCTAAACGGTGCTGGAAACATCTTAGCACTTAATCAATGTCAACTCCTGTCCACTTGTGAACATCTCCGAAAGAAAGAGGAACACAATAAAACAGATTCTGCATGTGCTGTTGTTTGCTGCTAATTTCTCAGAATGTGGGGAATAAAAACGTTAGTATGTCAGTGGGTGATTTGTGGGCACTCTGGAGCCCAACTTACTCAACTCTGTGGCTCAATTTCTTTATCAGTGAAACAGGTGTATTATTAAAAGTATATACTTCATAGGATTGCTAAGAGATTAAAGAAATTAAGACAAGTTGGAACAGTGCTTGGCATACCATGAGGACTCAAAACTGTTAGCAGTGCTTATTATTGGTATCATTACTGTGATCACTGCCTGGCTTTGGATACACACACAGGAGCACTCGGAGCTCGGGAAGCTGGGTCAGAGTTACCAGGTTATCACCGGAGTTTGAAAGGCCTCAGTGGGAGAAATAGAAGACCTGACACTGAGATACTGCTTTTCAGCCATCCAGCTTTAGACTCTATTTTCAGAGTTTGGTCCTGGCCTTCGTTCTTTTCCCAGAACTGGAAAATAACAATTTACTGCAGGACTCTGGGGATTTGCTATCAGTTGATATCCGAGCTGCTGTGCGAATGGTGGAGGCGGCCAAGGGCTGCCCCGGGTTCCGTTTCCAGACTGGGGCACCGGCCCATCGGTCCAGGGCTGAGCGGACACGGGGCCCTCGGGCAGCTGCTCACACGTGTGAGTGGCTTTCTCAGCAGCACCTGTGCACCGGGGAGGCGGGCTCCGGCCTCTCCCACTATTGCTCTCCAGTGACACGTCACCCTGGCTCTCATGACAGTTTTCAAGTCAGGAGAGGCTGCCGATTTCTCTTTAGGGCAGGAAATCCTTTCTAGCCTAGAGAGTAAAAGGCACGTGAAACGCCTCCCGCTGCAAGTGGGTAGACTTGTGAACGTGCCACCCGAGGCCACCTGTGCCCACGTGTCACCAGGGAGCCCACGTACCCGCGGAACGTGTCCACGCAGCGGAGGCGCAGGGGGGCCGCCAACTGACGCCAGGCCTCTGGTTGGGGGTCGCCCACCCTGCTCGGAGACCCCAGCTCCTGCCGGAAAAGAGGAGAAAAATGCAAACAGTTCATAATACAAAAGAGTAAACTACACTTTCCTGTGTTTGAGGGAAGAAATTAGCAGAGTGAAAGCCAAGGATCATTGTTCTGGATAATACTTTAATTTGCTTTTGTAAAGACCCCACCTAGAGGTTAGGTTTTTCACTTTATTTGGTTGATGTGCCTCCTGCTGAGCTCTCGGTGGCCATGCTGATAAATGACCACAAAGGAGCAAGAGTACCAGCAGGTGTGTCCGTAAGTGGACACAGATATGTCCCTAATTAATCAACTAACACAGACAGTACGTTTAATCATCACAGCAGGCCATCCCATGGACAGACTTAATACTGATGTCTCTCACTCTTTTGTCTTCATCTTGATACTCTCTATGTAAACGCATTGATTCAACAGCACTGCCGGAAGAGTGAAAACCATCTCCACACCCAGCATCACAAAGCAGCTCAAACTCCAGCCTCACAAAGACGGGGTTGTGGGGGGGCACCCTTCACGGGGCCAGCGAGGACTGCTGTTTACGAAGAAGGCAGGACACATGACCTGGCCTTGCACAGCATGAGATAATTAAGATTACTAAATAGCAGACTGTAAATCCGAATCTAGGAAAAGACCCAGAGCACACACGATGCGTTTTAACAACTCACAGAATTGATGAGGCCATCAGTTTCCTGAGAATTTATGGCTTTAGAAATCCAATCATGAAAGTCTTCCAAGCTGTAAATAAATAAAAGGCCTGGTTAATTTCTTTTCCTAGGCACAATTTTCAGAATGGTGTCAGATTGAAAGGAAATTAATTTAAAGTTCACATTCTATACAAGTCAAAGAATTAAACATTTTAAAGTGTTTTAACGAAACGGAAGTAGAAATCCAAGTACGTTCAAATGCTTCACCCTGACAGCATGATCTCCTGATCGATGAGACAAGAATAAAGACAGAGCTTTCGTTCAAGGGTGTTGTGAGGAAGATGGCAGAGTACAAGGAGGTGCGCTCACTCCCTCTTGCGAGAACACCGGAATCACAACTAACTGCTGAACAATCATCGACAGGAAGACACTGGAACTCACCAAAAAAGATACCCCACATCCAAAGACAAAAGAGAAGCCACAATGAGATGGTAGGAGGGGCACAATCACAGTAAAATCAAATCCCATAACTGCTGGGTGGGTGACTCACAAACTGGAGAACACTTATAGCACACAGGTCCACCCACTGGAGTGAAGGTTCTGAGCCCCACGTCAGGCTTCCAACCTGGGGGTCCGGCAACGGGAGGAGGAATTCCTAGAGAATCAGATTTTGAAGGGATTTGACTGCAGGACTTTGACAGGACTGGGGGAAACAGAGACTCCACTCTTGGAGGGCACACACAAAGTAGTGTGTGCATCGGGACCCAGGGGAAGGAGCAGTGACCCCATAGGAGACTGAACCAGACCTACCTGCTAGTGTTGGAGGGTCTCCTGCAGAGGCAGGGGGTGGCTGTGGCTCACCGTGGGGACAAGGACACTGGCAGGAGAAATTCTGGGAAGTATTCCTTGGCATGAGCCCTCCCAGAGTCCGACATTAGCCCCACCAAAGAGCCCAGGTAGGCTCCAGTGTTGGGTCGACTCAGGCCAAACAACCAAAAGGGAGGGAACCCAGCCCCACCCATCAGCAGACAAGTGGATTGAAGTTTTACTGAGCTCTGCCCACCAGAGCAACAGCCAGCTCTACCCACCACCAGACCCTCCCAACAGGAAACGTGCACAAGCCTCTTAGATAGCCTCATCCACCAGAGGGCAGACAGAAGAAGCAAAAAGAACTACAATCCTGCAGCCTGTGGAACAAAAACCACAGTCACAAAAAGACAGACAAGATGAAAAGGCAGAGGGCTATGTACTAGATGAAGGAACAAGATAAAACCCCAGAAAAACAATTAAATGAAGTGGAGACAGGAAACCTTCCAGAAAAAGAATTCAGAATAATGATAGTGAAGATGATCCAAGACCTTGGAAAAAGAATGGAGGCAAAGATC
>NC_041233.1:86505711-86508031 GCF_002837175.3 Physeter macrocephalus
TGACCTGGAAGACAGAATGGTGGAATTCACTGCCACGGAACAGAATAAAGAAAAAAGAATGAAAAGAAATGAAGACAGCCTAAGAGACCTCTGGGACAACATTAAACACAACAACATTCACTTTATAGGGGTCCCAAAAGGAGAAGAGAGAGAGAACGGACACAAGAAACTATTTGTAGAGATTATAGTCGAAAACTTCTCTAACACGGGAAAGGAAATAGCCACCCAACTCCAGGAAGCGCAAAGAGTCCCAGGCAGGGTAAACCCAAGGAGAAACACGCCGATACATGGTAATCAAACTGACAAAAACTAAAGACAAAGAAAAACTATTGAAAGGACAAACCCATAACAATTAAGAAAATGGTAATAGGAACACATATATCAATAATTACCTTAAACGTGAATGGATTAAACGCTCCAACCAAAAGATATAGGCTCGCTGAATGGATAAAAAAAAAAGACCCATATATATGCTGTCTACAAGACACCCACTTCAGACCTAGGGACACATACAGACTGAGAGTGAGGGGATGGAAAAAGATACTCCATGCAAATGGAAATCAAAAGAAAGCTGGAGCAGCAATTCTCATATCAGACAAAATAGACTTTCAAAATAAAGAATGTTACAAGAGACAAGGAAGGACACTACATAATGATCAAGGGATCAATCCAGGAAGAAGACAGAACAATTATAAATATATATGCACCCCAACATAGGAGCACCTCAATACATAAGGCAACTGCTAACAGCTATAAAAGAAGAAATCGACAGGAACACAATAATATTGGGGGACTTTAACAACTAACTTACACCAATGGACAGATGACCCAAACTGAAAATTAATAAGGAAACACAAGCTTTAATGACACAATAGACCAGACAGATTTAATTGATATTTACAGGACATTCCATCCAAAAACAGCAGATTACACATTCTTCTCAAGTGCACATGGAACATTCTCCAGGATAGATCACACCTTGGGTCACTAATCAAGCCTCAGTAAATTCAAGAAAATTGAAATCATATCAAGCATCTTTTCTGACCAAAACGCTATGAGATTAGAAATCAATTGCAGGGGAAAAAAACATAAAAAACACAAACACATGGAGGCTCAACAATACGTTACTAAATCACCAAGAGATCACTGAAGAAATCAAAGAGGAAATTAGAAAATACCTAGAGACAAATTACAATGAAAACACAACGATGGAAAACCTATGGGATGCAGCAAATGCTGTTCTAAGAGGGAAGTTTATAGCAATATAAGCCTACCTCAAGAAAAAAGAAAAATCTCAAATAAAGAATCTAACCTTACACCTAAAGGAACTAGAGAAAGAACAAACAACAGCCAAAGTTAGTAGAAGGAAGGAAATTATAAAGATCAGAGCAGAAATAAATGAAATAGAAACAAAGAAAACAATAGCAAAGATCAATAAAACTAAAAGATGCTTCTTTGAGAGATAAACAAAATTGATAAACCATTAGCCAGACTCATCCAGAAGAGGGAGCGGACTCAAATCAATAAAATTAGCAACGAAAAAGGAGAAGTTACAACAGAAAACGCAGATATACAAAGCATCCTAAGAGACTAACACAAGCAACTCTATGACAATGAAATGGACAACCTGGAAGAAATGGACCTATTCGATCTCAAATAAAGAATCTAACCTTACACCTAAAGGAACTAGAGAAAGAACAAACAACAGCCAAAGTTAGTAGAAGGAAGGAAATTATAAAGATCAGAGCAGAAATAAATGAAATAGAAACAAAGAAAACAATAGCAAAGATCAATAAAACTAAAAGCTGCTTCTTTGAGAGATAAACAAAATTGATAAACCATTAGCCAGACTCATCCAGAAGAGGGAGCGGACTCAAATCAATAAAATTAGCAACGAAAAAGGAGAAGTTACAACAGAAAACGCAGATATACAAAGCATCCTAAGAGACTAACACAAGCAACTCTATGACAATGAAATGGACAACCTGGAAGAAATGGACCTATTCGTAGAAAGGTATAACCTTCCAAGACTGAACCAGGAAGAAACAGAAAATATGAACAGACAAATCACAAGTAATGAAATAGAAACTGTGATAAAAAATCTTCCAACAAACAAAAGTCCAGGACCAGATGGCTTCACAGGTGAATTCTATCAAACATTTAGAGAAGAGCTAACACCCATCCTTCTCAAACTCTTCCAAAAAATTGCAGAGGAAGGACCACTCCCAAACTCATTCTATGAGGCCACCATCACCCTGATACCAAAACCAGACAAAGATACTACAAAAAAAGAAAATTACAGACCAATATCATTGATGAA
>NC_041233.1:86508353-86509071 GCF_002837175.3 Physeter macrocephalus
TCCCATTTACCACTGCAACAAAAAGAATAAAATACCTAAGAATAAACCTACTTAGGGAGACAAAAGACCTGTATGCAGAAGACTAGAAGATACTGATGAAAGAAATTAAAGATGATACAAACAGATGGAGAGATAGACCATGTTCTTGGATTGGATGAATCAATATTGTGGAAATGACTATACTACCCAAAGTAATCTACAGATTCTATGCAATCCCTATCAAATTACTAATGGCATTTTTTTACAGAACTACAACAAAAAAAAATCTTAAAATTTGTATGGAGACACAAAAGACCCCAAATAGCCAAAGCAGTCTTGAGGGAAAAAATCAGTGCTGGAGGAATCAGACTCCCTGACTTTAGACTATACTACAAAGCTACAGTAATCAAGACAATATGGTACTGGCACAAAAACGAAAATATAGCTCAATGGAACAGGATAGAAAGCCCAGAGATAAACCCATGCATCTATGATCAACTAATCTATGACAAAGGAGGCAAGGATATACAATGGAGAAAAGACAGTCTCTTCAATAAGTGGTGCTGGGAAAACTGGACAGCTACATGTAAAAGAATGAAATTAGAACACTCCCTAACACCATACACAAAAATAAACTCAAAATGGATAAGAGACCTAAATGTAAGACCAGACACTATAAAACTCTTAGAGGAAAACATAGGAAGAACACTCTTTGACATAAATCACAGCAAGACCTTTT
>NC_041233.1:86509367-86513300 GCF_002837175.3 Physeter macrocephalus
CACTATGGAGAACAGTATGGAGGTTCCTTAAAAAACTAAAAATAGAATTACCATATGACCCAGCAATCCCACTACTGGGCATATACCCAGAGAAAACCATAATGCAAAAAGACACATGCACCCCAGTGTTCATTGCAGCACTATTTACAATAGCCATGTTATGGAAGCAGCCTAAATGCCCATTGACAGATGAATGGATAAAGAAGTTGTGGTGCATATATACAATGGACTATTACTCAGCCATAAAAAGGAACAAAATTCGGTCATTTGTAGAGACGTGGATGGATCTAGAAACTGTCATACAGAGTGAAGTAAGTCAGAAAGAGAACAACAAATATCGTATATTAACGCATATATGTGGAACCTAGAAAAATGGTACAGATGAACCGGTTTGCAGGGCAGAAAGAGAGACACAGATGCAGAGAACAAACGTATGGACACCAAGGGGGGGAATGTGGTGGTGGGGTGGTGGTGTGATGAACTGGGAGATTGGGATTGACATGTATACACTAATATGTATAAAATGGATAACTAATAAGAAGCTGCTGTATAAAAAAATATACAAAATTCAAAAAACAAACAAAAAAAAGTGTTGTGAGGATGAAATGAGATCATTATTTCCCGTTGCTGGAATTCTGATTAACAATACTATTAAAGTTAGAATAGCAGAAGCCTGCAACAACCAAACGTGCTCAGTGCAGCAATGACTAATCTCAGTGTCTGCATCTGTGGGAGGATGAGCTATGGCTATTAAAACAGCAGGAACAGTGCAGCAACAGGATGGACTCAGAGACCATCATACTAAGTGAAGTCAGATAGAGAAAGACAAATACCATATGATATCACTTATATGTGGAATCTAAAAATATAACACAAATGAACTTATCTACGAAACAGAAACAGACTCACAGACATAGAGAACAGACTTGTGGTTGCGAAAGGGGATGAGAGTGGGAGAGGGATGGAATGGGAGGTTGGGATTAGCAGATGCAAACTATTATATAGAGAATGGATAAACAACAAGGTCCTACTATACAGTACAGTGAACTGTATTCAATATCCTATGATGAACCATAATGGAAAAGAATATTTTTTAAAAAGAATGTATATACATGTATAACTGAATCACTTTGCTGTACAGTAGAAATTAACACAGCATTGTAAATCAACTATACTTCAATAAGACAAATTTTTTTAAAAGACAGACAAAAGAAAAAAAAAATTGTCCATCCTGGAAAAAAAATGTCTGTACAAAGAAATATAAATACAAACTATTAAATACAAAAAGCAAACCATAGTATTCAGACTCAATTAAAACTAAATAAAAATGCACAGATGTGGGACTTCCCTGGCCATCCAGTGGTTGGGATTTCATGCTTCCACTGCAGGGGGCACGGGTTTGATCCCTGGTCGGGGAACCAAGATCCCACATGCCGTGTGGCACGGCCCCCCCCCCCGCCAAAAAATGCACAGATGCAAACTGAGACAGTTTGACAGTGACCTTGGAGTGACTCACAGTTAATGTACTGGGTTCTTTCTCCTAGATGGTGCTTTAGTAGAACAAGATATCCAGCGGATATTAAGTTAATTTACATGACTAACAAAAGATAAATATCTTAACTGGTTGTCTTTGAAACGAGAGTTCTTAGTTGGAAAAAATGTTTCAAAAAGTATATTTAGCTCTTTCACACAATGTTTACATTCTGATTTAGTTTATTTCCCCTTTTCTTTTTTTTAAACTTTGGAGTGGAAATGAATCCTGATTTCCAATACACTAAAGATTGCTTAGTGACTTGATGGGGTAATATCGTTTGTTATTTATAATTTCTGAAATTTTCTGGGACGATTTCACTTTATTTAGTTTGTTTGTGCCCATAAGGACATGAACTTTCCATTTTATGTCCCCACAGCCGATTATTAAAGTCCACACAGAATCCTTTCTCAACCCAACAACTGTAGCAAACTCAGAGCTAACAGGCCAATTTGCTATTTTTCAAATAATAAGGAATACTTAGCATTTTTAACTTGGTATATAAGAACAATTAAATTTGCCCTTTTAGTAAGTACAATTCTTTGATTAAAAAATCAAGAGAAGGCAAGTCTTTGTCTTTAAATCATTGAGGGCTTTCTTATAGAAATTTTATATAACATTTCTAATATTACAAGCCCTTATATGTACTGTGTTTCCAGCTCTCTTAATACTGAAAAGTGTAATAAACTTCATACTCATACAGGTTTTGCATAAAATTTGCACATTTGAACATTTGAAATATTCAATGCATAGGATTTTTCCTCTTCTTTCCTTTTTTTTTTTTGGTCATGGAAAGTTTCAAACATATACATACATATAAGTAGACAAACCAGTATAATGAACCACCATGGACCCATTACCCACCTTCAACAAGTATCTACGAAGCATGGTCAATCTTACTTCATCTATACTCCCACCCACTGCCCCTTTTCCCTGACTTGGCTTGATCATTTTAAAGAAAATCATAGGGGACTTCCCTGGTGGCACATTGGATAAGACTCCATGCTCCCAAGCAGGAGGCCTGGGTTGGATCCCTGGTCAGGGAACTAGATCCCACATGCATCCCACAACTAAGAGTTCACATGCTGAAACTAAGGAGCCTGCCTGCCACAACTAAGGAGCCCACGAGCTGCAACTAAGGAACCTGTGTGTCGCAACTAAGGAGCCCGCATGCCTCAACTAAAACCCAGTGCAACCAAATTATTTAATTAATTTTAAAAAAGAATATATTTTTAAAAAATAAAGAAAGAAAATCATAGACATCATATCATTTCATCCATAAATACTTCAGTATGTACTGTTAAAAGATAAGGACTCAGGGGGCAGAGTCAAGATGGCGGACTAGGAGGACGCGAAATTCGTGTCTCTGCACAACTAGGGCACCTACCAGGCACTGGTGGGGGACCATGGACGGCTAATGGAATGGTAGGAACCACAAGTGACCAGCGTGCAGGATCTTGGTTCCCAGGCCAGAGGTCAGGCCCGAGCTCCTGTGGTGGGAGCTCCGAGTCCAAACCACTGGACTAACAGAGAACCTCAGACCCCAGGGAATATTCATTGGAGTGAGGCCTCCCGGAGGTCCTCATCTCAGCACCAGGACCTGGCTCTAACCAACTGCCTGCAAACGCCAGTGATGGAAACCTCAGGCCAAACAACCAGTAAGATAGGAATACAGCACCAGCTATCAAAAAAAAAAAAAAAGAAAGAAAGAAAGAAACGACAAAAAAAAATGGTACAGATGAAAGAGGAAGGTAAAAACTTAAAAGATGAAATAAATGAAGACAAAATAGGCAACCTACCTGAAAAAGAATTCAGAGTAATGATAGTAAAGATGATCCAAAATCTCGGAAACAGAATGGAGAAAACACAAGAAACATTTAACAAAGATCTAGAAGAACTAAAGAGCAAACAAACAATGATGAACAACAAAATTACTGAAACTAAAAATACTCTAGAAGGAACCAATAACTGAATAACTGAGGCAGAAGAATGGATAAGTGAGCTGGAAGATAAAATGATGGAAATAAATGCCAGGGAGCAGAATAAAGAAAAAAGAATGAAAAGAATTGAGGACAGTCTCAGAGACTTCTGGGACAACATTAAACGTACCAACATTCGAATTACTGGGGTCCCAGAAGAAGAAGAGAAAAAGAAAGGGTCTGAGAAAATATTTGAAGAGTATAGTCGAAAACTTCCCTAACATGGGAAAGGAAATAGTCAATCAAGTCCAGGGAACACAGAGTCCCATACAGCATAAACCAAAAGAAAAACACGCCAAGACAGATATTAATCAAACTATCAAAAATTACATACAGGGCTTCCCTGGTGGCGCAGTGGTTGCGCGTCCGCCTGCCGATGCAGGGGAACCGGGTTCGCGCCCCAGTATGGGAGGATCCCACATG
>NC_041233.1:86513700-86514288 GCF_002837175.3 Physeter macrocephalus
TACCCAGCAAGGATCTCATTCAGATTCAATGGAGAAATTAAAACCTTTACAGACAAGCAAAAGCTAAGAGAATTCAGCACCACCAAACCAGCTTCACAACAAATGATAAAGGAACTTCTCTAGGCAGGAAACACAGAGAAGGAAAAGACCTACCAAAACAAACACAAAACAGTTAAGAAAATGGTAATAGGAACATACATACCGATAATTACCTTAAATGTAAATGGATTAAATGCTCCAACCAAAAGACAAAGACTGGCTGAATGGATACAAAAACAAGAACCATATATATGCTGTCTACAAGAGACTCCCTTCAGACCTAGGGGCACAAACAGACTGAAAGTGAGGGGATGGAAAAAGATTTCCATGCAAATGGAAATCAAAAGAAAGATGGAGTAGCAATTCTCATATCAGACAAAATAGACTTTAAAATAAAGACGAGAGACACAGAAGGACACTACATAATGATCAAGGGATCAATCCAAGAAGAAGATATAATAATTGTAAATATTTATGCACCCAACAGAGGAGCACCTCAATACATAAGGCAAATGCTAACAGCCATAACAGGGGAAATCGACAGTAACA
>NC_041233.1:86514608-86515470 GCF_002837175.3 Physeter macrocephalus
TTTACAGCAATACAATCCTACCTGAAGAAACAAGAAAAATCTCAAATAAACAACCTAACCTTACACCTAAAGCAATTAGAGAAAGAACAAAAAAAAGGAGACCCCAAAGTTAGCAGAAGGAAAGAAATCATAAAGATCAGATCAGAAATAAATGAAAAAGAAATGAAGGAAATGATAGCAAATATCAATAAAACTAAAAGCTGGTTCTTTGAAAAGATAAACAAAATTGATAAACCATTAGCCAGACACATCAAGAAAAAAACGGAGAAGACTCAAATCAACAGAATTAGAAATGAAAAAGGACAACTAACAACTAACACTGTAGAAATACAATGGCTCATGAGAGATTACTACAAGCAACTATATGCCAGTGAAATGGACAACCGGGAGGAAATGGACAAATTCTTAAAAAGTATGACCTTCCGAGACTGAACCAGGAAGAAATAGAAAATATAAACAGACAAATCACAAGCACTGAAATTGAAACTGTGATTAAAAATCTTCCAACAAACAAAAGTCCAGGACCAGATGGCTTCACAGGTGAATTTAATCAAACATTTAGGGAAGAGCTAACACCTATCCTTCTCAATCTCTTCCAAAATATAGCAGAGGCAGGAACACTCCCAAACTCGTTCTACGAGGCAACCATCACCCTGATACCAAAACCAGACAAAGATATCACAAAAAAAGAAAACTACAGGCCAATATCACTGATGAACATAGATGCAAAAATCCTCAACAAAATACTAGTAAACAGAATCCAACAGCACATGAAAAGGATCATACACCATGATCAAGTGGGGTTTATCCCAGGAATGCAAGGATTCTTCAATATATGCAAATCAATCAATGTGATACACCA
>NC_041233.1:86516486-86517334 GCF_002837175.3 Physeter macrocephalus
ATTTCACAATTTGTATGGAAACACAAAAGACCCCGAATAACCAAAGCAATCTTGAGAAAGAAAAATGGAGCTGGAGGAATTAGGCTCCTTGACTTCAGGCTATACTACAAAGCTACGGTAATCAAGACAGTATGGTACTGGCACAAAAACAGAAATATAGATCAGTGGAACAGGATAGAAAGCCCAGAGATAAACCCATGCACATATGGTCACCTTATCTTTGATAAAGGTGGCAAGAGTATAAAATGGAGAAAAGACAGACTCTTCAATAAGTACGAAGCAACTGACAAAGGATTAATCTCCAAAATTTACAAGCAGCTCATGCAGCTCAATATCAAAAAAACAAACAACCCAATCCAAAAATGGGCAGAAGACCTATAGAGACATTTCTCCAAAGAAGAAATACAGGTGGCCAACAAACACATGAAAGGATGCTCAACATCACTAACCATTAGAGAAATGCAAATCAAAACTACAATGAGGTATCACCTCACACCAGTCAGAATGGCTATCATCAAAAAATCTACAAACAATAAATGCTGGAGAGGGTGTGGAGAAAAGGGAACCCTCTTTCACTGTTGGTGGGAATGTAAATTGATACAGCCACTATGGAGAACAGTATGGAGGTTCCTTAAAAAACTAAAAACAGAATTACCATATGACCCAGCAATCCCACTACTGGGCATATATCCTGAGAACACCATAATTCAAAAAAAGGCATGTACCACAATGTTCAGTGCAGCTCTATTTACAATAGTCAGGACATGGAAGCAACCTAAGTGTCCATCGACAGATGAATGGATAAAGAAGATGTGGCACATATATAAAATGTAATATTACTCAGCCAT
>NC_041233.1:86518081-86525082 GCF_002837175.3 Physeter macrocephalus
GACATATATACACTACCAAATGTAAAATAGATAGCTAGTGGGAAGCAGCAGCATAGCACAGGGAGATCAGCTCGGTGCTTTGTGACCACCTAGAGGGGTGGGCTAGGGAGGGTGGGAGGGAGACGCAAGAGGGAGGAGATATGTATATGTATAGCTGATTCACTTAGTTATAAAGTAGAAACTAACACACCATTGTAGAGCAATTATACTCCAATAAAGATGTTAAAAAAAAGAAAACGATAAGGACTCTTTCTTTTTAAACATACCGCAATTCTATTACCTCATTTAAGAATATAATCAACAATTCCTCAATATTATCAAATAGCAAGTTCAATTTTCCTGTCTTTTTTACAGTTTTATTGCTCAAGTCAGTATCCACACATGTTCCATATACCCATTGCTTATACTTTTAATTTCTTTTTTCCCTTATAACTCAACTCCCATTTCTAGTTTATCCAGCACTAATAACATCACCATCACATGAAAAAGTTGAAAACAGAACCATCTAAGGAAAGGTAAAAGAAGATATTTAAAAATTAAAATTAAAAAAAGCACTTATTTTCTTGTACATGCTTGTTCCCCAAGTGAAAAGGAGAAAGATGTTGTATTCTTACTACTTTTTCAGATTCTTTTCTGGTTCAGACAAATCTGAACTTCCCTGGGCTTCCATGCGCACACTGGAAAGTGATGGGGAAAGGTACAAGGCACTCTTGCTTTCCCCACAAGAGCTTTGTGCCCACAGGCTGCAAAGGGAGAATCACACGTAAAAGGAGTTTCAATTCCACAGTGGGGCAAGGTGAGGTTCTTCTCTTTGCAAGAGTCTGATATCAGCTATCTACCACTTTAAACATCATGTAATAGATATTCACATCCAAAGCACCAAATGAAGACACTCTAATAAACTGGAAGACCATTTACATCTTATCACCAAAGTAATGCAACTCCTCTTTGCGTATTGCACTCCATCCCTAAAGGGTCAGAGGGATAAACTCCCCAAAGGTGCAGGATTTCCCCAAGCTAGCAGGTTTTTTCTTCCAATTTGGATCCGGCTCACCAATAAAATCTCAACGGTCTTTCCTGAGACCGTAACCAGCTGAGCATGTGAAAATTCACTCTTATTCCTTTTGAGAGGAAAGACCTTCCCTCGGCAAGGTGATGTGCCAGGCCTGGGTCTATTTCACTTTCTTTTCCTTCTGCAATCCGCAAATCCACTCACCAGAATCGCTGTTTACCAGGAAGGAGAAGGAATCCCCTCTCCAAGCTGGCCGACCCTAACCAAGGGAGAGTCCACCCTGAGGTCGGAGGTCCCCACCGCAGGAGCTGGGAAGCTGGACCAGAGGCGTGGCCTCTGGGTTCAGAGCCAAGAGGAGGAAGACAGTCAGTGTGGCAGCACCTCCCAAGACCACCACAGGCGGGCTTCCCTGGTGGCGCAGTGGTTGAGAGTCCGCCTGCCGATGCAGGGGACACGGGTTCGTGCCTCGGTCCGGGAAGATCCCACATGCCGCGAAGCGGCTGGGCTCGTGAGCCATGGCCGCTGAGCCTGCGCATCCAGAGCCTGTGCTCCGCAATGGGAGAGGCCACAACAGTGAGAGGCCCGCGTACAGGAAAAAAAAAAAAAAAAGACCATCACAGGCCTCTTCCATGCGCGACGTGCCAGGATGTGACAGTCTGTCAGGAAATAGTGATTGCTCAAGTATTTTCTTCTACATCTTCAGCCACGTGGGAGAATTGAAGGCAGAGAGCCATTCGCACTAGGTTATTATTTCCCTGAAGTCAGGGACCATCTCTTATTCGACACTGAATCCCGAATGCCTAGGACTACGCTGGGCATGGCGGACACAGTAAGTTTTCATTTAATCCTGGAATGATGGTCAGACTACCCTTTCTGAATACAGTCATTCTGTATTCTGTTTTCCCCAGTGTGCCCCCCCAGCGCCCGCTTACCTCAGCAAGAACCTTAGAAAGGACACCACGATGATGAGCACCAGGCCGACAAGGAACGCGATAATCACAGCTGCAAAAATAAAGAAAACATATCATCACCAAAAGCTGTCGTGTCATTACAGTGAATCTGTAAATGAAAAATGCAAACAGAATATGAAAAAGAATGTATATATACGTATAACTGAATCACTTTGCTGTATAGTAATTAACACAACATTGTAAATCAACTATACTTCAATAAAACAAATTTTAAAATTAAAAAAAGAAAAAGGCAAACAAATACAAACGGAAACGTATGAAGGAAAAGCCTATATCCTTATGTGAAATTTCTTACTAACAACTGAGAATACTCTTCATGAGGGAAGTGCTAATTTTCATCATGAAAAATATCAAACATACACAAAAGTACAGAGAACTGTACAATAAACCCACATATAGCCGTCACCTAGATTCTAGAATATCAAACATTGTCACTCTTGCTTCATCTACTACTACTACTCACCCTTCTTTTCTTTTTTCCACCTGAAGTCTTTTAAGCAAATCCCAGACATCAAGCTATTTCATTCCCACATCTTCAGGATGTATGTCTATGTACATCATGCAATTCTTACGTGACCCCCTGAGGAGGACACTGCCTCTCTTCCGCGGGATGCTACCGAAGACACATGGCCTCTTCTGGGTCACAAGAAGGCAGCAAGCAAACCAAAGTAACAAAATAACTGGCCAGTCCTCTTCAAAAGTGTCAAGGTCGTGAAAGACCAAGAAAGGCTGATTAGAGGCCATGAGGTTAGATTAGAGGAGGCCTGGGAGACCTGATCACTAAATGCTCTGTGGGACCCTGGACACAAAACGGACACGAGGAGGACAACTGGAGAAATCTGAGAACTCTGCAGCTCAGTTAATAGCGCTGTGTGCATGAAGTTCCTAGTTTCAATCACTGTACATGGAATCACTGTACTGTGATTATATAGTTTGGGGGCTTAGGGGAAGCTGAATGAAGGGTATATGGAAACCCTGTTTTGCAACGTTTCTGTGAGTCTAAAACTATTTCAAAATGAAAAGTTTCTTAAGAATGGACCTTTTGCTGTATAAGCACAACGTCATACAAAATTAATAATTCCCTGGCTAACACTGAGTCCATATTCAAATTTTTCTAGTTGCCTCGAAAACGTGTGTTGTAGTCCATGTGTTCAAATCAGGATCCAAGCAAGACTCACATCTTGCCTGCATTGTTAACGTGCCTTAAGCTCCATGCATTGGTCCACAGCCACTGACTTGATTTACACGAGGCTGGCTGTCTCCTATCAGGGCATCTCATTCGAGGTCTAGATCTGCCAGGACCCCTCGCCTGGTGTCACTGAACTTGTTCTTCTATCCTCCGTGCGTTCTGTAAATGGGAAGTTAGCTGTAAAGCCTTGGCCGAGAAGTCCCACTTCTCCAGCAGGAACGCTTCGCAGGTGCTGTGTCTTTCCCACCACGTCCCATCAGGAGCACCTCCTGCTTCAGACCTTGTGCCCGATGCCCGCGTTCAGCTGGTGAAGGCCTGTCCCCTCCCGTGTAAAGTTCCCCTTTCACTGGATGGTTCCATCCACTCATGGCTTTTGCCTAAATCAGTAACTTCAATGGGCGTTGCAAAATATTCTGCCACGTTATTAGCTGGATTCCGTCTCTAAAGAATTTACCCTCATCATCTAGGACTAAGATATAGTCAAAACAGGAAAGGCAGGAGAGATGATCCTGCCTTTACCAGGATCATCAGTTAACACCAGGTGTCCTTGTTACCCCCAAAGGCAACCAAAATATTGTTCTTGTTGGGGGAGGGGGCCTTGTGCTTTTTAGCTTCATAGTGAACTCACGGGTTTTTGTATGTGCAACGTGTCTCCGTCGATTACATTCATTATTCTTTTAATGATTAAATCATCCCGCGTTGGCTCTTTCACATTGGCTCTTACCAGTGCTCTTCTGACAGTCTTCAACAGCGTCACTGTGAACAGTACTTACTGTTGGAACAGCCCCAGGGATTCCTGATACTATCTACTGGGGGCTTGGAGGGACAGATTTTCTCCAGTGGAGTTATTAGAGCATGAACGATCCCTCCTGAACCCAAGGGGGACCTCTGGACAGAGACACATACAGGAAACACTGTACCCTAAATCCTAAAACAAAGACAGACACCTGACAGTCAACTGTCTTATTTCTAGTTTCTTTCCACTGCATTAATTTTTTTGGCTTATTTTTACTGCATAATACAGTAAATAACAACTATGAGAATATGTTGATACATCAAACAATTTTTTGTATGTCACATAATTTTCTTAGTCTACACCAATGACACAATAAATACATTATAAATATGCCATAACTCAGTGAGATAGACAACCTATAATCCAGGATTTAAATTACCCGAAATGTCGCAAACAGTACTCAAAAACTAAAACCGTTGAAAATGCAAATTTACCAAGAGGGACGTCCCTGGTGGTCCAGTGGTTGAGACTCTGCGCTCCCAGTGCAGGGGGCCCAGGTTCGATCCCTGGTCAGAGAACTAGATCCCACATGCTACAACTAAGACCTGGAGCAGCCAAATAAATAAATAAATAAATATTTTTTAAAAAATAAAAATCAACCAAGAGCATGTACGTACGAAGGTTACTGTCAACTGGCTTCTCATTAACGACCAGGTCACACGCAATTTCATTGACTCCATCATGGGTGTGCTTTACCAAGAGAGAATAGTTTCCAAATTCTCCAAATTTGTATTCCAGCCTACAAAGATTAGGTAAAATGAAGAAACATCGTTAGGTTAGGATATAAGCAGTTGGATGTTGGTAATGTCACCCAGGCAGAGTGATAGGCATTCCTGGGTGCAGACCAGGGAAGACACAGAAAGATATTTTGAAAGAAGAAGCTAAAACCCAAACAAAAAAATAGTAGAGAGAAAGTACAGGTGTCAGTAAGTCACATCATAGCAGGTACGAACCTACAAACTTGCTTCTCCTCCGCAGTGTCATTAAGCTGCAGGATGGATCCGTGCTGGGTGCTCACAGCCACAGCCTCAATGCTGGGCTCCCCGGGTTTCCTGCTCTGGGAGACTTCGACCAGGACCTGGAGCAGGCACTACACGATCCAAGCACAGGCCAGGTGTTAGGGGTTTGACAGTCTGTGGTTGTTGGGTATCCAACTGAAGACCTGAGATAACTTTTCCTTCATGCTTATAGAAAACTTTTACACTTCAATAATTTAGGTAAATTTTGCCTACATAACTAGGTGTTGCTATGGAACTACATAATCTTTATTCATAGGTAAATTCTTCACATAATTAACAAATAAAGCATCCCTTTAATCTTGCATTCTATGGTTTTACTTAATATTATTCAACAAATAAACTTCCATGATTCTACCCAATTTGCATATTTATAATTTTTAATGGTTGCATTATATTCCATCAAATACTATCGCTATGAATACTTCAGCTGCTTTCAAAGCTCGTTTTGTTTTATCTTTTTGTATATAACTTATATAAATTATATTGTTTTAGAAGATATATAATTATATGATATATAATAATATAAATCTACTTATATTTATAATTTATATAAATTATATTGTTTCAAAAGATCTACACATGATGTTCTTATTCCTTTAAATTCTTTCCCTAAGACGAATTTCCAAAAATGAGATTACTGGATTAAAAAAATAATCATTTTAATGGTTCTTGCTACACGTGGCCAAATAGCACTCACATAAGAAAAATTACAATAGATTTATTTCTCATCAGCCTTACCAGGACTTCATATCATTCTTCCTTTTGTTCAGGTACTAGGTGTTTATGATACCACAGCATTAAGATTACATTTTAAATTATAAGCAGATTAAATAATTCAATTTTCTTTGGCTCTTTTATGTTCCTTGTGGTGTGAAACACCTGGTAGACACTCAAATCCCTCAAACAGAATCTTAGAAATCTGTCCTCGTACACTGTAACATTAAACTTCTCTCTCAAACACTTCCCCACTCTAGTGCTTTCATCTTATTATGTTCTGTTGTTTTTAAAGTTTTACAGAGTCATACTACTCTGGTTTGTTATTTCTCCTATTGCCTCATGAGTTTAACAATGTATTCTGCATTTTTTAGTATTTGTTAAATTTGTGGGTTTTGTTTTTTTTTACTTGAATCCACTTGGGGTATTTGATAGATGGTATCCCATAATTCTAAATACCTTTCCACGGTTTTAGCTGTTAAATTCTTACGTAAATTAGATTCTACTTCTTATACTTCGTTTGGCCTGTTGGTCTTCATTTCTCTTTTTTGGCTACGTTCACGACCGTGCTCTGTGATACTTCTTATCTGGTACAGCAAGTCTCCATACCGTCCGTTCTCCCTTTGGGCCATCCTCTGATTCTCTTGCACACTTACTTTTTCATAGACATTTTGGAATTATTTTTATGCAGCTTCTATAAAGTATCCACAAGCAATTGTGTTGAATGTATAAACTAATTTGGGAAGTATTGCCATTTTTCCTATGTTTAGGTGTCACATCAGCGTGCATTGGCTATTTATTTCTCCATTTAGCCTATGATTTTCCCATTAAAATTTTATCATTATCCATATATATGACCTCTTATAGATTCCTCAAGATGAAAATATAAGTCATCATAAATCTCTCAATATGCCAACTTATTCTACCTGATAATTTATTTAAGATTTTTACACCCACATTAATTAGAAAGATTGACCTGCATTTTCTGTCATGTCTCGGCTAAATTTTAAGATCAACACCCTGCAGAATGAATCAGATACCAAGCCATCATTTTTTTAATTGTTGTTATATTTAGGGTCAGTTTATATAGATTAAGAATTACTTATTATTTGAAAATGCAGGGAAAAATGACCTATTTTTAGGTAGAGAAATTCATTACAACTCTCCAGATTTCTTAATTGGTTGCTGATCTATTTATGTCCTCAAATTCTTGAATCAATCTTCATATTATATATATATATATATATATATATATTTTTTTTTTTTTTTTTTTTTTTTTTTTTGTGGTACGCGGGACTCT
>NC_041233.1:86525131-86546572 GCF_002837175.3 Physeter macrocephalus
GAGCCCAGGCCCCGGACGCACAGGCTCAACGGCCATGGCTCACGGGCCCAGCCGCTCTGCGGCATGTGGGATCCTCCCGGACGGGGGCACGAACCTGTATCCCCTGCATCGGCAGGCGGACTCTCAACCACTGCGCCACCAGGGAAGCCCCATATTATATTTTTTGAAGGAAATCAATTTTTATACTTTAAATTGATCAGTCTTAACTGTTCACTGGACCATAATTATTTTAATTTCTGTTGACATATAATTTCTAATTTTATTAATTTCCACTGTTCCCTTAAATGTATCAATAATTTATCAATTGTGTGACTTTTATTCTTTTTTAATTTTTAAAATTTTTAGGAGTATTGTTGATTTACAATGCTGTGTTAGTTTCAGGTGTACAGCAAAGTGAATCAGTTATAAGTATACATATATCCACTCTTTTTCTTTTTTTAGATTCTTTTCCCATATAGGCCATTACAGAGTATGTGTGACTTTTATTTTAGAAAACCATCTCTTGGCTCATTCTTATTCACATTTTTTTTCTCATTTTGAAGTTTCCATAGTTACTGTTTTTATTGCTTCCTTTTTTTCTTGTTTGGATGATGACACTGCTTTCCAAAACCTTGAGATCCTTACTCAGTAGCTTTTCATTTCCCCTTTTCTTCCTGATTAACATAAAGCAGGATCCGGAAAGGAAAGCGGACACACTCTGAAGCTAGAGCGAGAGGTGAGGACCCCAGTGCTGCCATGTGACAGCAGGGGGACCCAGGATAAAGTCACTTTCCTGCTCTTAATCTCAGCATCACAATCTGCAGAATGCAGGTATTTCCTGGATTGCTGTGAGGATTAAATGAGCTATAACGTATCTAAAACACAGAGTAGGCCCTCAGTAAACAGCCGCTGCAACTTGTATTAACATCATCTTTATTGTTAGAAACATTTAGACACAAATTTTCATAAGAATTGCTTTGGCCAGGTCAAAGATTTTTCTATGACATTTACATCTGTATTCTCTCTCCTATTAGTTTGTTTTTATTATGCAGAGATATGAAATTGCAGGAAGTATAATCTCTGCCGTTTGTGTTTAGTCTCGTTTGACAACATGTGATTGATGTTTTGTTAAATACATTACAGATATTTTTGAAGTTATCGATTTTTTCTATTTAATGTAAGGTCCTTTTAGGTCCCTCTGTGATAAGCCTTTTCTTGGTCTTGACCTACCTTTTTAATATTACCAATGTTCTGTGTTTCACTTAACTTTACAGAAGGTGTCATGTATGGCTCCATCATCTTCTAGCTGATACCCACACTGCGGACTTTTAAAATTTGTTTTCTTTTTTAAAAAGCTATTTACACTAAACAGGTCACTATCCATTAAAATTCCTCCTCTGAAGGTGGTACATTGAAGCTCTTAATTTGGAAGTAAAGACTATTTCATTTTACATGGAAGAAGAGCCCTGTCCTTAAAAAGCAACAAGGTCTAGCACAGAAGCAACACCTTCAGGTAAAATCCTTTATCGTCAGAAGGGCCTCAGCGTACGCCTCCCATGGCCCTCACCGCCCCGCCCTGCCCCGCCGGTGTCTCACTCCTTCCTTCTCCAGTCCAGCAGGAGGGTTATGCAGTGGGCAGAGGAGTCAAAACACGTCTATCGCTTCAGGCTTCATAAGGGATCAAACTGAATGGACTCCAAAAGGGAGTGTGAATATCCTGCTGAGACCCCATCCTAGTGCATCACCCCTCTGCAACTGGAAAACCAGGAGTGTGGCTGCCCTGTCACACTCTAGGCCCCTTGATTAATGGCTCTGAGGGTACAGGCTATAAGAGGTGGCAGAAATGAGCAAGTGGCCCGGATCTGGTTTATGTTCTTATTGTGGAATGAAAGAATGCTTGTCACATTAAAAAAAACCGAAAAACAAAAAAAAACCATGTCTATCAATTTTGCTCATCACAGAAACTGGTTTGAAACAGATGGGCAGGGAAAAGATAAAAAAATGAGGCTGCCCATTGCTAGGCAGCCTCCGTGATGGGATTTCTTCTTGAGTCTTTGTCTAGCCTGTTTGTTTCCTCACCTGTAAAGCTGAGGCTAACATGTGAAGGGCTTCAGGTCTGACAGCACTGGGGCCATATCAAACTAGCCCCAAAGCAAACACAACTGTGAGCAAGCACGCGGCACCTACATGATAACAGCGATCGAAATTCCAGTAGACCGTCAAGTTTGTCCCAGGCAGTTCATTATGGATGAGCAGCAAAGCCTGGTCCATCTTCAGCTCCAAGCGCCTTTTTTTTTCTAAGTCTGGCAAGAATTAGAAAAAAAAAAAAAAAAAAAAAGAAAAAAAAGGCACCTGAAAGATGTGTCAGAGACAAAGTGCATCAGAGTGGAAAGTGGCTTCCCAGGAGCGCTTCTCAAATGCCTGGGGTCTCTCGTCCCTCATGCCGTGTCCACACGGATGTGCACATGCACACACGCACCCAGTTCCCTTCCACACACATGCCTCTGCTACAAACGAGGATTCAATCAACACCACTTGCATCTTACAATCACCAGTACTAAGGTGTGAGGGGCACCAAGTTTAGTTGTTTCCATGCAACTTCTATTTGATAATATGACAACCTCATGAGCTAGGTATTTTCTCCATCCTATGGATGAAGAAATTAAGGTTCACAAAAATTACATAACTGCCCACGGTCACAGAGTTTTTCAGTGAAATCACTGAAAAATCATTGAACCCAATCTGCGTGATTCCGAAGCTCCAACTTTCCTGGCCCACATCACTCAGCTCTGAGCTGGGATGGGCAGCTCTTAAGACCTGCAGGACCCCAGACTAGGGAGTCAGGACGCGCAAAGCAGCAGTGTTCCTGGGGGATCTGCACGCCCTTTACAGTCCGAGAAGCTCTGCCTGATGTCACTTTTTTTTTTTTTTTTTTTTTTTTGCGGTACGCGGGCCTCTCACTGTTATGGCTCACGGGCCCAGCCGCTCCGTGGCATGTGGGATCTTCCCGGACCAGGGCACGAGCCCATATCCCCTGCATCGGCAGGCGGACTCTCAACCACTGCGCCACCAGGGAAACCCCTGATGTCACTTTTGTTTGGAGTTCTGCATCTCCTGGTTTCCATGGCAGATGTGAGGCAGGGAAGGAGAGAGGGTAAGTCTGAAGGGCAGAAAGAGCCACTGCTCTATATTCCCTGGGCTTAGAGCTCATCACTTTACCAGATGCTCTTAGGGTACCATAAGAATGATGCATCTTCTACCTTTCAGTCTGCCGATTTGGTAGGAAAACAGTGAACTATTATTGGCTAAAGTTAAAGCAAAGTGTTTCATCCAGATCAGCTGGGCCATTTATATCTGTTATATGAAAGAGAAATTACCATCTAGCTTCTAGGCAAAAGAAAAAAAGGAAAACTTTCTTTAATTTAATTTTTTATTTTATATTGGAGTATAGTTGATTTACAATGTTGTGTTAGTTTCCGGTGTAGAGCAAAGTGATTCCATTATACATATACATATATCTATTCTTTTTTTTAAATTAATTAATTTGGTTGCACCGGGTCTTAGTTTTGGCAGGCAGTCTCCTTCATTGCGGCTCCAGGGCTCCTTAGTTGCAGCTCGCCAGCTCCTTAGTTGCGGCACACGGGCTCCTTAGTTGTGGCATGTGAACTCTTAAGTTGCGGCATGCATGTGGGATCTAGTTCCCTGACCAGGGATCGAACCCAGGCCCCCTGCATTGGGAGCACAGAGTCTTATCCACTAGGCCACTAGGGAAGTCCCCATATATCCATTCTTTTCCAGATTCTTTTCCCATTTAGCTTATTACAGAATACTAAGTCCCCCGTGCTATACAGTAGGGCCTTGTTAATTATCTGTTATATATACATATATATAGTAGTGTGTATATGTTAATCCCAAACTCCTAATTTATTCCTCGCCCCACACATTTCCCCTTTGGTAACCATAAGTTTGTTTTCAAAGTTTGTGAGTCTATTTCTGTTTTGTAAATAAGTTCATTTGTATCATTTATTTTTAGATTACACATATAAGTGATATCATATGATATTTGTCTTTGTCTGACTTACTTCACTTAGTATGATAATCTCTAGCTGCATCCATGTTGATGCAAATGGCATTATTTCATTCTTTTTTATGACTGAGTAATACTCCACTGTATATATATATACTACATCTTCTTTATCCATTCCTCTGTTGATGGACATTTAGGTTGCTTCCATGTCCTGGCTATTGTAAATAGTGCTGCAATGAACACTGGGGTGCATGTGTCTTTTCAAATTATGGTTTTTTCCAGATATATGCCCAGGAGTGGGTTTGCTGGATCATATGGTAGCTCTATTTTTAGTTTTTTAAGGGACCTCCATACTGTTCTCCACAGTGGTTTTAACAATTTACATTCCCACCAACAGTGTAAGGGTTAAGGGAAACTATTTAATAACACAACCAGAAAGGTAATAATCTAGCCTCTTTTATTTGGTAATATGAAAGCTTAATTCAGGGCTCCCCAGTACCTCACCTGGTTAATTCAGAAAATTCTTCACTGCAGCCAGCCTAAATCCCTCACTTTTAGCGTTTATCCTAATTTACCCTTATTTAGCTCTCAGTGAAGACAAAACACAGAGTATATAACTTTTAATAATCTACTGAAGCTTTTTTTCCCCTCCAGGCTAAACAAAGCTTTATCAATCACTTTTTCTGTTCTTTGGTCGCCCTATGGCGAGCGGCCAGCAGAAGCAGCGTTTGAGACCAGGAGTAATAACATGGTGGGTTAAGTGTGTGGACTCCACGTTGGGCCAACTTGAATCTGGACCCCACCCTGCCTCAGCGTCCTCATCAATAAATTAGGGGTCATAACAGTGTGTGCTTCATAGGATTGCTGGGGAGGCTAAAATTGATAACACAAGCAAAGTGCTTGACATAGAACCTCAAACAAAATAAATGTTCAACAGATGATGATTATAATGATCTGGGCCAAATCCAACCAATGCAGGGGACAACAGAGGCTTCGTCAGAATCAGGAACATGTGGTTAAATATTTTGAAAAGTTGTTTCTTCTCTTTTCATTTAACCTTATTTCCAATTTCCCCCCATTCCCCTTTTTTCCAATTATAAGAAATGATGCTATATCCTATATAAAAATGGCGCTATAGACATCTGAAAATCAACATGCTCTTCTTTCAACATAGTTCCTTAAGAATGAACTTCCAGGAGTGAAATTTTCAACCAAAAATAGCTTTCTAAATAGTTTTTGATATGTTTAGCCAAATTCCTCTCCCAATTTAGCTGTGCCGGTTTATAAAGACAACTGTGGTGTTCATTGGCTCCCAGGACACACCAAAAATGACACACTTACTGTGCTCCAGGTCCCGACAGCCTCGTGAAACAGCTGCTGGTGTCTCCAACCTCCGGATGAGGTATGGGAGGCCTGGAGAGGTCACCCACCAGACTGACCACCAGTCTGGCCAGCACCTAACCTCTATGCTCCCAGTCTCCTGAGACTAAGCAGATCTGTTCCCTAGCAGCTGGGCCAGTTTAATTTTTTCCCTTGCTTTTTAGCCTGATGTATAGAAAATATAATTTCCTTATTATTTTAGTTCTGAGCTAACAATTAGCAAGTTTGAACATGTTTTCCAAATGTTGACTATCAGTACTTTCCTTTCCTGTGAATTATTGGAATGTTTATTTAACCACTTAGCCGCTGTGATATTAAATCCTTTGTCATACTTGTCATAATGTTTTCAAGTATTTCTCTTTTTCACTTCCCTTGTTCAGGTTTGAGAGCCTCCATTTGCAAATTTATAGTCACTAGCTGTTGACCTTTTCCTCCGTAAGTGTTCTATACAGCATCACCCCTTCGGAGCTGTAGTAACTACTGTTTTTATTCATACTTCTATGAGTCTTCAGTGGTGGGTGGAATATGGTTCTTGTTTCATGCTTAATTTTTCCATGTGAATTTCAGACTTTGAAAGCTCTTAACTGTCAATATTATTTTATATAAGGTTGTATGAAGGGTTAATGCTAGCTGAACATCAGAATTACCTGGCAAGCTAAAAAAAACCACAAAACCAGACTTCCCTGGTGGTGCAGTGGTTAAGAATCCGCCTGCCAATGCAGGGGACATGGGTTCGAGCCCTGGTCCAGGAAGATCCCACATGCCGTGGAGCAAGTAAGCCCGTGTGCCACAACTGCTGAGCCTGTGCTCTAGAGCCCGGGAGCCACAACTACTGAGCCCACATGCCACAGCTACTGAAGCCCATGTGCCTAGAGCCCGTGCTCTGCAACGAGAGAAGCCACCAGGATGAGAAGCCCGCACATTGCAATGAAGAGTAGCCCCCGCTCGCTGCAACTAGAGAAAGCCCACATGCAGCAACAAAGACCCAACGTGGCCAAAAACAAAATATAAATAAATTAATTAAATAATAACATAAACAAATAAATAATAAATAAATAATTTAAAAACAAAACAAAAAAATACCAGTGCCCTGGCTCCACCCCAGACCTATTAAATCAGAATCTCTGCCCAACCAGTATGATTTATTTTTTGTATTTTTTAAATTGAGGTATAGCTGATTTACAATATATTAGTTTCAGGTGTACTACATAGTGATTCAAAATTTTTACAGATTGTACTCCATTTAAAGTTACTATAAAATATTGGCCATATTCCTCATGCTATACAATATATCCTTGTAGTTTATTTATTTTATACATAGTAGTTTGTATCTCTTAATCCTCTACCTTCATTCTTGCCCCTCCCCCTTTCCTTTCCCCACTGATAACCACTAGTTTGTTTTCTATATCTGTGAGTCTATTTCTGTTTTGTTATATTCATTCATTTTATTTTTAGATTCCACATATAAATTAAACCATACAGTATTTGCCTTTCTCTGACTTATTTCACTTAGCATAATACCCTCGAGTTCCATCCATGTTGCTGCAAATGGCATTATTTCATTCTTTTTTATGGCTGAGTAATAGTCCATTGTATATATGTACCACATCTTTATCCATTCATCTGCTGATGGACACTTAGGTTGCTTCCATATCTTGGCTATTGTAAACAGTGCTGCTATGAACATTGGGTGCACGTATCTTTTTGAATTAATGTTTTCATTTTCTTCAGTTATATACCCAGGAGTGGCATTGCTGGATCATATGGCAGTTCTATTTTTAGTTTTTTGAGGAACCTCCAAACTGTTCTCCGTAGTGGCTGTACCAATTTACATCCCCACCAACAGTGTAGGAGGGTTCCCTTTTCTCCACACCCTCATCAACACTTATTATCCTCCCCAAAACAACAGCAACAGACACTGTGAGTGTAAGGCCAGGGGATTCTGACACTTTTGTACCTTTTTGCATTATTTGAGCATTTTTTTAAAAAAACCAATGAGTCTGTGGGATTAGCAGATGCAAACTATTATATATAGAATGGATAAGCAACAAGGTCCTACTATAGAGCACAGGGAACTATATTCAGTATCCTGTGATAAACCACAATGGAAAAGAATATGAAAAAGAACGTATATATACGTATAACTGAATCATTTTACCATACAGCAGAAATTAACACATTATAAATCAGCTATAGTTCAATACAATAAATTTTTTTAAAACCCAATGAGTCTGGAGTCTGTATCACTCACTCACACACACACACACACACACACACACACACACACAAAGGACGAAATTCCTAAGCCATCCAATAGGACGCCGAAATTGAAACTGATGCTCAGTTTCTAGAAAAAGCTGCCAACAGCTGAACTTACAAATACCAGGGCAGGAACTTCCCTCGTGGCGCAGTGGTTAAGACTCCACGCTCCCAATGCAGGGGGCCTGGGGTTCGATCCCTGGTCAGGGAACTAGATCCCACATGCATACTGCAACTAAGACGTTGCATGCCACAACTAAGGAGCCCGCCTGCCGCAACTCGCCCAGCGCAACCAAATAAATATATATATAAAAAAAAAGAGGGCTTCCCTGGTGGCGCAGTGGTTGCGAGTCCGCCTGCCGATGCAGGGGAACCCGGTTCGTGCCCCGGTCCGGGGGGATCCCACGTGCCGCGGAGCGGCTGGGCCCGTGAGCCGTGGCCGCTGGGCCTGCGCGTCCGGGGCCTGTGCTCCGCAGCGGGAGAGGCCACAGCACTGAGAGGCCCACGTACCGCAAAAAAAAAAAAAAAAAGAAATACCAGGGCAGCCTCAAGGAGCATTGCATACAACAGACAATTCCCTCTTCCTGTCTACAATGTCTTGATGAGGAAATAAACCAAAGTCACGTTTCAATAGTGCCCAAGTAACTGTACTGCTCGCATAGTAGGCTTTTACTTCATTTCCAAATATTTAATTTCTGGTTCTAGCTCCCTGCTCGTATCTTTTCTGAGCATATTTTTAAAGACATAGTCTACTTAATTTTTTTTTTCTTTTCAAGTAAACTTGAGTCCACAAATCATATAAAGGTGGAGTTCTTAGTAGGAATCTGTCCCGCCCAAAGTTGGCCTCCAGGTGGCACTAAAAGCCTGGCTGACCTGGCAACACTGCTCTGTGAAGGTTCTGGAGTGGATGGCTTCAGAACGCTACCAGTACACTCTCCCTCACTACACAGAATCACTGCTTAGAAACTTACCTTTTTCCTACAATAATTACCATTATTAACTGATGCTAAAGCACAAAAATAGAGCGTTGTACGGGATCTGTCCCTGACAAGTTGTGACAGGGCAGATTATGTAACCTCTTGAGGTCTGTTCCTCGATTATAAAAGGGAGGGAGTGATGAGACTGAGCTCGGGGGCGGGGGAGACACTGTATTAAACGTAATCAGCTAAGATGCTTTTCCAAAATTGATTTTGTCTTCTCCCTACAACATTTTGATTGAGGAGGAGGGGCAGTTTGAACCACACACGCTGACACCAAACCCCCCGCGTTCTGATACAAAGGTGATGGGATGAAGGGAGCAGAGGCAAGTGGCACCCAGCTACGCAGGTGATAAGGAGATCTTCCCCAACACTGACAGAACCGGGTTTGCTGCCCTTAGCTGATCCCACCACCTCCGACCACAGCATCCCCCGGGGAGGGGCTTGGGACTGAGATCTTCTAGGGCCCTGGGTCCTCGTCCAAGGGGGTCTAGCGGGAGGCCCTGGAATTTGACTTTTTTTTCCACTTCCCTGGCGAGCTCGGAGACCAGGCAAGCTGGGGAAACGCTCGCTGAGCCGAGGTTCAGCTCTCCTCTCCTCCCGCCCGGGCATGAGCACCACCCCCGCCGAGCCCTCACGGGCAGCCGACGTCGCCCGGGGCCCCCCTGCAGACCGCGGCCCCGGCGCTCCGCCCGTCACCATGGAAGCGGAACCGCCCAGCGAGCCGGGGAGGCTCGCTCGAGATCCGACCCCGCGCCTCGGCCGCCAGCTCCCGCGCCCGCCGCCTCCCGCGCGCTCCCGCTGCGCCCCCGGCCCGGGCCGCGGTGACCCCGGAGCCCAGCGCAGCCGACCCGGCCTCTCCGTCCCGCCGCGCACGGGGCTGCGCGCTCGGGCCGCGGCTCCGGCGGGTCCCCCGCAACCCCTCCGTGCGGCGGACGGAGCGGGGCGCGCCTGCCCGGCTCCGATCAGCTTTGCATTCGGGGGCGACAGGTCTCCGGGTCAAAGGCACTCCATGAAGCCCGAGGAGCGCCGCTCCCGCCCTCCTGCGTCCTCCCGCGGGTCGGCCTCCGTGCACGAGCTCCGGCCCCGCCACGACAGCGCAGCGGAAAAGACACGCGAGTTCCGGGCGCTGCTCCTCCCGAGCTGTGCCGCGCGCCGCCCCGGGGAGGGGACAGTCGCCGCCCCGCGGGCCCGGCCGGAGGGCGCACTTACCTGGCGTCGGGGAGCCGCCGGGGGCCAGCAGCGCGGCGCTCAGCACGGACGCGGCCAGCAGCAGCGCGGCTAGCGCCCGGCCCGCGCCCTCCGCCCCGCTCATGCCGCCCGCCGCCCCCGCGCCGCCGCCGCCGCCGCCGCGCTCCCGGGACCCGCGCTGCTCGGCCGCATACGGCCGCGCGTCCGTCATCGCCCGGCGCTCGGCCCCGGGGGCGGCGCGCGAGCCACCGCGGGGGCGGGGCGGGGGCGGGTCTTCCGGGGGAGGAGGAGCTCACCGCGCCCGGAGCCGCTGCGCAGGGTTTTGCCTTTTTTTGTTTTTTTGTTTTTTCGTCCTGGGGTGAGACGCGTCGCGTCGGGAAGAGAGGGCCCCGCAGGCCCCGAGCCGCCGATCTGCGGTCCCTCACCACCCGCTGAGCGACATTTCGCTGAATCCCTGCGTCCAAACATTCGCCATACAAACGGGTGTTAATGTCCTCTGTCCACTGTTCTGAGTCCCAGCCCCCAAGGCGTTTGCTATCCAGAGGGAGAGTTGCGACATAAAAGCCATAAAAGCCACCGTGTGTTACCACCACTTAGAAGAGCTGGTTGCCAGTCCCGGATGAAGTTAAAGGCGCGCAGGCACGATGACCCCGCGGTTACACTCCTAGCTTTGCGCCCGGGGAAACTATCATACGTATGAAGGGCAGATCCAGTCATGCTGGAGGCAGAGTGGTTTGAAACTGCAAAAACCTGTAAATGATTTAAATTTCCATCAGTGGAGAAAATGGATGAATTGCGGTGTAATGCATACCATTGGCTCCCAGGACACACCAAAAATGACACACTTACTGTGCTCCAGGTCCCGACAGCCTCGTGAAACAGCTGCTGGTGTCTCCAACCTCCGGATGAGGTATGGGAGGCCTGGAGAGGTCACCCACCAGACTGACCACCAGTCTGGCCAGCACCTAACCTCTATGCTCCCAGTCTCCTGAGACTAAGCAGATCTGTTCCCTAGCAGCTGGGCCAGTTTAATTTTTTCCCTTGCTTTTTAGCCTGATGTATAGAAAATATAATTTCCTTATTATTTTAGTTCTGAGCTAACAATTAGCAAGTTTGAACATGTTTTCCAAATGTTGACTATCAGTACTTTCCTTTCCTGTGAATTATTGGAATGTTTATTTAACCACTTAGCCGCTGTGATATTAAATCCTTTGTCATACTTGTCATAATGTTTTCAAGTATTTCTCTTTTTCACTTCCCTTGTTCAGGTTTGAGAGCCTCCATTTGCAAATTTATAGTCACTAGCTGTTGACCTTTTCCTCCGTAAGTGTTCTATACAGCATCACCCCTTCGGAGCTGTAGTAACTACTGTTTTTATTCATACTTCTATGAGTCTTCAGTGGTGGGTGGAATATGGTTCTTGTTTCATGCTTAATTTTTCCATGTGAATTTCAGACTTTGAAAGCTCTTAACTGTCAATATTATTTTATATAAGGTTGTATGAAGGGTTAATGCTAGCTGAACATCAGAATTACCTGGCAAGCTAAAAAAAACCACAAAACCAGACTTCCCTGGTGGTGCAGTGGTTAAGAATCCGCCTGCCAATGCAGGGGACATGGGTTCGAGCCCTGGTCCAGGAAGATCCCACATGCCGTGGAGCAAGTAAGCCCGTGTGCCACAACTGCTGAGCCTGTGCTCTAGAGCCCGGGAGCCACAACTACTGAGCCCACATGCCACAGCTACTGAAGCCCATGTGCCTAGAGCCCGTGCTCTGCAACGAGAGAAGCCACCAGGATGAGAAGCCCGCACATTGCAATGAAGAGTAGCCCCCGCTCGCTGCAACTAGAGAAAGCCCACATGCAGCAACAAAGACCCAACGTGGCCAAAAACAAAATATAAATAAATTAATTAAATAATAACATAAACAAATAAATAATAAATAAATAATTTAAAAACAAAACAAAAAAATACCAGTGCCCTGGCTCCACCCCAGACCTATTAAATCAGAATCTCTGCCCAACCAGTATGATTTATTTTTTGTATTTTTTAAATTGAGGTATAGCTGATTTACAATATATTAGTTTCAGGTGTACTACATAGTGATTCAAAATTTTTACAGATTGTACTCCATTTAAAGTTACTATAAAATATTGGCCATATTCCTCATGCTATACAATATATCCTTGTAGTTTATTTATTTTATACATAGTAGTTTGTATCTCTTAATCCTCTACCTTCATTCTTGCCCCTCCCCCTTTCCTTTCCCCACTGATAACCACTAGTTTGTTTTCTATATCTGTGAGTCTATTTCTGTTTTGTTATATTCATTCATTTTATTTTTAGATTCCACATATAAATTAAACCATACAGTATTTGCCTTTCTCTGACTTATTTCACTTAGCATAATACCCTCGAGTTCCATCCATGTTGCTGCAAATGGCATTATTTCATTCTTTTTTATGGCTGAGTAATAGTCCATTGTATATATGTACCACATCTTTATCCATTCATCTGCTGATGGACACTTAGGTTGCTTCCATATCTTGGCTATTGTAAACAGTGCTGCTATGAACATTGGGTGCACGTATCTTTTTGAATTAATGTTTTCATTTTCTTCAGTTATATACCCAGGAGTGGCATTGCTGGATCATATGGCAGTTCTATTTTTAGTTTTTTGAGGAACCTCCAAACTGTTCTCCGTAGTGGCTGTACCAATTTACATCCCCACCAACAGTGTAGGAGGGTTCCCTTTTCTCCACACCCTCATCAACACTTATTATCCTCCCCAAAACAACAGCAACAGACACTGTGAGTGTAAGGCCAGGGGATTCTGACACTTTTGTACCTTTTTGCATTATTTGAGCATTTTTTTAAAAAAACCAATGAGTCTGTGGGATTAGCAGATGCAAACTATTATATATAGAATGGATAAGCAACAAGGTCCTACTATAGAGCACAGGGAACTATATTCAGTATCCTGTGATAAACCACAATGGAAAAGAATATGAAAAAGAACGTATATATACGTATAACTGAATCATTTTACCATACAGCAGAAATTAACACATTATAAATCAGCTATAGTTCAATACAATAAATTTTTTTAAAACCCAATGAGTCTGGAGTCTGTATCACTCACTCACACACACACACACACACACACACACACACACACACACAAAGGACGAAATTCCTAAGCCATCCAATAGGACGCCGAAATTGAAACTGATGCTCAGTTTCTAGAAAAAGCTGCCAACAGCTGAACTTACAAATACCAGGGCAGGAACTTCCCTCGTGGCGCAGTGGTTAAGACTCCACGCTCCCAATGCAGGGGGCCTGGGGTTCGATCCCTGGTCAGGGAACTAGATCCCACATGCATACTGCAACTAAGACGTTGCATGCCACAACTAAGGAGCCCGCCTGCCGCAACTCGCCCAGCGCAACCAAATAAATATATATATAAAAAAAAAGGGGTTTCCCGGGGGGGCAGTGGGTTCGGCTTTTACTTCATTTCCAAATATTTAATTTCTGGTTCTAGCTCCCTGCTCGTATCTTTTCTGAGCATATTTTTAAAGACATAGTCTACTTAATTTTTTTTTTCTTTTCAAGTAAACTTGAGTCCACAAATCATATAAAGGTGGAGTTCTTAGTAGGAATCTGTCCCGCCCAAAGTTGGCCTCCAGGTGGCACTAAAAGCCTGGCTGACCTGGCAACACTGCTCTGTGAAGGTTCTGGAGTGGATGGCTTCAGAACGCTACCAGTACACTCTCCCTCACTACACAGAATCACTGCTTAGAAACTTACCTTTTTCCTACAATAATTACCATTATTAACTGATGCTAAAGCACAAAAATAGAGCGTTGTACGGGATCTGTCCCTGACAAGTTGTGACAGGGCAGATTATGTAACCCCTTGAGGTCTGTTCCTCGATTATAAAAGGGAGGGAGTGATGAGACTGAGCTCGGGGGCGGGGGAGACACTGTATTAAACGTAATCAGCTAAGATGCTTTTCCAAAATTGATTTTGTCTTCTCCCTACAACATTTTGATTGAGGAGGAGGGGCAGTTTGAACCACACACGCTGACACCAAACCCCCCGCGTTCTGATACAAAGGTGATGGGATGAAGGGAGCAGAGGCAAGTGGCACCCAGCTACGCAGGTGATAAGGAGATCTTCCCCAACACTGACAGAACCGGGTTTGCTGCCCTTAGCTGATCCCACCACCTCCGACCACAGCATCCCCCGGGGAGGGGCTTGGGACTGAGATCTTCTAGGGCCCTGGGTCCTCGTCCAAGGGGGTCTAGCGGGAGGCCCTGGAATTTGACTTTTTTTTCCACTTCCCTGGCGAGCTCGGAGACCAGGCAAGCTGGGGAAACGCTCGCTGAGCCGAGGTTCAGCTCTCCTCTCCTCCCGCCCGGGCATGAGCACCACCCCCGCCGAGCCCTCACGGGCAGCCGACGTCGCCCGGGGCCCCCCTGCAGACCGCGGCCCCGGCGCTCCGCCCGTCACCATGGAAGCGGAACCGCCCAGCGAGCCGGGGAGGCTCGCTCGAGATCCGACCCCGCGCCTCGGCCGCCAGCTCCCGCGCCCGCCGCCTCCCGCGCGCTCCCGCTGCGCCCCCGGCCCGGGCCGCGGTGACCCCGGAGCCCAGCGCAGCCGACCCGGCCTCTCCGTCCCGCCGCGCACGGGGCTGCGCGCTCGGGCCGCGGCTCCGGCGGGTCCCCCGCAACCCCTCCGTGCGGCGGACGGAGCGGGGCGCGCCTGCCCGGCTCCGATCAGCTTTGCATTCGGGGGCGACAGGTCTCCGGGTCAAAGGCACTCCATGAAGCCCGAGGAGCGCCGCTCCCGCCCTCCTGCGTCCTCCCGCGGGTCGGCCTCCGTGCACGAGCTCCGGCCCCGCCACGACAGCGCAGCGGAAAAGACACGCGAGTTCCGGGCGCTGCTCCTCCCGAGCTGTGCCGCGCGCCGCCCCGGGGAGGGGACAGTCGCCGCCCCGCGGGCCCGGCCGGAGGGCGCACTTACCTGGCGTCGGGGAGCCGCCGGGGGCCAGCAGCGCGGCGCTCAGCACGGACGCGGCCAGCAGCAGCGCGGCTAGCGCCCGGCCCGCGCCCTCCGCCCCGCTCATGCCGCCCGCCGCCCCCGCGCCGCCGCCGCCGCCGCCGCGCTCCCGGGACCCGCGCTGCTCGGCCGCATACGGCCGCGCGTCCGTCATCGCCCGGCGCTCGGCCCCGGGGGCGGCGCGCGAGCCACCGCGGGGGCGGGGCGGGGGCGGGTCTTCCGGGGGAGGAGGAGCTCACCGCGCCCGGAGCCGCTGCGCAGGGTTTTGCCTTTTTTTGTTTTTTTGTTTTTTCGTCCTGGGGTGAGACGCGTCGCGTCGGGAAGAGAGGGCCCCGCAGGCCCCGAGCCGCCGATCTGCGGTCCCTCACCACCCGCTGAGCGACATTTCGCTGAATCCCTGCGTCCAAACATTCGCCATACAAACGGGTGTTAATGTCCTCTGTCCTGAGTCCCAGCCCCCAAGGCGTTTGCTATCCAGAGGGAGAGTTGCGACATAAAAGCCATAAAAGCCACCGTGTGTTACCACCACTTAGAAGAGCTGGTTGCCAGTCCCGGATGAAGTTAAAGGCGCGCAGGCACGATGACCCCGTCCCAGCCCCCAAGGCGTTTGCTATCCAGAGGGAGAGTTGCGACATAAAAGCCATAAAAGCCACCGTGTGTTACCACCACTTAGAAGAGCTGGTTGCCAGTCCCGGATGAAGTTAAAGGCGCGCAGGCACGATGACCCCGCGGTTACACTCCTAGCTTTGCGCCCGGGGAAACTATCATACGTATGAAGGGCAGATCCAGTCATGCTGGAGGCAGAGTGGTTTGAAACTGCAAAAACCTGTAAATGATTTAAATTTCCATCAGTGGAGAAAATGGATGAATTGCGGTGTAATGCATACAGCAGTAGAAATGATCTAGACTTACCTGTGTCCACACGGATGAATCTCAAAAATAAGGCTGAGGGGGAAATGCAAGTTGCAGAAATATCTTTGTAATATCATACATAAAGTGTAAAGCCAAGCAAAATAGATATTTAGGCTTATATGCATGTGTAATAAAAGTATAAAGATACGTATGGAAAGTTAAACACCGAATTTAAGCCGTGGTTGGGAATAGGGAGGAGGCACAATGTTGAGGGCCAGCTTCACGGTGGGCTTCAGCCAGCGAAGTTATTGCTTAGGTACGGTGATAGATTTATGGGTGCTCTCTATATTATTTTTTATACTTCTCTGTGTATTGAATGACTTGATACCTTTGTAAAGCTACAATACAGTGTGATGAGTGCTATGTTCATAGAAGGACAAGACGCTAAGATAGCATTTGATGGAAGCACCTAAGCTAGTCTGGGAAGCCTCCCAGGAGGACTGACATTTAAACTGAGTCCTGAGGGATGTGAGCCAGGACAAGGGAGGAAGAGCATTCCTAACAGAAAGAACAGCCTTTGCAAAGGCTCAGAGAAAGCACGTCTCAGTGCAGGAACTGAAAGAGACCCAGTGTGACTGAAGCAGAAGTCTGTGAGGGGAAGGAGGAGACAGGAGGTGAGCCTGACAATAGAGTTGAGTTTAGGCTTCTTCTTAAGGACAGTAGCATGCTGCTGAAGAGTTTTAGGGTGGAGATAACTTTCAGGAAAGTCATGGTCATGAACTGAACTATCTAATAAAGGTCAGTCACATGGGTTTTCTCAGAGAAAACAAATCTCTGTGCCTGAAGGTCAGGAAGAAGTTCAGTGACTCCTTTTCCTCCTTGCCCGGCCCCACTGTTCAAAATCCCAGGAGTTGAGGAACACTGGTGTATAAGTAGTATGACAAGACCATCTCCAACTAGCCATCTGCTGTCCAACGGCTTCTCTGGTCCCCACAAAACCAGAATGGGCCACAGGGCCCCTTGGGTGGATGTGCCCTTCTCTGCTTCCTCTTCGAGGATGGCTCTTTCAGCTCTGTCACAATCCTCCGTGCCCAGAAGAATATGGAATTCCTGTCTTAGGGCTGAGCATGGCTGGTCCCTCTACCTACAACACCCTTCCCCCGACACCTCACAGACCCTCCCTCACTTCATTCAGGTCTCAGCTCACCTGTTACCGTCTTCCCCAATACCCCTATTTAAAACTAAAACATTCTCTATCCCTGTGTCCTGCTATATCTGCTTTGTTTTTCATTCTACTCATCTCTACCTGACATTATAATGTGTATTTGTTTTTCTGCTTCCATTGCACTAGAATGTAAGATCCATGAGGGCAAAGAGTTTGTCCTGAGGGCAAGAACCTTCTCTGTTAAGCTATAATGCACAATAAACAGATACAAGTCTTGTGGCTTATTTCAGCAAAAGTTCATGTCTTGCTCATATTCATGTCCAGTGCTTCATCTCAGCAGGAGCTTCTACCATGACTGCAGCCGTGGAGAAATGATGTAGCAAATCCTACACTGGCTCCTGCCCAGCAGAGATGCCTGTGACTGGCATTCACTGGCCAAAGCACGTCATATGATTCCAATGTGACAAACACATGCAGAAATAACATTGGACAAATTCAACATCTATTCAACTCTCAACAAAATAGGAATAGAAGGCAACTTCCTCAATCTGATAAATGGCATCTATGAAAAACTTACAGCTAATATGACACTTGAAAGACAATATTTTTTGCCTAGAATCAAGAACAAGGCAAGGATATCTGTCCTTACCACTTCTACTCAACACTGTCCTGGAGGTCCCAGTCAGTGCAATAAGGCAAGAAAAAGAAATTAAAAGCACATAAATTGGCTTTGTTCAAACATGACATGATTATATATGTGTAAAATCTTAAGGAATCTACAAAATAAAAGCTGCTAGAACTTAAAGTGAATTTAGCAAGGTCACGAAATTCAAAGTGAATATACAAAAATAGATTGTATTTTTATAACCGAGACATAAACAAAATTGAACTTTGAAATATTTAAAATAGCATTTACAGTAAGTTTTTTAAATGAATACATAAGTAAATTTAACAAAATATATATAAGCAACAAACATGGATGGATCTCATAAACATTACACTGAACGAAAGAAGACAGACTCAAAAAGGTATATACCATACTGCATGATTCCAACTACATGAAACTCTGGAAAAGAAATTCTAATCCTTCTAAGAATAAAGCAGAGAGTCATTGCCTGGGGCCAGCAGTGGAGAAAGGATTGAATGGGATGGGGCACATAGGAAATTCCAGAGGAGATAGAAATGCATTGTGTTTTATCTGTAGGGGTGGTGACACAAGTATATAAATGTATCAAAACTCATTGAAATGAATACTTTAAATGGTTGCATTTTATTATATATAAATTGAGTTTCTCCCTTGGGAAATCGCCATGGATGGGGTGCCATGTACAGATGTAGCACACACAAAGCAGCAAATTTGAAGCAGAGAAGAGTTATTTTGGAAATGTTGAGTTTGAGATGTTCTTTGGAGAAATGTCTGTTCATTTCACTGGATGGTTTGTGGGTTTTTTGCTGAGTTGTAGAAGTTCTGTATATATACTGGATATCGATCACACATCAGATATATGATTTGCAAATAACATTGATATAAAAGGAGAGTTAAGTATTTGGGTAAAATCAGTACTTAGGTGGCAAGTGAAATCGTGAAAGAGGATGAGATTACCCAGGTAGTGTGTGTAGAGCTGAAAATGGAAACCGGGAGCTGGGGGGTGAGCAGAGACTGAGCGGAAGAAGCCAGAGGGGTGGGAGAAAGCTAGGGGGTGGGAAGCCACAGCAGTCAAGGGGTATTTCAAAAAGGAAAGGACTGAAAAGTGCACATTAAATTTAGCCATTAGTGACCTGGTGACAGCAGTTTCAGGGCAGTAGTAGTAGCAAAGTTCAGACTGCAGTGGGTGGAGGGGTCAAAGGAATACAAAGAATCGTAGACATTTCAACAGGTTGTTCTGGGACAACTGGATAGGCATATAGCATATATAGCATATAGCAAAAGAGTGAAGCTGGACCCTTACTTTACACCATATGCAAAAATTAACTCAGTACTTTAATGTAAGAGTCAAAACTATAAAACTATTGGAAGAAAACATAAGGGTTCATCTTCATGACTTTGGTTTTGGCCTTGGATTCTTTGTTACTCAAAAGAATGACTAACAAAAGAAAAATATAGTCAAATTGGACTTCATCAAAATTTTAAACTTTTTTTTTTAAAAGACACTATCAATAAAGTAAAAAGACAACTCAGAGAATAGGAGAAAATATTTGCAAGTCATACATCTGATAAGGAACTTGTATACAGAATATATAAAGGACTCCTACTCAACAGCCACAAAAACCAAACAACTTGATTCAACAATGCGCAAAGAGGGTGCGGAGTCAAGATGGTGGACTAGGAGGACGTCGAATTTGTGTCTCCTCACAACTAGGGAACCTACCAGGCACCGGAGGGGGACAACGGACACCTAAGCGGATGGGAGGGGCCCCCAGTGACCGGGTAGGATGTGGGGCTTGGGGGAAGTGAAGGGAGAGGAGAAGTGGAGGTGGGATGGGACTGGCCCACCTGAGGGGTGGCTGGGGGAGGGGAAGGGATCCCATGCCTGAAGGGGGAAATGGGGGGACCATTGGGAGGGCAGAGGACCAAAAGGGAGCATGGACAGGTTTCCCCTGCCCACGTGGGCCCCCGGGAACCTGCTGAGATCCCCGGCCTGATCCTCTGCCCACCGAGGCCCCCTCCAGCTGCATGGGTCCTGAGGGAGTGGGAGGGAGGAAGGGGGAGCAAAAGTAAAGGCCAGACCTATAGGACAGGCACCCCTGAGGGGCAGCTGGGGGAGGGGAGGAGTTCCTACACCCAGCGGGACCCACCCATAGTTAGGGGTCCAGCGTCGATGGGGGAGACCCTGGGGGAGGGGCGTGGAGGAACGGAAGGGAAAGGGGCCAGTGCTTTCCCTGTCCTCTTAGGCACCGGGGAACCTGTAGGGCTCCCGGGCCTAATCCTCTGCCCTCGGAGCCTCCCTCCGGCCGTGAAGAGCCCAAGCCCCACCCCTACACCCCCACCCGGGGCCACACGTCTACACTCGGAGAACCCCTCTGAGACCCCCTCCAACACGCTGGGTCTAAACCCCACCCACACACCCTCACTCAGGTCGCTACCTTCAAACTCAGGAACCCCATACAACAAAGGCCCTCTTTTCCACGTGCTGCTGCTCCCCTTCTGCGCAGGTCGAAGGCAGAGGCCCTGCCCACACTTGAACGTTTCACAGCCTAGGCCCCGCCCCATGCTCAAATGTCACCCCCCCACCCACCTAGGTCCTGCCCCACCCAAAACCCTGCCCCTGCCGAAGTCCAGCCCCCGCCTAAACCCCACCCCCATAGCCAACGCTTTTTTTTTTTTCCTCTTTTACATTTTCCTGTTTTACCTTGTTGATTCATTATTGTTGATCCTTTTATATTTTTATTTTTCCTAAAAAATCTTTTATTTTTCTAATTTTATTTTATTCTTTATACTTTGTTATTGTTCTCTCCTTCTGGCTTGTTCACCCCCCCCCTCTTTTTTTCTGTTGTGGCTTTATTTTACCATGTTGCCGTTGTTTCAATTATAATTTTATTTTTCCTAATATAATTTTTATCTTTCTAATTCTATTTTGTTTTTTACTCTTTGATATTGTACTGCTCCTTTTTTTCTTTCTTCCTTTTTTTTTTTTTTTTTTTACTGTGCCACGAAGGTTGTGGGATCTTGGTCCCCAGGCCAGAGGTCAGGCCCGGGCTCCTGTGGTGGGAGCTCCGAGACCAAACCAGTGGACTAACAGAGAACCTCAGACCCCACAGAATATCAATTGGAGGCCTCCCAGAGGTGCTCATCTCAGCACCAAGACCCGGCTCTATCCAACTGCCTGCAAACTCCAGTACTTGACACCTCAGGCCAAACAACCAGTAAGACAGGATTACAGCACCACACATCAAAAAAAAAAAAAAAAAAAAGACAAAAAAATATGTTTCAGACAAAAGAGCAAGGTAAAAACCTACAAAACCAAATAAATGAAGATGAAATAGGCAACCTACCTGAAAGAATTCAGAGTAATGATAGTAAAAATGATCCAAAATCTTGGAAACAGAATGGAGAAAACACAAGAAACATTTAACAAGGATCTAGAAGAACTAAAGAGCAAACAAACAATGATGAACAACAAAATTACTGAAATTAAAAATACTCTAGAAGGAATCAATAACAGAATAACCGAGGCAGAAGAACGGATAAGTGAGCTGGAAGATAAAATGGTGGAAATAAATGCCAGGGAGAAAAATAAAGAAAAAAGAATGAAAGGAATCGAGGACATTCACAGAGACCTCTGAGACGACATTAAACGCACCAACATTCGAATTATAGGGGTCCCAGAAGAAGAAGAGAAAAAGAACGGGTCTGAGGAAATATCTGAAGAGTTTATAGTCGAAAACTTCCCTAACATGGGAAAGGAAATAGTCAATCAAGTCCAGGAAGCACAGAGAGTCCCATACAGAATAAACCAAAAGAGAAACACACCAAGACACATATTAATCAAACTATCAAAAATTAAATACAAAGAAAAAATATTAAAAGCAGCAAGGGAAAAGCAACAAATAAC
>NC_041233.1:86546673-86548874 GCF_002837175.3 Physeter macrocephalus
AGGGAAAAACCTACAACCAATATTACTCTACCCAGCAAGGATCTCATTCAGATTCGACGGAGAAATTAAAACCTTTACAGACAAGCAGAAGCTGAGAGAATTCAGCATTACCAAACCAGCTTTACAACAAAGGCTAAAGAAACTTCTCTAGGCAGGAAACACAAGAGAAGGAAAAGATCTACCAAAACAAACCGAAAACAATTAAGAAAACGGTAATAGGAATATACATATTGATAATTACCTTAAATGAAAATAGATTAAATGCTCAAACCAAAAGACATAGACTGGTTGAATGGATAAAAAAACAAGACCCCAAATATATGCTGTCTACAAGAAACCCACTTCAGACCTAGGGACATATTCAGACTGAAAGTGAGGGGATGGGAAAAAGATATTCCATGCAGATGGAAATCAAAAGAAAGCTGGAGTAGCAATACTAATATCAGATAAAATAGACTTTAAAATAAAGACTGTTACAAGAGAAAAGAAAGGACACTACATAATGATCAAGGGATCAATCCAAGAAGAAGATAGAACAATTATAAATATATATGCACCCAACATAGGAGCACCTCAATACATAAGGCAAATGCTAACAGCCATAAAAGAGGAAATTGACAGTAACACAATCATAGTAGGGGACTTTAATATTTTTGTTTTATTATCTTTCGACAAACCCTTGTGTCAAGGGCTGACTTTCAATAGATCGCAGCGAGGGAGCTGCTCTGCTACATACGAAACCCTGACCCAGAAGCAGGTCATCTATGAATGGTTTAGCACCAGGTTCCCCACGAACGTGCGGTGAATAGTAGGGGACTTTAACACTCCACTTTCACCAATGGACAGATCATCCAAAATGAAAATAAGTAAGGAAACACAAGCTTTAAGTGACACATTAAACAAGATGGACTTAATTGACATTTATAGGACATTCCATCCAAAAACAGCAGAGTACAATTTCTTCTCAAGTGCTCGTGGAACATTCTCTAGGATAGACCATATCTTGGGTCACAAATCAAACCTTGGTAAATTTAAGAAAATTGAAATAGTATCAAGTATCTTTTCCAACCACAATGCTATGAGACTAGATATTAATTACAGGAAAAAACTGTAAGAAATACAAACACATGGAGGCTAAACAATATGCTACTAAATAACAAGGAGATCATGGAAGACCATAAAAGAGGAAATTGACAGTAACACAATCATAGTAGGGGACTTTAATATTTTTGTTTTATTATCTTTCGACAAACCCTTGTGTCAAGGGCTGACTTTCAATAGATCGCAGCGAGGGAGCTGCTCTGCTACATACGAAACCCTGACCCAGAAGCAGGTCATCTATGAATGGTTTAGCACCAGGTTCCCCACGAACGTGCGGTGAATAGTAGGGGACTTTAACACTCCACTTTCACCAATGGACAGATCATCCAAAATGAAAATAAGTAAGGAAACACAAGCTTTAAGTGACACATTAAACAAGATGGACTTAATTGACATTTATAGGACATTCCATCCAAAAACAGCAGAGTACAATTTCTTCTCAAGTGCTCGTGGAACATTCTCTAGGATAGACCATATCTTGGGTCACAAATCAAACCTTGGTAAATTTAAGAAAATTGAAATAGTATCAAGTATCTTTTCCAACCACAATGCTATGAGACTAGATATTAATTACAGGAAAAAACTGTAAGAAATACAAACACATGGAGGCTAAACAATATGCTACTAAATAACAAGGAGATCATGGAAGAAATCAAAGAGGAAATTAAAAAATACCTACAAACAAATGACAATGAAAACACGACGACGCAAAACCTATGGGAGGCAGCAAAATCAGTTCTAAGAGGGAAGTTTATAGCAATACAATCCTGCCTGAAGAAACAAGAAGAATCACTCAAGAAAAAAGGGAGAAGACTCAAATCAACAGAATTAGAAATGAAAAAGAAGTCATATCTGACACTGCAGAAGTAACAACTGACACTTGAAATACAAAGGATCATGAGAGATTACTACAAGCAACTATAAGCCAATGAAATGGACAACCTGGAAGAAAGGACAAATTCTTAGAAAAGCACAACCTTCCGAGACTGAACCAGGAAGAAATAGAAAATATAAACGGACCAATCACAAGCACTGAAAATGAAACTGTGATTAAAAATCTTCCAAAACACAAAAGCCCAGGACCAGATGGCTTCACAGGC
>NC_041233.1:86549324-86607644 GCF_002837175.3 Physeter macrocephalus
ACCATCACCCTGATACCAAAACCAGACAAAGATGTCACAAAAAGAGAAAACTACAGGCCAATATCTCTCATGAACATAGATGCAAAAATCCTCAACAAAATACTAGCAAACAGAATCCATCAGCACATGAAAAGGATCATACACCATGATCAAGTGGGGTTTATCCCAGGAATGCAAGGATTCTTCAACATACACAAATCAATCAATGTGATACACCATATTAACAAACTGAAGAATAAAAACCATATGATAATCTTAATAAATTCATAAAAAGCTTTTGACAAAATTCAACACCCATTTATGATAAAAACTCTCCAGAAAATAGGCAAAGAGGCAACCTACCTCAACATAATAAAGGCCATATATCACAAACCCACAGCCAACATCGTTCTCAATGGTGAAAAACTGAAACCATTTTCTCTAAGATCAGGAACAAGACAAGGTTGCCCACTCTCACCACTATGATTCAACATAGTTTTGGAAGTTTTAGCCACAGCAAGCAGAGAAGAAAAAGAAATAAAAGGAATCCAAATCGGAAAAGAAAAAGTAAAACTGTCACTGTTTGCAGATGTCATGATACTATACATAGACAATCCTAAAGATGCTACCAGAAAACTACTAGAGCTAATCAATGAATTTGGTAGAGTAGCACGGTACAAAATTAATGCACAGAAATCTCTTGCATTCCTATACACTAATGATGAAAAATCTGAAAGACGAATTAAGGGAACACTCCCATTTACCATTGCAACAAAAAAAAAATACCTAGCAATAAACCTATCTAAGGAGACAAAAAAACCTGTATGCAGAAAACTATAAGACACTGATGAAAGAAATTAAAAATGATACAAACAGATGGAGAGATATACCATGTTCTTGGATTGGAAGAATCAACATTGTGAAAATGACTATACCCTCCAAAGCAATCTACAGATTCAATGCAATCCCTATAAAACTAACAATGGCATTTTTCACAGAACTAGAACAAAAAATTTCACAATTTGTATGGAAACACAAAAGACCCTGAATAGCCAAAGCAATCTTGAGAAAGAAAAATGGAGCTGGAGGAATCAGGCTCCCGGACTTCAGGCTATACTACAAAGCTACAGTAATCAAGACAGTATGGGGCTTCCCTGGTGGCACAGTGGTTGAGAATCCGCCTGCTGATGCAGGGGACACGGGTTCATGCACTAGTCTGGGAAGATCCCACATGCCGTGGAGCGGATGGGCCCGTGAGCCATGGCCACTGAGCCTGTGCATCTGCAGCCTGTGCTCCACAATGGGAGAGGCCACAACAGTGAGAGGCCCACGTACCACAAAAAAAAAAAAAAAAAAAAAAAAAAAAACTGTATGGTACTGGCACAGAAACAGAAAATATAGATCAATGGAACAGGATAGAAAGCCCAGAGATAAACCCATGCACCCATGCACATATGGTCACCTTATCTTTGATACCTGTGCTCCACAATGGGAGAGGCCACAACAGTGAGAGGCCCACGTACCACAAAAAAAAAAAAAAAAAAAAAAAAAAAAGACTGTATGGTACTGGCACAGAAACAGAAAATATAGATCAATGGAACAGGATAGAAAGCCCAGAGATAAACCCATGCACCCATGCACATATGGTCACCTTATCTTTGATAAAGGAGGAAAGATAATACAATGGAAAAAAGACATCCTCTTCAATAAGCAGTGCTGGGAAAACTGCACAGCTACTTTAGTTTTGCTTGAAGGTAAAGAATGTAGACTTTAAAGATGTAAGAGGCACCATTACAAGTCACTAGGAACAGCCTCAAAGCGCAGCTTCTTTGGGCAACAGACAAAGAAGAGACTGTAGTTGTATGCTGTGGTGTGGGTGTGGTTCAATCATTCACTGGAGTCACCAGTCAGCCTGGGACGCATGTGCGACTCCCACAATTGCTGGTTGAAGGTGTGAGAATACAGCGAAAATCGTTGTGTTCGTAATGTACTCCACAATGGCCAGTCCAATTGCTATCCATTTTTTTAAATCTAGAGGCTTAATTGAATGATGTGACAAAATGATGTATGAGAATTAAGACAGTGAAATTCTTTATTTCTGGGTGGAAAGATATACCAGATTAGATTTATCTGTTTAAAAAAAGACAAAAGTTATCACCCCATTTCCCATCTTGCACTGTTTGGATTGAGCTTGGGGGAAGAGATGTTTTTCTTAACTGTCTACTTTGTTTGAACACGTTTTCTGTGGTTCAAGTGCTGTTTTGTGTGTTGGGACCAAACAGTTGTCAATAAACTTTAAAAGCAAGCATCAAAAAAAAAAACCAAAAACCAAAAAACAAAAACAATGGGCAAAGAAAACAAATGAGCAGAGGATCTGAATAGGTATTTCTCCAAGGAAGACATACAAATAGCCAGTAAGGACATGAAAAGATGCTCAATATCATTAGTCATCAGGAAAATACAAATCAAATGCACAGTGAGTACCCTGTTCATGAAGGAACAGGGTAGACTGTTCCTGTTCACTGGAAGACTTAATACTGTTAATATGTCAATACTACACAAAAGCAATCTACAGATTCCATGCAATTTTCATCAAAATCCCAATGGTGTTTTTTGCAGATAGAAAAAAACATCTAAAATTTATATGGTCTCACATACTCAATTTCAAAACTTACTACAAAGCTATAGTAATCAAAATAATATGATACTGAGTCATAAAGACAGAGAAATAGACTGAAGGAATAGAATGGAGAACCCAGAAATAAACTCTCACATATAAGGCCAAGTGGTTTTAGACAAGGTTGCCATGACCATTCAATGGGGAAAATACAGTGTTTTCAACAAGTGATGTTGGGAAAACTGGATAGCAAAATGTAAAAAATAAGTTGGACCCTGTTTATAAAAGTTAACTCAAAATGGATCTAAGAGGGGCTTCCCTGGTGGCGCAGTGGTTGCGCGTCCGCCTGCCGATGCAGGGGAACCGGGTTCGCGCCCCGGTCTGGGAAGATCCCACATGCCGCGGAGCAGCTGGGCCCGTGAGCCATGGCCGCTGAGCCTGCGCGTCCGGAGCCTGTGCTCCGGAGGCCACAGCAGAGGGAGGCCCGCATACCACAAAAAAAAAAAAAAAAAAAAAAAAAAGGATCTAAGAGCTAAAGCTATAAGTCTCAGAAGGGAACACTTCATGATAATGGATTTAACAATGATTTCTTAGACATGACACCAAAGCACAGAAAACAAAAGAAAAGATAGATAAATTGGACTTCATCAAAATTAAAAACTTTTGTGCATCAAAGGATACTATCAACAGTGAAAAGGCAACCATGGAATGGCAGAAGATATTTGCAAATCATATAGCTGATAAGGGATTGATATCCAGTATTTATAAAGAGCATCTACAACTTGACAACAACAAAATCAAATAACCTGATTCAAAAATGGGCACAGGACTTGAATAGACATTTCTCCAAAGATATACAAATGGCTAATAAACACATGAAAAGACGCCCAACATCACTAATCATTAGGGAAATACAAATCAAAACCACAATAAAATACCACTTCACATCCATTAGAATGCTACTATTGAAAAAAAAAGAAAAAGAAAAAGGAGAAATAACATGTGTTGACGAGGATGTGGAGAAATTGGAACCCTTGTGTAATTGCTGGTGGGACTGTAAAATGGTACAGCCACTGTAGAAAACAGTATGGTGGCTCCTCAAAAAATCAAACATAAAATTACCACATAATCTAGGAATTCCACTTTTGGGTATACGCCCAAAAGAATTTAAAGCAGGGACTCAGAACAGATATTTGTACACCCATGTTCATAGCAGTATTATGGTGGCTGCCGGGCACTTGGGGTGGGAGTGGGGCGGGTTGGTGAATATGGGGAGTTAGTGTTGAATGGATAGAGTTTCCCTCGAGGAAAATGAAAAAGTTCTGAAGATGGACGGTAGTGGTGGTTGCACAGCAACGTGAATGTACTTAATGCCACTGAACTGCACACTTGAATATAGTAAATTTTATTTATATTTTATTATAATTTAAAAAGCGGGAAAACCACTCTAGAAGAGTGGTTTTATTGTCATTTCCTATTTCACACATAAGAAATAGAGCCTCTGTGAGACTGATTTTAACAGTAAGGACACTCAAATTCCAAGTATCAGAAGCCTCATCTAAAAATATATAAAAGTAAACCCACCCCAAAGAAAAACCATCATCAAAGACCACTTCCCACCCATTAGGAGAGTTATGATCAAAAAGATAATGTAGAGAAATCAGAACCCTCATACATTGCTGATGGGAATGTAAAAGAGCAGATGCTTTGAAAAAATAGTCTGTTTAATGGCAGTTCCTCAAATGATTAAACCTAGAGTTACCAAAAGACCCAATAGTTCCATTCCTGGGTATATAAGAAGAGAAATGAAAACACAAAAACTTGTACACAAATGCTTATATCAGCATTATTCATAACAGCCCAAAGTGGAAACAACCCAAATGTCCATCAATGGACTAAGGGATAAAAGAAAATGTAGTGTTTATCCATGCACTGGAATATTACTCAGCTCTAAAGAGGAATGAAGTACTGATACATGCTACAGCTTCGATATACCTTGAAAACATTATGCTAAGTGAAAGAAACCAGACACAAAAGTTCGCATATTATATGATTCCATTCATATGAAAGTCCAGAATAGAGAAATCTGTACAGATAGAAAGTAGATCAGTGGTTGTTTAGGGCTGGGGTTGGGGGAGGGATGGGTGGATAGGGGATGATAGCTAATGGGTATCAAGGGTTTTGAGATAATGAAAATGTTCTCAATTTTTTCTCAGCTTTATTGAGGAATAATTGACAAATAAAATTGTATCTATTAACCGGGTACCACATGATGATTTGACATAGTATACTGTGTGAAATCAGGTTATTTAATACATCCATCTCCTCACAGTCACTGTTTTTGGTAGAGACAATGCCTAAGGTCTACTCTTCAAAAACCTGGAGTACACACACATTAACTATAGTCACCATGCAATACACTAGATTCCCAGAGCTTATCCATCTTACAACTGAAGACTTGTACCCTTTGACTGGAATCTTCCCATCTCCTTCACTCCCCCGCCCCTAGTAACCACCATTCTATTCTCTGAGCTTAATTTTTTTTTAATTCCACAGATAAGTGAGATCATGTGGTATTTATCTTTCTTTGTCTGCCTAATTTCACTTAGCATAATGTCCTCTAGTTTCATACATGCTGTTGCAAATGGTAGGATTTTCTTTTTTCTCATGGCTGAATCATGTTTTTTGTGTATTTTCTTTCACATCTTCATTACACTTAGTTTGCTTTTATATCTTGGCTATTGTGAATAATGCTACAATAAACATAGGAGTGCAAATATCTCTTTGAGAGACTGATTTCACTTACTTCAGATATATTCCCAAATGTGGGATTGTTGGATCATACAGCTCTATTTTAAATTTTTTTGAGGAACCTCTATACTGCTTTCCATAATGGCTGTACCAGCTTACATTCCTAACAACAGTGCACAATTTCAACACAGCCTGGACAACACTTGTTATCTGTTGTCTTTTTTTTTTTTTTTTTTGCGGTACGCGGGCCTCTTACCGTTGTGGCCTCTCCCGTCGCGGAGCACAGGCTCCGGACGCGCAGGCTCAGCGGCCATGGCTCACGGGCCCAGACGCTCCGCGGCACGTGGGATCCTCCCGGACTGGGGCACGAACCCGCGTCCCCTGCATCGGCACCCGGACTCTCAACCACCGCGCCACCAGGGAAGCCCTGTTGTCTTTTTTATAAAAGCCATCTTAGCAGGTGTGAGGTGATATCTCATTGTAGTTTTGATTTGCATTTCCCTGGTGATTAGTGATGTTGAGCAGTTTTTGTGTACCTGTTGGCCATTTGTATGTCCGCTCTGGAAAAATGTCTATTCTGCCCATTTTAAAATTGAATTATTTGTTTCTTTGCTTTTGAGTTGCACAAGTTCTTTATATATTTTGGATATTAACCCATCAGATATATTGTTTACAAATATTTTCTACCATTCCATAGGTTGCCTTTTCATTTTGTTTCCTGTGCTGTACAGACATTGTTTAATTTGATGTAGTCCCAGGTGTCTATTTTTGCTTTGTTGCCTGAGGTTTTGGGTGTCATATAAAAAAAATCATTGCTAAGACCAACATCAAGGAGCTTTTTACCTATGTTTTCCTCTTGGAGTTTTATAGTTTCAGGTCTTACATTCTAAGTCTTTTATCCATTTTGAGTTAACTTTTGTGAATGTTATAAAATAGGGGTCCAGTTTGCTTCTTTTGCATGTAGATATCCAGTTTTCCAAACACCATTATTGAAGAGACTATCCTTTTCCCATTAAGTATTCTTGGCACTTTTGACAAAATCAAGGTTTATAAAAGGCTCTCAAATCTGTTCCATTGGTCTGTGTCTACTTTTAATACCAGTACCATACTATAGATTTGTAATACAGTACTTTGAAATCAGGAATTGTGATGCCTCCAACTTTGTTCTTCGTTCTCAAGACTGCTTTGGCTATTCAGAGTCTTTTATGATTCCAAGCAAATTTTAGGATTGTTTTTCCTATTTCTGTGAAAAATGCCATTGGAATTTTGATAGGGATTGCACTGAATCTGCAGATTGTCTTTGGTGGTATGGACATTTTAACAGTATTAATTATTCCAGTCCATAAACATGGGCTATCCTTCCATTCATTTGTGTCTCCCTCAATTTTTACATCACGGTCTTACAGCTTTCGGCATACATATCTTTCATCTTCTTGGTTAAATTTATTCTTAAATATTGTTTTTAACGCTATTGTAAATAGAATTGTTTTTTTAAATTTATATTTCTGATAATTTGTCAACATATAGAAAGGCAACTGATTTTTGTATATTGATTTTGTATCCTTCAACCTCATTGAATTCATGTATTAGTTCTAACATTTATTTATTTATTTTTTTGGTGGAGTCTAGGATTTTCTATATATAGAATCATGTCATTTATAAACAGACATTTTTACTTCTTCTTTAAGAACTTGGATACCTTTTATTTCTTTTTGTTGCCTAATTACTCTAGCTAGTACTATGTTGAATAGAAGTGGTGAGAGTGGAAATTCCTGTCTTTTTCCTGATGTTAGAGAAAAAGCTTTCAGATTTTCACTGTTGAGTATGATGTTATCTGTAGGCTTGTCATGTATGGCCTTTATTACGTTGAGGTACATTATTTCTATGCCGTATTATTGAGAGTTTTTAATCATGAAAGGACGTTGAATTTTGTCAAATTCTTTTTCTGCACGTATTGAGATTATTCTATGATTTTTACCCTTCATTCTGTTAATGTGATGCATCTCATTGATTGATTAGAGTATGTTGAATGAACCATCCTTGGTTCATATTCATATATCCTTTAGGGATATTGGCCTGTAGTTTTCTTTTCTTGTAGTGTCCAACAAGGCTTTGGTATCAGTGTAATGCTGGTCTCATAAAATAAGTTTGAAAGTGTTCCCTGATCTTCAATATTTTGAAAGTTTGAGAAGGGTTGGTATTAATTTTTCTTTATATATTTAGTAGAATTCACCAGTAAAGACTATAAGTCCTGGGCTTTTCTTTGTTGGGAGGTTTTTGATACTGATTCAATCTCCTACTCATTAGTCTGTTCAGATTTTCTGTTACTTCATGATTCCATCTTGGTAGGTTATATGTGCCAGGGATTTATCCATTTATTCTAGGGTATAAAATTTGTTAACATACTATTGTTCATAGTAATCTCTTATGATGCTTTTTATTTCTGTGGTAGTTGGAATATCTTCTCGTTCATTTCTATTTATTTGAGTCCTCGCTCTTCGTCTAGCTAAAGGTTTGTCCATGTTTATGTTTTAAAAAAAATCAGATCTTAGTTTCATTGATCTTTTCTATTGACTTTCTGGTCTCTATTTCATTTATTTCTGCTCTGATCTTTGTTATTTCCTTCCTTCTGCTTTTAGGCTTAGTTTTTTTTTTTTTTCTTTGAGGTGTAAAGTTAGGTTGTTTATTTGAGATCTTTTTTTTACTTAATGTAGACATTTATCACTATACATACGCTTCCCTCTTAGAACTGCTTTTGCTACATCTGTAAGTTTTGGTATAGTGTGTTTTCGTTTTTGTTTGTCTCAAGGAATTTTTTAAAATTTCCCTTTTGATTTCTTCTGTGACTCATTGTTCAGAAGTGTGTTGTTTAGAACACTCCCTAACACCATACACAAAAATAAACTCAAATGGTTTAAAGACCTAAATGTAAGGCCAGATACTATAAAGCTCTTAGAGGAAAACATAGGCAGAACACTCTTTGACATAAATTGCAGCAATATCTTTTTCAAGCCATCTCCTTGAGTAATGAAAATAAAAACAAAATTAAACAAACGGGACCTAATTAAAGAGTTTTGCACAGAAAAGGAAACCATAAACAAAACAAAGAGGAGTGTGTTGTTTAATTTCCACACATTTGTGAATTTTCTCTGTTGTCCATTTGTTTTCTATTTCACTGGTTTCTGTTCCCTTTGTTTTCACCCTCCTGTTACTGATTTCTAGTTTCATACCATTTTGGTACGAAAATGAGATGAGATGGTCGGTATGATTTCAATCTTCTCAAATTTGTTAATACTTGTTTTGTGACCTAACAATATAATCTATCCTGGAGAATGTTTCATGTATGCTTGAGGAAAATGTGTATTCTGCTGCTGTTGGGTGGAATGTTCTATATATATATATCTGTTAGATCCATTTGGTCTAAAGTACAGTTCAAATCCAATGTTTCTTTCTTGATTTTCTGTCTGGATAATTTGTCCATTGTTGAAAGTGGGGCATTGAAGGCTCTAACTATTATTGTATTGTTGTCTATTTCTCCCTTCAGAGCTGGGAGCATTTGCTAAAATATTTAAGGTGCTCCATTGTTGGGTACATATATATTTACGATTGTTATACCCTCCTGATGAGTTGACTCCTTTATCATTATATAATGAATTTCTTTTTCTCTTATTACAGTTTCTGATTTAAGCCTATTTTGTCTAATATAAGTATAGCTATCCCTGCTCTCCTTTGGTTTCCATTTGCATGGAATATCTTTTCCCATCCCTTCACTTTAAGCCTATGTGTGTTCTTAAAATGGAAGTGAGTCTCTTATAGGCAGCATAAAGTTGGGTCTTGCTTTTTATCCCTTCAGCCACTTTGTTCCTTTTGATTGGACAACTTAATCCATTTACATTTAAAGTAATTATTGATAGTAAGGACTTACTAATACCATCTTATTGTTTTCTGGATGCTTTATAGTTCCTGTCTTCCTGGTTCACTGTCTTCCTTTGTGAATTAATAATTTCCAATAGTGGTATGCTTTGATTCTCTTCTATCTTTTGTGTATCTACTGTAGGTTTTTGCTTTGTGGTTACTGTAAAGCTTACATAAAGCATCTTATAGTTATAACAGTCTTTTTAAGCTGGTAACAACTTAAATTTGATTGCATATAAAAACTCTACCCTTTTATTTCCTTCTCCCATTTTACTTTTGATGTCACAGTTCACATCCTTCTATATTCTGTATCAATTATATTGTGGGACTTCCCTGGTGGTGCAGTAGTTAAGACTCCTCGCTCCCAATGCAGGGGAACCGGGTTAGATCCCTGGTCAAGCAACTAGATCCCACATGCTGCAACTAAGAGTTCACATGTCACAACTAAAGACCCAGAGAGCCACAACTAAGGAGTCCCCTGCCACAACTAAGGATCCCGCCTGCCACAACTAGGGAGCCCACATGCCACAAATGAAGAGCCTGCGAGCTGCAACTAAGGGCACATGTGCCACAGCTAAGACCCGGCGCAACCAAATAATTAATTAATTATTGTGGCTACAGTTATTTTAATACTTTTGTCCTTTAACTTTTATAATAAACTTTAGTGATTAACAAACCACCATATACAGTATCAGAATATTTTGAATTTGATTATGTATGTACCTTTACCAGGGTGATTTATATTTTCATATGCTTTCATGTCACTAATGTGCATCCTTTAATTTCAGCTTGAAGACCTCCTTTCTGCATTTCTTGTGAGGCATGTCTAGTGGTGATGACCTCCCTCAGCTTTTGTTTGGGAAAGTGTTTATCTCTCCTTCATTTCTGGAGGACAGCTTTGCTAGGTAAAGTATTCTAGGTTGGCAGTTTTTTCCTTTCAACACTTTGAATATATCATTCCACTCTCTCCTGGCCTGCAAGATTTCTGTTGGGAAATTCTCTGATAGCTTTATGGGGGTTCCCTTGTATGTGAGGACTTTTTTTTTTTTTCTCTTGCTGCATTAAAAATTCTCTCTTTATCTTTGATTTTAGACAGCTTTATTTTAATGTCTTAGAGAAGATTCAAAACAAAAAGATTCAACAATCTTTTGGGGGACCTATTCGTGAACCTGAATGTCCAAATCTCTCCCCAGATTTGGGGAGTTCTAAGCCATTATTTTTTAAAGTAAACTTTCTGCCCCCTTTTCCCTTTCTTCTTCTTCTAGGACTCCAATAGTGCCTAGACTGTCTCTTTTGATGGTATCCATAATTCACGCAGGCTTTCTTCACTCGTTTTCATTCCTTTTACTTTGTTCTTCCCTGAGTGAATAATTTCAAATGATTTGTCTTCAACTTCCTGTCTTACTGAGATAGAGAACAAATGACATGTCTTCAACTTGCTGTATTACTGAGATTCTTCTGCTTGATCAACTCTGCTGTTGCTCTCTATTGCATTTTTCATGTCATTCGTTGTAGAATTCAGCTCCAGAATTTGCTTGGCTCTCTTTTATGAGTTCTAGCTCTCTGTTAAACTTCTTGGTTTATTCATGTATTATTTTTCTTATTTCATTGAATTGTCTTCATGTTTTCTTGTAGCCTGCTGAGCTTCTTTATATCAACTAATTTGAATTCCTTAGCTGGCAAATCACAGATCTCCACTCCTTTGGGATCAGTTACTGAAAAATTATCATGTTCCTTTAGTTTTCATGTCCCATGAAGTGTTGAACGTCCATCTTCACATGTGAAGAGGCAGCCATCTCTTCCAGTCTGTAGTGATTGGCTTTGGAGAAGAAATAGTTTCTGTCAGTTCTGCCAGGGATTCTGAGGCTCTTCCAGAACTTTTCTATGGATATGCCTGTTTCATATTTCTTGATCCCTCCTAGGGGGGAATTCTTAAGATTCTCTGCCTTCTCTTTATCCTACAAAGCTAGGCTGAGTGCTGACAGCCTCCTGTTTGCTTTCCCCTGGGCACTGCTGAATGTTCAAATCTGTGTACTTTCTCCCAATCCTGCAGTCAGGATTTCTGCACGTGCTCACCAGGCATCTGCAAAGGTTCACTCTCACCACCCTCTGGGGTGTGCACAGGGATCCAGCCATGGGTTAGGTGTGTGTGTAGGTGAGTTATACAGAACATTGGGGATGCCTTGGTTTCACATTTTATTTTTATTTTTTTATTTTTTTGTGGTACGTGGGCCTCTCACTGTTGTGGCCTCTCCCACTGCGGAGCACAGGCTCTGGACGCGCAGGCTCAGCGGCCATGGCTCACGGGCCCAGCCGCTCTGCGGCATGTGGGATCTTCCCGGATCGGGGCACGAACCCGTGTCCCCTGCATCAGCAGGCGGATTCTCAACCACTGCACCACCAGGGAAGCCCTCACATTTTAAATTACCATTAAATCACCAGTCCCCAACCTCTTTGGCACCAGGGACTGGTTTCATGGAAGACAATTTTTCCACAGACCGGGGCCGGGGGGATGGCTTTGGGATGTTTCAAGAGCACTACATTTATTGTGCACTTTATTTCTATTATTATTACATTGTAATATATAATGAAATAATTATACAACTCACCATAATGCAGAATCAGTGCAAGCTCTGAGCTTGTTTTTCTGCAACTAGATGGTCCCATCTGGGGGTGATGGGAGACAGTGACACTTGAAGTGTGTTGCTTATGTCCAGTCTACTCCGTAATCTCGTTTTGGTTGCTGTGACTGCAGAAAACCCTGCTTCACAAAGAAAGGATGTTGGAAATGGAAGCAGGCTTTTCAGTGCTTTTGTGGCAATCTCAGGATATTCCACCTTGACTTTAATCCAGAACGTATGAAGATTTGAAGTTGTCTCAAGCATACTTTTAAGGCCACCATCATCTGTGATCTCAAGCAGCTGATCCTCGTCTAGCACCAACAAAGTCGATTCATCTGGTTTACTCACGAATGGGTCGTGGATCCATTCCTTCCCAGTTTGGGGGTCTTTTGTGGCTGGGAAGTAATGCTCAAACCCTTTTAAAAGCTGAGACAGGTGATCATGCACCAGCTGGGAGAAAGAAGGCCCTGGTTCAGTCTCTTTCAAAGTCTCTGCTAATGTTTGAAACGTCAAAAATCCCAATGTTCACTCGTCGCCCCCATAACTCAAGTTTGGCTTTGAATGCCAACTTGAACACAGTTGTCGTTCTCCCCTGAAGTGACAGACTGAGTTCTTTGAGTAGGCTGAATACGTCACACAAGTAAGCAAGTTTTGCGACCCATTCCGTGTCACTGAAATGTGCTGCCAGTGGTGACTGTTTTTTTAAAAGAAATCTCTGGAGCGGCTCTCATAACTCTAAAACTCTGGCCAATGATCTACCCTTAGAAAGCCAACTCACTTCTGTGTATAAGAAAAGAATGTGTGCTCTGTGTCCATCTCACAGAGCTGCACGAACAGATGTGAGTTAACGGCATGTACTTTAATGTGGTCGATAATTTTAATCACATCCTTCAAAATGTTAAGTTCAGGTGACAGTTTTCGACTAGCCAGCATTTCTCTAAGTGCGTAGACTCCCATTCAGAAGTGACCTCTTTGACCTCAGTAGTGAAACCAGAAAGCCGTCCAGTCATGGCAGCCACTCTGTCCATGCATATACCGACACAAAATAACCAATTCAGTTTTCCTGATATATAATCATTCCAAGACTTGACTAGTTCTGCAGCTGTGATGTTGGCTGGCAACAAAAGCGCACATATCCTCATACACATCATCCTGAAAAATATATTACACAAAGACAAGCATTGTTGCCTTATTGTCAACATTGGTAGACTTGTCAACCTGGATTGTGTACCATGGTGACTCAGTAATCCTAACAATTGTGCCTCAATATCCTCTGCTATTTCATCAATTCTTCTAGTTACGGTGCCAGCCAAAAGAGGAACACATGCCACCTTTTGAACTGCATCCTCTCCTAAAAGTTCACGACCAATGTCCTTAGCAGCAGGCAGGATCAACTCTTTACCAATAGCAAAGGGCTTAGCTTTAGCAATGCGGTTAGCCACTAAGTATGATGCTCTCAGTGCAGACACATTTGATGAAGTGGTGGACTTCAATAATCGAACTTCTGTTCTTTGTATTCATTTTTTTTCTTTTGAAAAACCCCAAAGGCTTGTCTTTTAATGCAGGGTGCCTGGTCTCCATGTGGTGAAGCTGTTTTGAAGGTTTCATGCTTTCCTTGGATAGCCGATCGCCACATATTACACAAAGCAGGCTTGGAGAATGTGAATCACTTGTTGCAATGAACCCGTAATTTAAGTAGGACTCTTGGTATTTTCTTCTAAATGCAGCTTTCTTTTTCTTGGCAGTCTTAGAGTCCTCTGTTGTCTCATCATTGGGTCTTTCCGCCTTTTCAAAGAAGCTCTCCAGCGATGTTTGTTTTTTACTCATTTTGGCTAGGGTTAGCTTGTGGGCTTACCAAAACTGTGACTGAGACAAGTGTGCAGTGCAGGAAAGAGGCATGGATGGAAGTGGTAAATAAAATAATGGGCGGGCCACACGCGGACTAAAATAAGTGTCGGATTCTGACTTAGAGCCCGCCATCAGATGCAGCTGTACGAGTGAAGTACCATCAACTAACTCACTTGCCACTATAAAGCCTGCCACCAAAAGCAGCGTAGTTTTCACTCGCCACTCACTGATAGGGCTTTGATATGAGTCTGCAAGCAGTTGATTTATGATAGTCTCTGTGCAGTCAAACCTCTCTGCTAATGATGATCTGTATTTGCAGCCACTCCCCAGCGCTAGCATCACTGCCTCAGCTCCACCTCAGATCATCAGGCATTAGATTCTCATAAGGGGTGCACACCTCGCACGCGCAGTTCACAGTAGGGTTTGCGCTCCTATGAGAATCTAATGCCACTGTTGATCTGACAGGAGGTGGAGCTCAGGCGATAATGCGAGCGATGGGGAGCGGCTGTAAATACAGATGGAGCTTTGCTTGCCCACCGCTCACCTCCTGCTGTGCAGCCCGGTTCCTAACAGGCCACAAACCGGTACTGGCCTGTGGCCCCAGGGCTGGGGACCCCTGTGTTAAATGATTAAAAGTCATATGAGAATAGTGATTACTGAAATTGAGCAACATTTATTTTTAAAATAATGGAGGGGAGGGTGGATACATAGAGGACCTTTTTAACACATCCTGCGTGAGATAAGCTTTCCACCCCACTCCCATCTCATGTGCCTCGTTTTAAGAACACTCACGTATCCTGTCTCTGCTGAACGATTTACAATCCCTAGAGGCTCTCTGAAGCTTGGAGTGTTTGTAGCATCATGTGAGATAAAGAGAAAGCACACTATAAACCACATGGTAGCGATGATTTTTTTCCTTTTTTTTGGCCACACCACACGGCATGCGGGATATTAGTTCCCTGACCAGGGATCAAACCCTTGCCCCTTGCAGTGGAAGTGCAGAGTCTTAACCACTGGACCTCCAGTGATGTCCCCATGGTGATTTTTAAAAAAAAATTCTTGGAATAAGGTTAGTAGAGAGACCACTAAGTCCTGGGCTGTGCTTTGAGAATGGCTCACCTCATCTGCCTCTTCTCCTGATTATACTTTTGCTGAATATGTGGGCAATGAACTCACCTAGGTTTTAGTGAGAAATGTAAGTTCCTCTTACGATTTTGCAGTTCTGTTGGTACTGAAGATTGAACCTGAAGGGCCAGGGCCAGTTTGGTGTCTGGCACTGGCATGATAAAGCATCAGGGAGAACTCAGAGGCAGAGCAGAAGTTGGAAATGCCTCTCACCAACTCTCTCATTTAGAAATGGGTTTGTCTGAGGCCACACATGAGTCAGAGGCAGAGCTGGGACTATAACTCAGGTCTTCTGATCCTGACAGCATCCCCTCCCCTACACCATGCTGTTCATTTTAGCTCTATCATCAATATTTAAAAACAAATTCATTTGAAACAAAGTTTTGCTCCCAATGCAAAGTCCCCAAACCAAGAAAACCCTCAAACCAGAATTACAACACGAATAGGGTAATTTCAAATCAGCAATTCCACACAGTAACTACCACGTCAAGTGAAAAGGGTCATAAGAGGTACATGGTCTTGTGGCAGAGGTGGGGGGGGTTCCAGCTTTATTGAGATGTAATTCACATACCATAGAATTTTCCCTTTTTGTACAATTCAGTGTTACTTAGTATATTCAGAGTTGTGCAACCATCACCACTGCATAATTTCTGGACATTTTCATCACCCCCAAAGAAACCCTGTACCCATAAGCAAGCACTCCCCATTCTTCAACCCCAAGCCCCTGCCGGCCGCTAGAAACTACTAATTTACTTTCTATGTCTATGGGTTTGTCAATTCTGGACATTTCATATAAATGGAATCATACAAATGTGGTCTTTTGTGACAGCTTCTTTCACTTAGCATATTCATCCATGTCGGAGCATGTATCAGTACTTCTTTCCTTTTTATGGCTGAACGACACCTCACTGAATGGATGGACCACATTTTCTTCGTTTTCTTTATCTATTCACCAGTGGATGGACATTTGGGTTATCTTCATCTTTTGTCTATCATGAATAATGCTGCTATGAACGTTCATGTACAAGTTCCTTTATGGCCATGTTTTCCATTCTCTCAGGTAAATACTGGGGAGTGGAACTGCTGGGTCATGGTAACTCTATTTTTAACTTTTTGAGGAACTGCCAGACTGTTTTCCAAAGCAGCTGGAACACTTGACATTCCCACCAGCAGTGTATGATTGTTCCAGTTCTCTACATCCTCACCAACACTTGTTATTGTCCATCCTTCTGATTACAGCCATCCTAGTGGGTTCTGGCAGCATTTTTATAACAAAAAGTAGCAGTTAATATACTCTGGGCAAGCGTATTCTCTGACGAACCATAGGACCCACAGGACCCGATCAACCACAGGCAGTAGAATAGGGATAATACTGACAATACTCCCTATCCGACTGTCTGGGTTGCCCTCCCTGACAGTTAAGGACAGTGGTTCTCGAAATGTGGTCCCCAGACTGGCAGCACCAGCATCACCTGGAAACCAGTGAGAAATGCGAACTCTCGGACTCCACCCAGACAGACTGAGTCAGAGCCTGTGGGTCGGGGCCCAGCTCCCTGTGGCTCCAGTGACTGTGGGGCCTGTGCAAGCCAGGGGCAGGCAGTCGGCTGCGCAGCGTCTTTGCCCCCCAGTGCCAGCTTTAACCCCCTATTGGTGATGATGACTATGCACCAGATCCATCATCCCCTGCGAACAAGGATGACAGTGACCAAGGAAAGAGCTACGTGAAGGATTCAATCATGTGACTCAAGTGGAAGGGCCTGACGCCTTCCAGTAATGAGTGACAGATACTGTTCATACAAAATGTTCACAATAATTAACTTTGGACACAGAAAATCCAGCTGGAAGGTAAATAGGAATTTCACAAGCACCATCCAAGGCAGTAACATAGATATAATCTCCATCGTACTTGATATTTTAAATGTTCCTTATCCACTCAAAATTTCAAAGAGCGCGCAAGCTCGCTGGGTAGGGAACGCCACAGGAGCTTCACAGAGCAATCATTTGAAATGGTAGAGATGCCTCATCAGTACCAGTGAAATACACCGCAAATACTCACCTAAAAAAGCGAGTACTACTGCTTGTTTCTTCTGTACACTGCAATTTAAAAACCTCTCTACACACGTTTCTTACAAGCTTACACATTTAGGTGTTAGGGAAGCCTCTCTGTAGCTCCATTTTCGTTACTTCCTTCAGATACTGGCCAGACTCGCTGCTTCTCTGCACCTTCGCCTGAAGCCAGGCTCCCATCAAGCCCGGTTTGCTCTGGCTTAGTAACTCCTGCCAGGCGGCCAGGACAGGGAGCCACTCACTTGTGCACGCGGATGGAAGAACCACGGGTCAAAGCAGCAAAAACCTCACCATCAGAGCGGAACCACTGTAACTCTTCCATCCGATCCTTGACTCCCATACCTCACCGACTGCACTGGTCTTTACAGCATCTCTCTTGTCTGAGACGTCGCGGTGTCTCTGAGTAGAGTCAAAACCTTCTGGTAAGTGTCCAGGACGTCCTGAGCGGTGGGTCTCTCTGCAGGCGTCTGGCTCTTACACGCCTTGTGAATATCAAACAAGTGGAATCGGACCATGTCGCTCCCTTCTACGTGCCCCAGAAGGAAACTGGAGACGTCTGGAATCTTCCAGATGTCGATCTTCTCGTCATAGGCGGGCATGAGGTCGTCGTGAAAAGGCACGTCCTCTCCGTAGGGCCACAGCTGCTCTGGGGCCACGAAGTCCCCGCGAAGCTCCCGGTGGCCGCACTTCACCAGGGCCCCGGTGCTGCGGTTCACCAGGGGCAGGGCGTCCAGGTCGTTGAGCACGATACTGAAGTTGGCGGTCAGCAGGTACTGGGACAGCGTCTTGGGCAGGTCACTGGAGTCGCACATGACCAGCGTGCCCAGGGGGCTGCGGTGCAGGAAGTCGATGATGGCCACGTAGCCCAGGGCCAGCTGCAGCCTGTGCTGCCATGTGTTCGTGCTCCGGTACTTGGAGAGGTTCAGCGTCGCCTCCAGGCTGCTCAGGGAGCCTAAGGGGTGGTACTCGGTGAGGATGCTGTTGTCATCCTCACAGTAGCCCAGCAGCGTGACAACGTGCTCACTCTGCAACGACTTCAGCATCCGCAGTCCGTGCAGGAAGTCGTCTCTTACCTCCAGCCTGGTGAGCCGCGACAGAGCCACCTTGCGTTCCTTCCACTCGGACAGAAACACCTGGAACACAGCCACAGAGAACGTCAACCCGGAACCCTTGCCAGCTGGTGAGCCGGGAAGCAACACAGCAAATGCCTCTCAGTGTCAGATGTGGTGCAGGGGACACAGACATTAGCGAGGCACAGACTGTTCCAAAGACTTGCTCATAAGCAGGACCAGACGCCGGGCGAGGCAAACGCCCTGTCAGGGCGAAGGCCCAGCGCGGAGGAGGCCGGGCAGCTGGTCCGGGTGCTGAGCGCTGTCTGGAGAGCCCGCGGTAATGTCCTGGAAGCTGGTCTGTGGGATGATGGGGCTCGCAGGCCAGCTGTGGAGAATGGGGGGCACTCCCAGGAGAAGGGACGGCATGAACAAAGGCAGGGAGTAGCAGACAGACCAAAGCAGGGCAGCACGAAGCGGGGGCGGGGCGGGAGAAGGCTCGCAAAGTGGTGAGTGGAGAGCTGGAAAACCCCACACAGGGACCGAGCCCAGCCAGCCCATCACACACAACGCCATCATTCGCTTTAAAAGGTGTCAGAGCAAACCACAGACAGGAACGACTCTACGTAAGGAACACATTTTTACACGGTCCGTGGTTTTCTGTGACTTCAGCTGTAACAGCAGGAGCTGAAGTGGCACACACTGGACCTGCTGTCCTGGCACACAGTTGGCAGAGGAGCAGCTGTACCGCACGGCCTTGGATTCCCATTTCTATCAGCTGGCAAAGAAGAACCACAGGGGAATTCCCTGGCGGTCCAGTGGTTAGGACTCCGCGCTTTCACTGTCATGGGCCTGGGTTCAATCCCTGGTCAGGGAACTAAGATCCCGTGAGCTGTGCGGCTTAGATAGATAGATAGATACATACATACATACATAGATAAATAAACAGATAAATAAATAAAGTGGTATTTTTAAAAAAAGAAATAAGAACCACTGATCTTCTGCTCGAGTCCCCAAACGGAAGGCAGAAGGCTGCAGAAGAGAAAACAGGATCCAGGTCAGGACTCCACTGCACCAGGTGGCTCCTGACCCCATGGGCTGTGTCCCTCTGGCTTCCTCTTCTTCATTGTTAAAATAAAGCTTACGAAAGCAACTTGGGGCATATTTATCAAGAGTCTCTAACATTACAATCTACAATCTATCTAAGGCAACAATCTGAAATACCTAAATAGCTCTAAGAATAAAAATCTGGCATTATTTATAAAAGCATAACTGGAAGCTATCCATCCATCAAAAATCGGGGAGCAGTCCGGTTATGCAGGACCACTCAAGGAAGGTTACATGGCTCAGTAAAATGCAGAAGCTGATAGGGTTTTCACAGATAAAAGTAACGTTACAAATGAAAAGGATACAAAGTGTTTTTATACCATTGTTCTAACTGCATAAAACAAGGCAAAATTACATAGAAATCGAAGGATTTTTGCTGTTCTCTTTATATGCTTTTTTTTTCTTCATACCTTTTGGTATAACTTTTCCAGAATGAATATATATTACTTTTATATTTTAGAACATTTTTTAAAAGAACTAAAAACTATTATTTCAAATGGAGGTGGGCTAGAGGACTGTGAAGATTTATTTTGGGCCTGAGAAGGGAGGTTCCTTAATGGAAAAACCCTCTAACTGCTGTTGACTGTTTATTCAAAAGAGAAATCTTTCAAGAACTTCTCAAAAACCCGAATTTGAGAAATTTCACTATGGATAATTTCTATTAAGAAGCCATATTTATCTGGCTGCTACAGTCACTATAAGTTTCATGAATATATATTTTATTTATTTTTATACAGAACACATTTTATTCTCTCCATAGATCTGCACCAGCACTGTATTTGATCTCTGACTCCAATATAAAAACCCTGTTTCTATTGAGATCCATCACTCCCTTGGGCTCCCCTCCTGCTCATGGTCGGCACCTGCGCTAGCAGACGGCTTTGGTGTCCAGGCCCATTTTTCATACAAAACAGTAATCACTTTAGAGAAGCTGCCACGGTTTGCGCATTTATTCAACAAGAAACGCGGGAGACGTTCGGCTACGGGCCTCATGACTTCCTCCTGAACCCTCGTTTATGACAAATTCATTTCTGTGCCTCAGATAAATGAAAGATTAAATACTACTTATTATTAAGTAGTATTAGTCTTTGGGATCTCTCACAAGTATCTGAAGCCTCCAATATTAAATATTTGCAAGTTAAAGGTTAAGAATCATTTCTCAGAAACCAACTTTACCTTTTTTTTTAAATTACAAAAATAATCATGAATACTTTTCTTGGTAAAAGTTCAAATACAGAAGGAGTAGAACTCCTTCCTCTGCATTTACTCCCAACCCAAAGGAAACCAGTTAACTATTTGGCTGCTAACCTCCCAGAAGTTTCTCTATGCGTTTACATGTATTATTATCCATTTACAAAATAGCATTTGAGTTTATTATGTAAAGTAGGACTATAACAAATATATTGCAGCTGGCTTTTTTCATTTAACAGATGCCTCAGAAATCTTTCCCTAATGTATATATAGATCTAGGTCATTCTTTTTAAAGCTGCATAATATTTCATAGTATGGGTGTACTACTTATACTGGTATATTTTCAGTTTTATAGATGATCATTTCTTTTTTTTAAAACTAAAGTATGATATAATAAAAATTCATAAAATTTGGAACAGATGCTGTCAGAATGGATTAGGTTCTTTTCTCTGCACAGCTCTATCATTTTACATAAACATTTAATATGATATTATGTGATCTATTTTTAAAGACTTGATGGACATTTAAACTATTTCCCATTTATTTCTTAGTAACAACGATTCTACAACGAATAGCCTTATATTTACATCTCTGTGCACATCTGCAAGTGTTTTTATAAGCTAGGTAAGTAGACGGATCACTGAATGAAGACGAGGTACTATCAGGACCCTTCAAAGTACCAACATGTACCTTCACCAATCGTGTATAAATCTTGTGTTCTAGAGCCTTAACCACACTAGGTGTTACCAATCTTGGTAACCTGTGCCAATCTAATGGATGAAAAACATTTTCTTGTTCCAATTTGTATTTCCCTGATTACTAATGAGACCAAGCACGTTTCATCCCCTGGGCATTTCTGTATTTCTTCTGTGGGAAGTCTGTTCATTGCCCTTCATACTATCTTCCCTAGGGTTGTTTGCTTTGTGCTTATTAATATCTAGTTCTTTATATATTATTCATGTGATCCTTTATTACAAATGTAAAGACAAATTTTAGAAGATAATTAGCTTGTGTGGTCTTTTGCAGTACAATGTCAAATCTGTCTTCATTCATTAACAAGTACTTATGTGAATTTAAAAAACTGAAATAAATCCCTGCCCATATGAAATTTACATTCTAGTGCAGGAGGCGGACAAGAGAGAAAATAAATAGGAAGTGTGTAAAGTATATTAGAAGGTAAAATATGCTTTGGAGAAAAATTAAGCAGGGAAGGGTTGACAGCTTTACTAGCTTGGGGAAACTCTCACTGGGGTGAGGCTCGAACAGGAGCCTGAAGGAGGTGGAGCATGGAGCCACGTGGCATCTGGGACCATGTCCCAGGCAGGGAGGACAGCAAGGCAAAGGCCCTGGGGTGGGATGTGTCCACGGGCTGCAGTGTCTGAGCAGGGCGAGGGGAGCAGAGGCTGGGAGAGGCCTTCGGTCGCTGAAAGGACTAGCGTGAGACAGGGCACCCTACACAGCGGAGTTGGCTGCTGCGTGAGAGCATCTGAAGGGGCAAGTGTGGAGGCAGAGGGCCCACTCTGGAGGCTGCCGAGATAATCAGCTACCAGGCACAGAGGCCTGGGCGGGGAGGGGGCCGGGGAGAAGCCGAGCGGTGGCCAAATTCCAGGTCTCTTCTGCGTGTGGAGACACTGCAACTTGCTGAGGGACTGAACGTGTCTGTGGAGAAAGGGGGATGACAAGGGTGCCTCCCTGAGCGGGGAGGGATAAATTAGGAGCTTGGGATTAACACATACACACTACTATATACAAGACAGATAATCAACAAGGACCTGCTGTGTCGCACAGGGAACTCTACTCAATACCCTGTAATGAGCTATATGGGAAAAGAATCTGAAAAAGAGTGGATACATGTATATGTATAACTGACTCACTGTGCTGTACATCTGAAGCTAACACAGCACTGTATATCAACTTGACTCCAATATAAAATTAAATAAAAATACAAAAACAAAGGATGCTCCCGGGTTGTGGTGTAAGCAGCTGGATGGATGGGGTTGTCCGCAGGGTGATGGGGACAGTGAAGGAGGAGCAGGCTGAGGGGACGGTCTGTGACACACTCAGGCTGAGAAGACATTCAACATCCAAGATGCGGGGTAGGCAGGGGATAGAAAAGTCCAGAGCTCGTTCAGGGGATAAAGATACGGGACTGGGCGAGGCCCCCCTGGCAGTGAGCGCAGAGGAGAAGAAAAGTCCAAGGTTAAGAGGGGTGAGGAGGTGGACCCTGCAGGGAGACCGAGGGGCGGACACTGCTATTTCACGCACATCTGCGCTCCAGCCAGCCTTCCACATTAAAAACAGATCACACACGACCCTTCTAAGGGTTACACAAAACGAGAGGGCGACAGAGTAAGAGCTGAATCCATTCTTCTTATGGGAGCCAACCCAAATGTTATGGCTTTTTAACGTACCATACCTTAACTTTAAAGGACAAACCACGTAACTGAGAAAACTCTGCTGGAGAGTTGTGCAGCTAAGCACACAGATGCTGCACGGGGCCACACCGCCTCCACTCCCCCAGGTGGACACGAGTGGCCGGGACGGTGCCTGGTGTCCACAAAGCACGGTGGAGTGTCCACCCCCAGAAGCATCGGTTCTACTGCAGCCCTTCCTCCTCACGAGCACTGCTGCCCGAGTCTGTGGTTCAGAAAACGGGCAGCCCCGAGACGTGGCCGCTGCTGTCCTTGAGCGGCTGGCAGAAAACGTACCTGTCCGTTCAGCGTCATCTTGGGTCTAAAAATCCCAAAGGGCTGAGCCTCCCTGTCACCCCCAGGAGTAAGATGGGACAGTGGGGAGGGGCAGCTGAAAGGGCCTTCCCCCTGCGCTCCAGCTCCTCCCGCACATCTGAGCTGGATGCACTGCTCTCATAATCAAAGAACAGAAAAGGAAAAGCAGGGGGTCAGTCGGCCTTGCCCCCAGACTAGCTGCAGGAGAGGATCTGTGGCCCCAGCAATTCCAAACACAAACCAGAAACACAGTCTGGGGAAAGCGGGGGTGGTGGTGTGCTTGTATAGTGAGGAAACTGTCAAAGCTAAGCCAATATTTTATTTTATGTGGATTCAGCCAATGAGCCTTTGTGTTCAGGCCCCTAAAATTTGCTCTATTAACCTGCCACGGGCTAGACTTGCTCTATGAACCAGCCATGGGCTAGGTGCTGAGGACACACAGGTAACTGGTGTCTGTGCCCTCAGGAAGCTTGCATTTATATGAGACAACAAACCAGATGCCAGATGGGAGGGTCCACGGCAGGGGGTGAGGTGGGTTTAGAGAGGGATGTCAGGGAAAGCCTTGCAGAGAAGTGACATCTGAGCTGAGACCTGGACATGAGGAGTCGGGCAGATGGGGAGGAAGAGACTTCAGGCTGGGAAAGGCCCGGAGGTGAGAAAGGGCTTGTCTGATCAAGGAACAAAAGAAAGGGCAGGGTGACTGCAGGGTGGGGTGAGGACCTGGACCGGCCTGGGTGAGTTTAGGAGGAAGGCAGGGCCCAGGTTTGGGGTTTTTCCTAAGGACGTTGGGGGTTTTAAGGAAGGGACATGTGTGGTCTGAAATGTGTCTGCAAGATGCCTGCCTGGGGCTTGGGGAAGGGCACACGTGGGCAGGGAGGCCGGTTCCAAGGCCACGGACAGAGGGGTTACCCAACAAGTTGGGAAATGTTTTGAAAACATACCTGATGGAACTTGCTCTTGGCCTAGTCAGGGGGAGGGGGTGGGAGGACGCAAGCTGACTCCCTGGTCTGGCCGGCGCCACTGGGGGGAGTGCTGGCATTTACTGAGACAGGAGGGCTGGGGAAGAACGGGCTTCAGAGGGGAACTTACCACGAGTTCCACCCTGGTCACACTTAGACGCTCAAGAGACCTCCAAGTAGACAGGTCAAGTACAGGTGGATACACAGACCTGCGGCTCAGGGGAGAGGGACGGGCTGCAGGTATCAAGCTGGGGGTTGCCAGCCCACAAAATGCATTTAGAGCAATGGATAGATTAAATCACCTAAGAGTGAATCCCAAGAATACAAAAGAAGGGGACCCCGGAAGCCACCGGGAGGAATAAGGTTTCTCAGCCTCAGCACCAGGGCCACCTTGGGCCGCGCAGCCACCTCCTGGGGATGGGGTCGTCCCCGCCCGGCAGGGTGGTCAGCAGCACCCCTGGTCTCTGCCCACTGGACGCCCGTATCACCTCCCCACGCCCAGCTGTGACAGCCACACGGGGGTCTCTACTCATTGCTAAACGTCCCGAGGAGTAGCCCCGCCTCTGGGCTAAGAACCGCTGCTTTAGAGGCAAGAAGAGCCAACAGGAGCAGCCAAAGGGAGTAATTAGGAAGGGCCACCCAGGGGAGGAAAACCAGAAAGTCATGGAACCCGGGCTGCAGGAAAGGTCAAGTGCGAGGCAGGCAGAGCAGCATCTGGCCGGGGGTCAGCGGGAAGCTGGGTGAGAGCCGTCTCCCTGGAGGGTGGTGTTTGGGAGCCTCTCAGGAGGACGGAAGGGTGGATGGGCGAGGAGGAAGCGGAGGGGAAGCCACAGGGAATCACGGGAAGAGGGTTTTCTCTCTGAAAGCACGAGCGTTTGTGTGTAGCCAGTAGGGACCATCCTCAGAGTGGGGAAGAGCGATGATGTAGGGGAGGGGGAGTCATTTAAAGGGAACCTGTGAGCAGTCGGGGACGAGCCCAGAGCTGGAAGGTTTGTAGGTCGGGTGGGCAGATGAGGACGGGCCCTCGGGGTGGCTTCTGTTTTCATAACACCTTAGTAGCAAGATCACCAGCTAAGGAAGCGTCTACGGAAACAACGAGGGGGTTGTTAAGGAAACGTGTGTCTCAGAGAATGGGAGGGAGAAGTTACTAAGGGAAAAGAGCCTGACCCCTGGGCTGTGCTGAGGTCTGTGGTCGTGCCTGGATGACCCGGCTGTGGCGCTCCTCTCTGCCTCCAGGGCAGCTGCCCAAGTGCAGATACACAGCTGGCCTCAACCAGGTGTGGGACTTTCCCTCCAGGCAGGATGGAGACAGAGATGCAGGGAGATGTTGCCAGTGTCTGCGCCAGAGTGACAGGACACAGCCGCAGAATCTGCTGCTGGGGGAGCTGGCATGCAGACAGGCGGGAGGGTCAGAGAGGGAGAGGTGGTGGGATCAGCCCACAGAGGCCCCGAGGGGTTACTGAAGCCAGGGCACCAGAGCGGTGGGGGTGGAGGTCAGACAGGGATGTCAGGAACTTTGGTCACAGAAATTCCTGTTGAGAAACTATGCCCCCAGAACGGGTGCCAGAGAGGAGGGATGCCCACGTAGGCGGGGTGGCCGCAGCAGGATTGCTGGAGTAGGTGTCTACACGGAGGGTCAGGGGACTGCCCTGGGCCGGACCATGCGCAGGCCCCGGCGTCCCAACGGGGCAGGACAGATGGGGCTCCCAGTGGAGCTGACACCCTGCGCTCAGAACACCTGTGCCCCAAGGACAAGTTTCAGCCAAAGAAACAGTCTCAGTGTAACAGCGCTTCACCTTAACAAACAAACCACATTCCACATTGTTGAATCTAGTGGGCTGGGTGTCATCTGTGAGGTTCCGTAAAATCAAATCTGTCCTCAAACAATAATCTGCCACCGTCAAAGCTACTCAAAAACATCCTTCAGGGTAAAAAGCAATTCCAAAAAAAATTCCAAAAATGTTCTGAGCGAGCACAACAGCATGGAAGCAAGTGGGCAGCCCTCAGGGTCCCTCTCCGAAGGAGACAGAAATTAACCGGCTGTGAGTCCTCTACTACTCCCCTCCCTGGTGACTTCTTAGCCCAATGCTGTCAACACCCCCCAAATCGACATCTCCGACCCCCGAGTGCCAGACTCGTACACCCAACTGCCCGTGTCCCTGCCTGGCCACCTAAACGGCTCAGGATGGTCACCTCACACACACACAGGGCCTCCCCGGCAGGTGACGCAGACCCTGTCCTCCCTGCTGCCCCAGCCGGGCGCCTCCAACATCCCCTCCCTTACGCCCCACGTCCAGTCTACTGGGACGTTCTACTGCCCCCGCCTTTAAGATACAACCAGAACCCACCGATTTCTCGCCGCGTCCGGTGCTGACACGTGTGTCGAGCTGTAGCCACCTGTCACCAAGCTCCCCGCGAGCCCGGCCGGGTCTGCTCTGCACACAGGCCGGCAGTCCTCCCCTCCGCTCACACTGCAGTGGCGCCCGAGGCCAGCAGCCCCGGGGGACCCTCACCTCTGACGCCTTCCTCGCATCCTGCCTCTGGTCCCCGGACAACCAGGCACATTCCACCCAGGGGCGTCTGCTGGTCCCCATCTTTCTTGCGGGATCATTGTCCCCAAATACCCACACCATTCTGACCACCTGGAGTAACAAGCTCGCGGCTCTTTCCTTGCCCCACTGGCTCAGAGCGCGTCACTAACACAGCTTCCTACGCGCCTGTTTCTTGTCTTCTTGACTGTCTGACTCCCCAGCCGGCTTCAAGGGCCTTTGTTCTGTCCACTGCTGCATCCCCAGCACCCACTAAAATGAGCGGGCGAATCTGAAGAAACCTGTTACCTTCCCGTCACCTGGCTTCATGGTTTCACCTCACATTAATTCCCCTCCCTTCACCCCCGACTCCCTCCTTCAAGGTGCATCCCTTCCCCATTCAGGGATGCAGCTGTCTATCCAGCTGCAGCCCTGCCGTCGCTCGCTGCGTCCTCACAGAGGGTCTGTCCTGTTCAACACCCTTCACTGGCTTCTGGAGTCACCCTGTCTCAGTGCAACCACTGCGGAAATGCAGTCCATGAGACTGGGTTCTGGAAGCTTCTACTTGAGAACTGAATTCACCCCTTTGCTTTCTCTTTTTAAAATAAAAAATTTTTAATCGATATAATACCACCATAGAGTTTGAAAAATAAGAACGAAAAATACTGCCCCAAATCTTCCTTCCCCATAACACACTTTCCATCATTTTTATATTTTTCTACATATATAATCTTGCAGATGAAAACAGGGTATCGCACAATTTTCTATTTTGCTTTTCTACTTATCATAACGAGAGCTTTTGCATGTTGCCGCACAGGGTTCCTAACTACACTTACTGGCTGTAGAATATTCTACAAGTGGTTGGACCATAACTTAACCATTGCCCTGTAGTTATTACTTCTAGTTTTCTATTACTACCAACAACAAAGCAGAGTACTCCTTGGTGCATCTAGCCACTTCCTTCCTTCGCCTCCCTTTACTAGGATAATGTCCCAGCTGGAGGGACTGGCAGCTGGGCTCGTGGCTTCCGGCACACGATGCCAGCCCCCCTCCCGCCGGGCCACCCGCTCCCCCGGGCGGTGAGCCAGGGACTCACTCTCTTCACGGCTCCTTCCCCGACACGCTTCATCTGCCTCACTTCTGTCCTCAGCTGCTCGCAGGACAGCCACGGGGAGCAGTTGCTCACCGGCCCCATCCTGAAGTGGCCGTAGGGACAGCGTGTGGGGTCCTCCGTGGAGCGCCGGGGCGAGATGAAGAGCCGGTCGAGGCAGAGGTAGAGGAGGGCGTTCATGAGGGCCATGGAGAGCAGCAGTCCCACCACCGGGGGCACGTCCCTGGGCGGGGGCCCTTTCCTGCCCTCCTGGGGCCTTGTCTCCATGGCGCTGGCTCCTGCGAGCTCCTAAAACAGACAGTGAAACAGGGAGTAGTCACGGTCCATCTTATTTCAGGAAAGACTGAGGGTGACACAGCCTCCTGGGCCTCAGGGTCACTGCGAGGATCAGAGAGGGTTTGAGAGCAGCCTTGTACCAAACTCTCGATGCCAGCTCCTCCCAGAATCACTGCTTTCTATTACAGCTTCGAGCAGAAGGGAGGCTTGGGTCTGACTCGGTCTCTGTCTCCCTGCAGCTGTCTGCGCTGAGTAGATACGCACTGAACAGTTAGTAAGATGAAAGCAAACTGTGGCTTTGTCAGTCCAGTGGGGCTGGGGCAGGAGGTGGACAGGAGAGAAGCTGGGGTCGGGGTGCGGCTGGGACTCTGAGGGGTTGGGATGTTCCTTGCAAGGTACTCAAATGCCCCCTGATATTTTTAAGAAGCAAAGGTGTGAAAGGTGCCCCAGGGTGGGAGGCCCCAGCAGGAATCCAGAACGAGCGCTGATGAGAACGCAGGGCGACACGACGGGGCTGAGACGGACGGGCGCGCTGGTGAGCAGCCACCATGAGGCAGGGGCGCTCGCCATCCAATGGGCTCCCGCCCGGGAGCAGGTGCGAGGCCCGGGGCGGAGGCAGGCGTTACCACCCGGTTGCCTCGGTGGAGGGTGGGGAGGGACCTGGACATCGGGAGCGGGACACTCAGGGTGCCTGGGGTGGACGCTGGTTGCCACCCACAGGGAGCACCACTACCCCGACAGGCGATGTGGCTGTACCACTGTGTGCCGGCTTAACCGCAGCACGGGGCACACGGGACACTAGTGACGGCACAGACCCTGTGCCAAAGCTCAACAGCCAACGTGCAGGCCTGGCCCCTCGGCAGCACCTGGCCTGGCTGACCACTCCCTCCCTCCTCCTGAAAATGCTCTGCACTCGGCTCCCAGGAAACCACTTGCGGGCTGGGACCTGGCCCCGCCCTTGTTCCCGGGGTGGGGAGATCTCCATGCCCATCCGCTGAGCTCCAGGTGTGAAGCCCAATCCCAGCCTCCCCAGAACTCCACACCTGCTCTCCTGACACCTCTACTTGGAGTCTGGTGGACGACTCAAACATAGTATTTCTCCTCCACAATAAAAAGACAAATAACTCAATTTAAAAATGGGCAAAGGACTTGAACAGACATTTCTCCAAAGAAGATATACAGTGGCCAACAGGCACATGAAAAGATGCTCAACTTTAATAGTCAGCAGGGAAACGCACACCAAAACGATGAGATCCCACCTCACACCCACTAGGATGGCTATAATCAAACAGCCAGGTGGTACCAAGTGTGGACGGGAAACCCTCGTACATTGCTGGTGACAACGTAAAATGGAGCAGCCACTGTGGAAAACAGTCTGGGAAGTCCTCAAGGGTTAAACACAGAGTTACCACAAAATCTACTGCTCAGTATCCACCCAAGAGAACTGAAAACATACATTCATGCAAACACTTGTACATGAATGTTCACAGCAGCATTATTCATAACAGCCAAATAGTGAAAGCAACCTAAATGTCCATCAGATGATGCCTGGATAAACAGAACGTGATGTGTCCACACAATGACATAGTATTCAGCCATTAAAAGGAATAAAGCACTAATACGTGCTGCAACATGCAATGAAAACATTATTCTCAGGAAAATTAACTAAGGGAAATAGCATATGATTCCATTTATATAAAGCTCCAGAACAGGGAAGTCCAGAGACAGCAAGTAGATCAGTGGTTGCCAGGGCCTGGGTGGAAGCGGACATGGGGAGAGGCTGTTGATGTGACAGGATTTCTTTTTGGATGAAAATGTTCTGGAATTAGTGGTGATGGTTGCACAATCTTGTGAATATACTAAAAATCACTAACTGTACACTTTAAAATAACAAATCTATAGCCTGTAAATTATATCTCAACCTAATTTTTTAATTGAATTATAGTTGATTTACAATATTGTATTAGTTTCAGGTGTACAACATAATGATTCCGTATTTTTCTAGATTATAATCCATCTAAAGCTACAGCATGTCCACTACCTACGAACGAGTTCCATTCCAAGAGCGTGTTCGTAAGTCCAACAAAGTTAGCCTAGGTACCCAACTAACACAATTGGCTATATAGTGCTGCGCTGTAACAGGTTTATAATACTTTTCACACAGATGATACATAAAAAAACAATCACAAAAAAGAAAACATTTTTAATCTCACAGTACAGTACCTTGAAAAGCCAGTAATACAGTACAACAGCTGGCACACAGGGGCTGGCATCGAGGGAACAGGCAAGAAGAGCTACTGACAGAAGGACGGAGAGCAGGTGGGAGATGGCAGAGCTGAAGGGTCATCAGCAATAGGAGACGGAGGGCAAGCTGCCATTTCACTCATGACTGACGCTGATGGAACGTAGGTTCGCACCTTTGAAAGCTCGCAACTTGAAGGTTCATATGTAGGGGACTTACTGTATTACAAAATAATGGCTGTATTCCCTGTGCCGTACAATTATCCTTGTTGCTTACCTATTCTATACATAAGAGTTTGTAACTCTTAATCCCATACCTCTATCTTGCCCCCTCTCTTCCCTCTCCCCACTGGTAACCACTGGTTTGTTCTCTACATCTGTTTCTGTTTTGCTATACACATTTGTTGGTTTTATTTTTAGATTCCACATATAAGTGACATCATACGGTATTAGTCTTTCTCTGACTTATTTTACTAAGCATAATACTCTCTAGGTCCATCCATGATGTTACAAATAGCAGAATTTCATTCTTTCTTATGGCTGAGTGATCAGAAAACCTGAATAGACATTTTTCCAAAGACAATATGAATGGCCAACATATGAAAAGATGCTCAGCATTGCTAATCATCAGAGAAATGCAAATTAAAACCATAATGAGATATCACCTCACACCTGTCAGAATGGCTATCATCAAAAAGAGAAGAGATAATAAATGCTGGAGAGGGTGTGGAGAAAAGGGAACCCTCCTGCACTGTTGGTGGGAATGTAAATTGGTGCAGCCACTATGGAGAACAGTGTGAAGGTCCCTCAAAAAACTAAAATTAGAACTACCCTATGATCCAGCAATCCCACTTGCAGGTATATATCCAGAAAAAAGAAAAAACTCCACTAATTTGAAAAGTTACGTGCACCCCAATGCTGACTGCAGCTCTATTTACCATATAAATAGACATGGAAGCAACCTAAGTGTCCATCGACAGAGGAATGGATAAAGAAGACAAGGTATGTATTTTTATGTATATATAAAATCTCAACATTAAAATATAAAAATACTTCCCAAACTCACCTCTTCCCCTCAAATCTGCTGTTTTCAGTGTTCACACTCTCAGTGAGTGACAACTGTATTCTTCCAGTGACAAGGCTGCAGGTGGAGGGTCAGGAGTGACTCGCCTGCTGAGCAGGGAATTTTAGAAGTAATGGACTCCTCTACAGGTCAGTGTGCTCTTCCTAATGAGAAGAGAACACGCTGCTTTGCTCATCCCCTGCTGTCATGACGAGGTGCTCGAGAGACCCTGGCTCTACTCGACTGCTCCAGCCTCATTTAACAGCTCCTTTCTCGGGACGATGCCACGTGCTCACCCACCACCTGAGTCCTGTCAGCAATGCCCAGCAATGCTGCAGGGGGTTGTCTGCTCACCTTCCTCATCGAGATTCCGGGCCCACATCTTTCTCTCCACCTCTCTCTCTCCGGGCATCTTCCAGGACTCCTGTGGACATGATGACGACGGTCACCACTCAGGCCTCACGGTCTCTTGAGCTTCTTCCACTGACGCCTGATTCTTAGAAGGTGACCTTAAAGAAATGGGCAAAACCACGGCCATCTCTCCTCTGTAGCATTTCAAGTGACCAAGAGTGTGTCAACTTAGACCTGAGGTCAGGGACCAGAGAACTTTTTTCCGTAAAGGATCAGACGGTAGATGTTCAGGTTTAGGGGCAGAAGCGGGAGTCGAGAGGCCACGGCACTGTGACGTGCGGGGTGAGGAGGTAACTGTCAGAGTTATTTCATCTTGCTGTCAGCAGCAGCCAGGCCATGCTACCCAAGTGAGCAAGCATGACTGTGCCCCAACAAAACTGTGTTCGTGGAAGCTGAGATTCGAATTTCACATGCCACACGTTCTTTTGATTTTCCCCCCAACATTTAAAAAAGTGAAAAGCATCCTCAGCTCACAGGCCGTACAAGAATGGGTGGCAGGGAGCAGCCAGTCAGCCCACCTTAGGTGACGGCATCCCTCTGGATGTCGTGGGCTCCCCTTCCATTCCACACCTTCCACGCCGTCTCATCCCCACACGTGGCTCTGGCGGCTGTGTACACGCCGATCGTTTCAAGTCTCTTCTGTGGCCTGGCTCTTTCTCCTACACTTCGCTCAGCTGGCCCCTCAAGGTCTGCAACATCCATACCTGAATTCTGTCTCTCCGGTCACCAGCATGCCCACTCCACATGGTTCCCCTCTGTGATGGGCACACAACCAGGTGGCTTGATTCCTCCCTCCCCGTAGCCACTAGACCAACCAGTCACCACCGAGAGTCACTTGTCCCCGCAAAGCTCCCAAATCTGCTCACACCCGACACCCCCACCCCCGTTCCCCTGCCCTGGTCTAAGCATCACCTTCCTGGGCTTCTGCAACGCTTTCCTACGCACTCTCCCACTGCTTTCTCTTTTCCAATCCATTTTCCTCACCGACGAGGATCTTTCTTCTTTCCTGAAAGTTTCAAGCATAAAGAAAGTTAAAACGTAAGATCATGAGCACCCATCCAGCTCTGTCAAGTAATACTGCATCCCTTTTTAAAGAAATAACATATCACAAACACGGTTGAAGCCAGGGAGCCCTCGCAGTCCTATTCTGCTCCATCCCAAGTAGTCCCCATCTTCAAGTTGGTATGTCAGTAGTTCTCAAACTGTGGTCCCTGTACCTCCCGCAGCACCACCTGTAATTTCTGAGAAATGCAGGTTCCTTGCCCCACACCTACTGTACCAGAAACTCTTGAGGTGGAGCCCAGACATCTGTGTTAAGACGCGCAGGCTCAGCGGCCATGGCTCACGGGCCCAGCCGCTCCGCGGCATGTGGGATCCTCCCAGACCGGGGCGCGAACCCAGTTCCCCTGCATCGGCAGGCGGACGCGCAACCGCTGCGCCACTAGGGAAGCCCGTCAGTAGTTCTCAAACTGTGGTCCCTGTACCTCCCGCAGCACCACCTGGAACTTCTGAGAAATGCAGGTTCCTTGCCCCACACCTACTGTACCAGAAACTCTTGAGGTGGAGCCCAGACATCTGTGTTAACACACGTGACATGGGGGTGCAATCTGAAGTTTAATAATTTCCATGCATGCTTTTTATTCTCACCACATGAGTATGTGCACATAAATAACAACGCTTAATACACGTATGTTTTCAAACTTTATATTAATACAAGCAGTGTTGTACTGTTCGTCCCTCAGTAACCGCAGGGGATTGGTTCCAGGACCCCCTGCGAATACCAACATCTGCGGATGCTCAAGTCCCTCATATAAAATGGCGCAGAATCCCTCTGTATCAGGGATGCAGGACACAAAGTCCTCTTATGACTTGCTTTTTTAAAAGCCCAGCATTATGTTTTTGAGGTTTATCGAAGCAGATACATGACACTCTACTTTGCTCTTTTGGATTGACTATACCGCAGCTGGTGATTCAGGTTTGCACACACTTCCTGTGTACACGTGGAAGGTTTACATGGGGTCTTTTTTAAAAAAAATCATTTTATTTACTTTATTTATTTTTGGCTGCGTTGGGTTTTCATTGCTGCGCGCGGGCTTTCTCTAGTTGTGGTGAGCAAGGGCTACTCTTCGTTGCAGTGCATGGGCTTCTCATTGCGGTGGCTTCCCTTGTTGCGGAGCAGGGGCTCAGTAATTGTGGTACGTGGGCTTAGTTACTCCACGGCATGTGGGATCTTCCCGGACCAGGGCTTGAACCTGTGTCCACTGCATTGGCAGGCAGATTCTTAACCACTGTGCCACCAGGGAAGTCCCACCCACTTCTTAAAGAAGTCATTCACCCACTCCATCACCTGATGGTCTTTTTTTTAAAGATTTATTATTTACTTAATTTGTTTTTGGCTGCATCGGGTCTTAGTTGCGGCATGCAGGATCTTTCGTTGCAGCCGCGGGCGTCCTTCTTTCTAGTTGTGGCGCCCAGGCTCCAGGGCGTGTGGGCTTTGCACTTTACGGCACGAAGGCTCTACAGCTGTGGGGTGCGGGCTTAGTTGCCCCGCGGCATGTGGGATCTTAATTCCCTGACCAGGGATTGAACCCACGTCCCCTTCATTGTAAGGCGGATTCTCTACCACTGGACCACCAGGGAAGTCCCCTCCTTTTTCTTTTAAAGGCATATTTCTGGAGTATGTTGCCCAGAGCTAGGGAAGAGGCTGTATGGCTGAGGAAATGTTCTCGCCCAGAAATAAGCAAAACGACACTGAAAGCTTCTACAAATGAAGAAATAACGATTGAAGCTCCAGGTGGGTAGGAGAAATTCAGGCACTGTTTAGACACAAAGGATTTCTGACAATGATAAGAAAAAACTGGCAACAGGAAAAAAGTGGTTCCCGCTGCTATACACTCACAGCTTAATTTAAAAAGAAAGAAAAGCAATGGAACAAAATTGATTTTTACCAGCTACAGAATATTTTACACAACCAGAGAAGAAATGAATTAGTGCCACCCCGCCCATACAATTTTGGTTAGAATCCCATTTTGCCAACAAAGCACAGGTACATTAATTATTTTAAATATTCCGGATGGCTGCTTAGCCTTAAGGTTCTATAGTAAAGGTCAAGCAAGGGTGGAGAAGACAAGGCCACCAAAGAACACGGCTAAACCTTGCTTTTTCCGGACGCGCAGGCTCAGCGGCCATGGCTCACGGGCCCAGCCGCTCCGCGGCATGTGGGATCTTCCCGGACCGGGGCACGAACCCGTGTCTCCTGCATCGGCAGGCGAACTCTCAACCACTGCGCCACCAGGAAAGCCCAACCCAGCTTTTTAAAAGGGGGCAGCAGACGATTCCAGACCAGGAGGCGGTGGCAGCGCGGCACCAACTGAGGCAGGAGCTGAAGCCTGTCCCGGAGGCGTGTCCGTCGGCTCAAGTCCAGCTCGGGAGCCGGGCAGGACACGGCCCAGCTACCCCGGAGCCCGCCCGCCGCCCCTACCTGCCGCCCCCTCCCCTGGCCCGCCGCCCCCACCTCCGGTCCCCGCCGCCCCCACCTCCGGTCCCCGCCGCCCCCACCTGCGGTCCCCGCCGCCCCTACCTGCGGTCCCCGGTCCCGGACTGGCACGCGGCCTCCTGCGCCTGCGCGGCCGGAAGCGCACCCAGCAGGACCAGCGTCAGGGTGCGCCCTGGTGTCGTCCTCCCGCCGCCGCGCACCCGGAGGTCGGTCGCCGGAACGCAAAGCCAGAGTCGGAGGGCACCCGGAAGCAGCCCTGGCGCACCCGGCCGGCTCCTGTGGCGGCTGCTTCTCTGCCAGCGCGTGAGGGCGGTGACGTGTTTAGTCCCGACGCGCAGCCGGGCGCGGGAGCCGGTGCGGAGAGGACCTGTACGATCTAGACGCTGCAGAAAGCTCCCGCTCAGCGCAAGGCCGTGCTTCCAAAGGTCGGTCCTCAGACCAGGTGCCGACGCTTCACGGCTCCAGGGAACTTGTCAGAAGTGCGAATTCTGGGCTCCATCCCAGACTGGGGCCAGCGCTCTGTGCTTTTACAGGCCCCCGGGGGTGCCCTGCTAGACGTCCACGTTTGTTTATGCGTGACTTCATCCTGGAAGAACACGAGGTGAATGCGGAAAAATGCACCCAGCTGAGCCGCGCTGCGTAGGAACGCACAAAACACACGCAGGCACCTCAGCATCTCTCAGTGTCTTCAGTTGCTGTCGTGAGCCACAGCCATCCACATCTGGTGTTTCAACTTTCCAGTGGGTTTCGGGTAACTCCCCATCGCTTCACAGTAATTCACAGGCTGCAGCCCTTCCAATGCCCATGTCTAGAACTGAGAAATATAATAACCAAAACAAAAAACTCATTGGATTGGTTCAATAGTAGAATGGAGATGACAGAGAAAAAAAGTCAGTGAACTTGAAGACAGATTAATAGAAATGATCTAATCTGACCAACAGAGAAAAAAAAGGAAAAAGAAATAAAAAAGAACAAAAGGCACCTGGGGGACAAGAACAAAAGGTCTAACATTCTTGCATTGAGAATCCCACAGAAGAGGAAGGGCTGAAAAAATGTTTGAAGTAATGGCTGAAGATATCCCAAGTTTGGTGACACCTACAGATTCAAGAAGCTGAGCAAATAGGGTAAATCCAAAGACATCCATGGCCAGACACATCAAAATCAAATTACTAAAGTCAAAAGTTTTGCAAGCAGCCAAAGAGAGATGACATGTAGGTGAACGACCATTCTAATGACAGAAGTCACATTTCTCAAGTGCTGAAAGAATTGTAAACTCAGAATTCTGTATCCAGCGAAAACATCTTTCAGGAATGAAGATGAAATAAAGACATTCTCAGCTGAGGAAAACTAAACAGAATTTGCAACCAGCAGAACTAATCTAAAAGAACTGCTGAAAGAAATTTCTTCAGGCAAAAGGGAAATTATACCAGAAGGAAACTTGTAACATCAGGAATGAAAGAAAAGTAACAAAAATAGTAAATCTCTCGGTAAATGTAATAGACTACTCTTCTTGAGTTCTTTAAAATATGTTTGGTGGTTGAATGCAAAAAAATTGTCTGATGGGGTTTTCAATGTAAGTATAGGTAATATATAAGACAGCTATAGCATAAATGGTGGGGGTGAGGAGACCTATACCGTGGTAAGGTTTCTACATGCCAATTGAAGTGATAAAATATTGATATAAATAGTCTGTAAAAAGTTGAATACGTATTATATAATTCCTAGAGTAACCACTAAAAAATAATAATAGAGAATAACAGGAAAATCTCCGATCACTTGGCAATTAAATGATACACTTCTAAATAATCCCTGACTGAAAGAGGATGTCTCAAGAAGGGAAATTAGAAAATATTTTGAGCTGAATAAAAATAGAATGTATAGCATTAAATGCTTATATTGGGGAAAAAATCATCCTCTAAGCTTGGATCTATCTAACCTTCCACCTTAAAAAATTAGAGCATGTACTATATACTAGAAATTTGCTAAGAGAGATCACACACTCACACACAAGTGTGAGGTGAAGGATCTGGTCACTAATCTTAACGTGGTAGTCATTTCACAATATATATCAGATCATCATACTGTATGTCTTAAGCTTACACAGTGTTACTTGTCGATTATATCACAATAATTGCTAGTCAAAAAAGCTAGAGTGGACCAAATCAAGTAGAAGGAAAGAAATAAAATGTGAGAGAATTCAGTGAAGTTGAAAGTTCTATTATATATACTTTTTTTTTTAAAGCTTGTCGATACACACTGACTTGCCCGTTAATGGGTTACAACCCAATTTGAAAAACATTGCTTTTTTTTTTTTTTTGAAAAACATTGCTTTTTATAACATAACTTCCAGAGGGAAACCTTCTGGACTCTCTTACTAATTTATAATATCTGGGACATAACCAATTACAGAATAGAGTTAAGGGAAATTAGAAAATATTTTGAGCTGAATAAAAATAGAATGTATAGCATTAAATGCTTATATTGGGGAAAAAATCATCCTCTAAGCTTGGATCTATCTAACCTTCCACCTTAAAAAATTAGAGCATGTACTATATACTAGAAATTTGCTAAGAGAGATCACACACTCACACACAAGTGTGAGGTGAAGGATCTGGTCACTAATCTTAACGTGGTAGTCATTTCACAATATATATCAGATCATCATACTGTATGTCTTAAGCTTACACAGTGTTACTTGTCGATTATATCACAATAATTGCTAGTCAAAAAAGCTAGAGTGGACCAAATCAAGTAGAAGGAAAGAAATAAAATGTGAGAGAATTCAGTGAAGTTGAAAGTTCTATTATATATACTTTTTTTTTTAAAGCTTGTCGATACACACTGACTTGCCCGTTAATGGGTTACAACCCAATTTGAAAAACATTGCTTTTTTTTTTTTTTTTGAAAAACATTGCTTTTTATAACATAACTTCCAGAGGGAAACCTTCTGGACTCTCTTACTAATTTATAATATCTGGGACATAACCAATTACAGAATAGAGTTGAAGGCCTCACTAAAGGATGTAAGTAACGAAATTTGTCCTTCTTTGTGAACCCTTCCTGACTCCATCAGGAAGATAATCCCTCCTGCTTCTGTGTTCCCAAATAGTACTTCTTCAACAAGCTAGTAAACATTTTCAGGGTACTGAGGGGAGTAGCATAGTGTTGGTCTCTCTCAAAATTGGGATCCCTGAGGGCAGAGACAGTAGTGTCCTACTCTCTTCTCTAGCTCCAGATTTCCTTTATGTGGGTCCAAGCTAGTGCTATTTGCTATATTTGAGATTTTAAAATTTTGTTAATTCATTAATAAAGAAATAAACCCATTACATGTTAACAAAAATAACATTTTATGAAACTTATATTTTCCAAAAAACCAACCAGGAAAATGGCAGTTTTACATTTTTGCAAATCTCTTTCGTCTGACTTAATAGAAGATTTCCAGATTCTCCTATCTGCTTCTATACTCAATCTGTTGGAATATGGTGTTTTTGGTTGAAGTACATGAAGAAAATCCACTCATACACACAGATATATAGTCAGAAAGGGAGTATTTTAGGAGTCTTTTAAGAAGTTGTGGATATTCTTCAATACTACACCAAAATTCGACAAATGGTGGTTTCTCAAAGGTTAGTTGCAGTGTGGAATCTGCATCCCTATCAATGTACTTTTTGTGTTCTGTTACATCTGGTAATGTGAATGGATTGTTTATGCATTCATGATAATAGCATAGGTGGTTCATTTGGAAAATACTGGTCCATTGAGCTATACGGATCCACCAATTGTGGATAAATTTAACTATATTGATTCAATAATTAATAATGAATTAATAATTCATTAATATCATCACTTTGATTTCTTCAGAAGGTAGCGGGAAGCTGTCAAGCTGACTGTGGTAGATTAAAATTTTCCCTCAAAAGCTCAAATTTTATGATTGGCAACACTCAGTTGTTCAAGTACAAATGGCATTCCAAGAAGAGTGGCCTGTTTGGGCCACAACTTACACAATTGCACAAATGCTTTTCTTCAAGACAACCAAAAAGTTTAGGCGTACTTCCATTCAGTCACACAAAATACTGAAAAGACCGTGAGTACTGTGAATAAAAAATATAATTACTGATTCATCAAGTACATTGTTCAGTGAACGCCTGGCAGTGAAGAATACAATGACTACTCAGTACCACTGCCTTGATTTGTGCTAAGGCACCAGCAGTTCTACCCACTGTTTATGCGCCAGCAGTGCAGATAGCAACACAGTGAAAGTATTACTGGATAAATAATTTTGAGCTAACACCCCCTCCACAGACCACATTTTAATTGTTAGTCCAATGAAAAAAGTGCACTGCCAGGTCTCTGTATTCAGCTGCCCATCAGGAGATGGCCCTCATTAGGATCATCAAAATAAGATACACTTGAATCATGGGGCCTCCTCACCTGATTCCATACTCACTAAGCAACCTTTTGATAAATGAATTGCCACCTAGTTAAACTTCAGGCAGAAAATGCTAAGTGGCTAGGCTGATGCAATTGCTTGGTCCGCCTGTTACATTTCTCAGTGTAAATTAGTAAACTGCCATTATGCTTTTTATTAAACAGTCTCTTACGAGCTTTGTTGAGTCAGCAGCCCTGAATCGAATCAGTTTGGGGAAACTGACGAGGTAGTTTCTGAGAGTAAATGTCATCTTATGAAAACGTTTCTGTACAATTTTTTTTCATGACACCTTTGAAATTGTCTACATAGGGATGACACTTTATGAAAATTTCAAATATAAATTCAGAGATTTTTAGAGTCTAAAAACAAAAACTGACATGTAAAATGTTAAATACCCACAAAGTAAATTTTCTCCAGGAATTTTTTTTCACCATTATCCAAGTTATTTTGGTTTTTTTTGTTTGTTTTTAATCAGACCAGTCTTCCTTTTAATTAGTGTTTTTAAAAAATTTATTGGAGTACAGTTGCTTTACAATGTTGTGTTAGTTTCTGCTGTACAGCAAAGTGAATCAGTTATACATATACATATATCCCCTCTTTTTTAGATTTCCTTCCCTTTTAGGTCACCACAGAGCACTGAGTAAGTTCCCTGTGCTATACAGCAGGTTCTCATTAGTTACCTATTTTATACATAGTAGTGTATGTATGTCAATCCCCATCTCCCAATTCATCCCACCCCACCCATTCCCCCTTGGTATCCATGTTTGTTCTCTACATCTGTGTGTCTATTTCTGCTTTGCAAATAAGTTCATCTGTAGCATTTTTCTAGATTCCACATATAAGCGATATTATACGATATTTTTCTCTTTCTGACTTACTTCACTCTGTATGACAGTCTCTAGGTCCATCCACGTCTCTGCAAATGGCACTATTTCGTTCCTTTTTAACGGCTGAGTAATATTCCATTGTATATATGTGCCACATCTTCTTTAGCCATTCCTCTGTTGGTGGACATTTAGGTTGCTTCCATGTCTTGGCTATTGTAAATAGTGCTGCAGTGAACATTGGGGTGCATATGTCTTTTTGAATTACAGTTTTCTCTGGATATATGCCTAGGAGTGGGATTGCTGGGTCATATGGTAGTTTCTCCAGGAATTATTAAAATACTGTTATTGGGAGTTCCCACAAGCTACACAGCATGGCCAGAAAAAAAAATTTGTTTAAAAAAAACATTGTGGGAATTCCCTGGTGGTCCAGTGGTTAAGACTCTGTGCTCCTAATTCAGAAGGCCCGTGTTTGATCCCTGGTCAGGAAACTAGGCCTCATGCCATGACTAAGAGTTCGTATGCTGCAACTGAGGATCCCACACGCCGCAACCAAAGGTCCCACATGCTGCAATTAAGACGTGGTGCAGCCAAATAAATAAATAAATACTTTAAAAAATATATTGTTATTTTCTGAATTCTTGAGATACTGTTCTTTTTTTTTTTTTTTTTTTGGTTTGTCTTTTTGCTGCACCACGCAGCTTGCAGGACCTTAGTTCCCTGATCAGGGAATGAACCCAGGCCCCTGAGTGAAAGGGCTGAGTCCTAACCACTGGACTGACAGGGAATTTCCTGTTCTACTCTATATAATTTCTTTAGTTATAGTTTGGTGCTTTGAACACTGAACAAAAATTCTTTATTGATAAGGTGAGATTTAATTATGTGCAGGTACACAGAAACTCGCTTGTTCAACCTTCAACTTCTTTCTAGCATGTCTTCCTGAAGCGTGGAGGCTGGAAAGCTACAAACTGCATTTCCCAGATTCCTTTTTGCAGTTAAGGGTGTTCGATGTCCTTTAGGTTCTTTCCAATCAGATGCACTAAAGTGAGCCTTTACTTTGGAGCCACGTCCTGTGGGAGGGAAGCAGGTGAGCCTGCGTGGAATGTGGTGGAGGAGGACATGGAGCTGGCGGCCTCACTCAGCAGTTCCTGATCCCAGCACAGGCAACAGCAATGTGATGCTCCAGTTCTGCAGTGGGGTTTTGGGACATATTTTGGCAGATCGGGTAATTATTCTGCGAGCTACCTATATACCTCAATAAACCCTGTGAGTTTTAAACCACCTTGAGTGAATTTTGTTGCTTGTAGTCAAGAACTGACCACTTCACATTTTAATTACATTTCCTTTAACATAGTCATGTTTCTGGTTTCTTCAGTTTTATAGCAATATATCCTTCCTCAATTGCTTTTCTAAGCCGAGACAATGTCCCCTGTATATAGTTAAATGCTAGTTAAAAAGTCAAACCACTATGGCATTGTTTTAGGATACAGCTATAATTTTATTACAAAACCATTCTTTTGGCATTAGTTGGTTACAGTGATAGCAAGATACTGTGAGTGTGGCAGAGCAGCTCTAACGTAACAACTGCACTCCCTGCTTTCTGAACTGAAATGTAAGTGACTCATGTCCTTCACATACGCGTTGCCTGCAAACATTAACGCTGCAAATCCTGACACATACACCGTTTAGGGCAGTTGCTGCTAAGGGGATACAGTGAATGCTGAAAGGCTACCAAGTTCCTCTGGGGACTTCCTGTTTCTCCTCCCTCCCCTGAATCGCTCTGCTTAACAAGAATCAAATCACTCAGAACCAGTCTGAACAGCAGCAGCACCCCAGGAGCATCACACCGGGTTCATGTTAAAAAGCAGTGCCCATGTAATGTACGTTTCACACCACAGGCAAAGGGGATGATCGCTCTGGTTTTTAACTCCTGCGTTAGAGTCTCTTAGAAAAATAAAAGCATCCCATCAAGTTCTTCTAGATGGTGTTATTGCTGTACATTTGTAGGTGGGTCACTTTCTGTGCTGTGTTTGCTTTGAAGGGATCTTCCAATATATCTCCAATATTCCTTTCTTATAGTGTCCTTTTCTTTAGCTAGGATTTCACATAACTGAAAATGAACAACAAAAATTCATTAAAGGAAACGTGTAATTCAATCCCTAGGGCAAATGCGTTTGGACTAGTACAGTTTCATTCAGGTCATGGATACACCACTAGAGTCACATACTATGTGCACTAGTGATGTGGGTGTCGCCCTAAACAGCAGAACAGCCCTGCACGGAGTTCTGAGTGGCTGTGTTGAAAGGGGCATGAATACTGGTGTCGCTGGGCAGACCGAGCTTTGAGACTCCAAGAAGAAATCGCTGAGTCCTGCCAGCTTACCTCTAATGCTTTATTAAGAATGTCCTCCTTGTTGTCACATTGGTTTTCTAGCATGTCTTCATAGATGTCCACAAGAAAGGCAATTAGGTAGGGGGAACTGTGACTTGGTTGTAAATCAAGTAATTGATTTAACAGGTTGGGATACTTGGACAGACCACGATCCTGCAAAATCCTAAAAAAAAAAAATTATTCCCAATTTTGAGAAGGAAGAACAAAAATAGTAGAAAGATCAAAAGGAAATGACCCCTGTAATATAAGCAAGAAAAGGAAACATTTTGAATGAGGTTGAAATGAAATTTTTAAATTAAATGTGAGCTTTATCATGCATAATTAAGAGCTGGGTAAAATTAGCTAAAAAGAATAATGAAGTTTAAAAATAATCATTTGTAAGTCAAACTGCAACATACAAAATTAAAGGAAAAAAACTCCATTTTCTTAAACTTAAAAGTGAAGGAAAAAACAGGAGAGACATTTCTGTGTCTTGAGATGGTTATTCATCCCTTTAGCTCTCCAGATATTATAGGCCCCAACCTCTGACAGATCTCCAAATGTGACTGAGCTCCATGCTTTGTGCTCTTTGGGCCTGTTTCCTTGGAGACCCTTAAGTTTGACAAGGAGCAGGGTGATGTCAGTGGCAAGAGAAACCTTGCTGATTTAAGGAGTGAGACTTGTAACAGGAGATCTCCGGAAATGACGACAGAAAGGGTGGCTATGTGTCTGTGCAATCTGTTTGTAAGTGATTTGTCTTGTCTTCCCGTGATTCTGAGCTGAACAGAAACTGGTGTGTATGTTCCGTTCTGTGACATAAAGAGCCCAGAATTTGTAAATGCAGTTAAAATTGTGTCACTGTCTACTCATGGACTATTCTAAAAACTGCTGGTATGTGCCTGGGAGGTTAAGGAAAGGGTAGAGGGTACTGTTCTTGGGTGTTATCATAACGCTGTTACACTTCTGCTCTTAGATCCAGAAAAATAGAAAATTCTTTAGTGTCCTTTTGGAATCTGATTATGGAACATATTCCATGATGACTCATGTTAGCAGGTTAAAAAAAAAAAAAAAGCAAAAACAACCTCTTACCCTTTCAAATAGTTCCATGCACTTTCATTATGTGGTACTAGTTTGATCATTTCCAGAGTGTACCTGTAAGAAAAAGACCACAAATAAACATGTGTATAACTCTGCAAGAGCAGTGCAATAATGAGAAACAGTCTTCTTATGATGATGGTACAGCTTGGACATGAGCTTTCACTTATCTCTGCTGGTGGACTTGGTAGCTCCCTAGGTTATATCTGAATTAGAGACGCCCTCGTGGCTGCAATGGTCAATTCTTGTTTACAAAGTAATACGAAGGCTCAGTTCACAAATGGAAAAGAAGTTAATGTTGGAGACTTCCTTTCACTTAGGCTTTCCCTCTGAAGGAAATGTCAGCTACAACAAGGAGACTGTCCTTTTTTGGCTGAAGCAATCTTGGGGAAAATGTCTAAGATCTACTTATGCTAGAAAAATCATTACTCATTGAAAAAGGAGAACTAAATAATCTTGGAAGCTATAATAAAAAATAGACAAGCATGGAGATTATATAGACAAAGAATAAAAATGAGAAACCAACAACTGCATATTTCTTATACTCCAAAACAAGAGTACCTGCAAACTATGATGTGATTCCATTCCAAACGGACACTCCCTACTTTTCTCTTCCCCTTAACCGGATTATTAATTGTAATTTAGATCCAGTTACAAAAAATTCCAAGGGAGTTACAGAACTTTGCTTCACTAAATACTTGCTCAAATGAGTTAGTCACTGACTAAAGTTTAGTAATCTTAGTTTTGTTGCAGTGCTGTTTTAACAGCATTTTTTTTCACAGAAAGTAATAACAAACTCATTCAGCATTACGAAAATTATGAATATTATAAAGAAGCCTGGAGAAGAGAGTTAATATAGGACACTAGATTGGAGACTGTGTGTGTGTGCTTTTTTAAAATTTAAATCACCAGACCCCTATATATAGAACAGATAAAATTAGAGCCAACTGCCCTGATCCAAGCAGAAGTAAGGGCAAGGGAGATGAGAGGCAGATGTACCATAAAATCAGCTCTTCCTAGGAGCTGTTGAAACAACTTTTATAATTAAAATATGACTATGATCTCATCAGGCTATAAAGACAGTAAACATATTCAAATTTCAAACAAGACACTGAGACAAATTAGACAAAGTCAGAAAAGAGGTTTATGGATAGAACATAGAAATTCATGCCAATTCAGAAATTTCTAGATCTTATAACAGCATTTTGTATGCTAGAGCAGTTTTCAACTGGGGGCGATTTGGGCTGGGGTGGGGTTTACTACTGAGATATAGGGCCTAAAGGCTGAGAATGCAGCCACACATCCTGTAATGCACAGGACAACAGATTCATTGGCCCAAACCCTGCACTAGAGTAACATGGCATCTGGGGACTGTTATCTAAAATTTAATGAGATAGTTTTAAAATAAAGCTTCCTAGACACTATGAAATCTGAGTTCTTCTCAATCTACAGTAGCAACAATATTTCAAGAAACTTAAGGCACTACAAAGTAAAGGTTTACTATACACCAGGGGCCCCCAACCCCCCGGCCGTGGACCACTCCGCATCGTTCACATTACCACCTGAACCATTCCCGCCACCGGCCCCACCCCACCCCCGATCCGTGAAAGAACTGTCTTCCACGAAACCAGTCCCTGGTGCCAAAAAGCTTGGGGACTGCTGCTATACACTATATTATTCGTAAATTTATCATTATAGGTTTCACCTAAGTATTCTGTCCTATTACTTCCATGAGGGTAAGATTGGGGCAATCTTGCTCTTTGCTGTATCCCAACGCCTTTATGCCCTGTATCTCAGTAGTAACATGAGACATGGTAGGCACACAAATATTCTTTTAATGAGCGAACAAGTGAAGATTACTAACTGGACTTCTCTCTCCAATACAGCACGATCATTGTAGCCCGTGGTGTTAGAAATTACGAAGTATCTTTGGTTCCAGACAGAGTTATTTCTCACATCCTCTTTGAGAAGTTGGTCTACATACTGCAGCTCATTATCCCAAAGTTTAAATTCCTAAAAGAAAATACAAAATAAAACATCCAATTAGAAATGTCCTATCATTTATTAACAACAAAAATAAATAAATAAAACTTCAGCAAAGCTAAGCAGGTAGAACTGAAGACATGGACTCATCACATATTTGGAGGAGAGGGATGCTGAAGGTCAAGGAAATGGTGGGGAAAGAAAAGTCATCAAAGACGGGAATGGCGATGAGGAAGGAAAAATTAGGAAGTGAGAGTGAGCAGCCAGAGTGGCTGTCATTCAGTAGCATCTTGTGGAAAACAATTTAGATGCCAAGCAGCATGTTTTAACTTTGACCCAAGAACTACTCTAAGAATTAAATCAAAAGAAAAAAAAAGAAAGTATATCTAACTAAATGCTTATGCATTGTTTACGGTAAAAATGTGGAAGGAAGAAACCAAACTCAGTAATAAGACAATGATTAACTGTACTACTGTATATTAATTTGATGTGATTTGACATTATTACATATATTAAATAAAAGGGAAGTATTCAAAAATGCTAAAATACATGTAGATAAATATACAATTGGATTTAGATATAAATTTTTACATTACAAAGCTGTTTTAATTTTAAAAATTATGGAGAGAACCAACAAAGACAATTTGAAAAAGGAATAAAAGGTCAAAACGTACAAAGGTCACAAAAGTTGGGGACGTTAACTATGAAAAAGCTAACGGAGCTATATTGCTTATTTGATACTAGCAAAAAACTAGAATTTCATAAAAAAATAAAAATACTAAATGTCTTTAGAAAATGTATTCCTTGAATCAAATTTGGAAAAGTTTAAATTTTTAAGCAATAAATTTTTTGGTGAAATACTCTTGGTATAATGAATAGTGCAGAAAGTAGCAATCCCTGGAAAAAATTCACCGGACACAACACTACAATTGTTTGCTGGAATAAATAAAAATGCCCAGAGTGGGAGTTATAACTATTTTCTTTTTTTTTTTTAAGATTTTTTTGATGTGGACCAATTTTTAAAAGTCTTCATTGAATTTGTTACAATATTGCTTCTGTTTTATGGTTTGTTTTTTGGCCCCAAGGTATGGGGGATCTTAGCTCCCCGAACAGGGATCGAACTTGCACCCCCTGCACTGTAAGGCGAAATCTTAACCAGTGGACCGCCAGGGAAGTCCCATAACTGTTTTCTTCTCTTCAGGATTTAGCATAAAATTTTAACAAGTGGGCAGAAATAAAACATACAACAGTTACTGTAAAATCATATTTCAAAGTTTATGCATGCAAAACCGTAATATGTAATATGTCCTTGTTAATTAAAATAACATCTGTATTAAAAATTTACAACTACTTTTTCTATTCAATTTGCTAGCAAATACGTGACACAAATTCAATCCAAAAAGTATTTAAAAAGTCACTATTATTCTTCTTTAATGTGAAGTTACTCACCAACGTATCCAAAGAGATTATAAAGGTTAACCAACATGAAGGATGTCAAGTTTAATTAAGTATCTGAATAATTCTTAATCATTATATATTGTTTGTAATGATCTACATGTGTGTTTCAGTTTAAGTATACTACAATTTAATAGTAATTATTTACTTCAGTTAAAGAAATAAAAATCTGTAAAACACAAGAAAGGCAATACCTGAATAACCCATTGTCGATGTTGCCAGGCATGATAATTCTTTGCATCCTGATTAAGAATATCAGCAATAAACTCAAGCTCCTGAGATGGGTCTCTCAGCCATTCCACTAGCACTCGCCTATGATGCCTAAAGTCGAGAGAAGAAGTTTCGTGTTAATTTACCCCAAAACGAAAGTATCAGCTGCATGTGTTAGGTGATGTGGAGGGACACTCAAGAAACAGCAATTTATCTCTAATTCTCAAGACCCTACTAGAAAGAAAAGGTACTACAGAATAAACACTAAGAGAAAAAAATTTCAGAACACTAAGTAACAGCTGAGAAACATAAAACAGTGATTTGCACGTAAAATGAAACCAGATAATAAGAGCTTAAAGAAGGTTTATCTCAAGCTAAATCTGAAAGTACAGTAACCTCTTGACAACCACAATACCGTGTGAAAGAATTTTTCAACATGCCCAGATGTCACAATGAGATTATGGGAAATGTGATACTATTTTATCAAGTATGGAAGCCCCTCTGGTTATCAACATGCTGTCAGTTTTCCTTAAGTCCTAAATGCCACCATTCAAGCAACTTCTTATTCTACCAGTTTGGGGGCAGAATGGAATTCACTTCTTCTCTGACAAGTAGCTATGACAAGTTGCAAGTCTGTCAAAAGAGGAGTTTCTGTACCAGGAAAATACTTCTAAGAGTTCTCTATTGGGTTCTATTTTTATAATTTTCTTTAGCTGAAATATCTATAAAAATCTATTAGTGAAAATGTTCTAAAATCCACTGTGGTGATGGCTGCACATATATACCCCTTAAATGGGTAAATAGTATGATATGTGAATTATATCTCAGTGAAGCTGTTTTTTAAAAAAAACCCAATAGTACTCATTATACTAAAAGTGAGCAGGGATGATGCGGGAAAGGGGAAAGATTTAATGTTTAATGGGTGACCTATTCTACATGCATGGAAAATTTAAAAATTCATCTTAGAGAATATTAAGAAGGCAAGATACTACCAAGAGGAAGATCCTAGAGGAAACGGTTTCCAAATAATTTAAGCAGTCTTCCAAGTCAGTGAGCACAGTAATAATTTATTTTTCCAGGTTACTGGTAAATTCTATAATTCAGGAAAAACTTAAGAATTAGGTCCTCCAGTGTGTCAAAATGACTTCTCAGAACAAAATACTAATAAGCTCTCTCTGATGTTCTATTATTTAAAGAGTATTAATTAAATACAGGGGTTTGATCTTACAACATAATTTTTCAAACTTTTCAAAAAGTGACCTGGCATACAGGATTTGCATTACTTGTACTATACTAGTTATGACAGCAACTAGCGGAGTGGGCAATTTAAAATGTACTGTAATTAAAAACTGCTAGGTTTCCAACAGCAGCTGCTCTGGGTTTCTTTTTTTCTTTTTATATTTTTAAAATTTTATTTATTTTTGGCTGTGTTGGGTCTTCGTTGCTGCACACAGGCTTTCTCTAGTTGCGGCGAGCAGGGGCTACTCTTCGTTGCAGTGCGCGGGCTTCTCATTGTGGTGGCTTCTCTTGTTGCAGAGCACGGGCTCTAGGCATGTGCGCTTCAGTAGTTGCAGCACGTGGGCTCAGTAGTTGTGGCATGCAGGCTCTCGAGCCCAGGCTCAGTAGCTGTGGTGCACGGGCTTAGCTGCTCTGTGGCATGTGGGATCTTCCCGGACCAGGGCTCGAACTCGTGTCTCCTGCATTGACAGGTGGATTCTTATCCACTGAGTCACCAGGGAAGCCCGCTCTGGGTTATATTTTGTTTTTCATAAAGATAGGTGACAACGTGTTAATGACAGAATCTGCAGTGTCCTGAAAAGGAAGCTACTTCTCTTCAGCAAAAACTAGATGTAATCAAATGCTGAGAATGCTTGTGATGTCTGGATTTTTTTTTCTTTTAAGATAAAATGGTTCATAGTTTATATATCTCTTCAAGTACTTTTCCGGATTTTTTTTTTTTTTTTTTTTTTGGCCGCAACACACAGCTTGTGGGATCTCAGTTCCCCGACCAGGTACTGAATCTGGGCCACGGCAGTGGAAGCGCCGAATCCTAACCACTAGACCACCAGGGAACTCCCTTCTGGAGCTACAACCTCCAAATATTTATATAAAAGCACCTTAATTCCGAAGGGTCAATGCCTTTTAAACGAGGGACTGAAACTCTCTAGCTAATCACTTTTGTCAATAAAACAACTCTTTCATAAGGCAATTTCTCAGGAATGCAACCATCGTGCACTTCCAAAGAAAGCTACAGAGGTAAAGTTGTTTAAAATTCTACAAATGGAAATCCACAACAGCTAGCACTTCCATGCTTTGCCTAATGTTCAGTTACTCACTGTCAGATCTAATGTTCTAATTCTTTGAAAATTAAGTATCTACTTATGGTTTGTACTCCTTAACGACCGTATTTGATCATGCAGATTATTATTAGCCAGCTGGGCCAGAGAGCAGTTCACTCTCCACACGTGTCCACAGCTGGGGAGCCGTTCCTTCTCCGAAGGCTAACCCATGTGTTGGTTCTCTTCCCAACTCCAAGCAAGCCCTTACTCTCTCCCCCTCTTCTCCAGAATTCTCACCTTCTCTCCTTCTAGTAACTCTCCCCACACCATGAAGTCTTTGCCACTTTGGAAAAACAGAACCCAAAGACACAGCCCTGACTAGCTGCTTGCTCCGTCTTCTTTCTCAACAGCCAGCTGCATCTCCCGTTAGTGATTCAAGCACTGCTCCGTGGCTCCTCTCCTCTTCCCACCCCCGCCCCGCCCCGCCCCGCCCCTGGTGGGAGGACTGCTCGTGCCAAGACCAGTCACTGGCAACCGCCTACCTAACAATCCCACGGGTCATCTCTAGCCCTTGCTCTCCTCGACCTCTCGGTAGTAGCTGACACTGCCATCCACCCCTTTCTTCCTGAAACTCTCCCTTCTCTTGGTTTCTGTGAGGACACTGACTTCTGGTTTCCTTCCTCAGTCGTCCTGGACCACCTCTCTGCCTCTCAGCCGCTGATGCTCACCAGTGTTCTGTCCCCAGCCTTCTCTAATTCTCCCTGAGCACCCTCATCCAGAGCTGTGACTGCCACTCCAGAGAAGCATTTTTCAATCACTTACTGGACGACGACAACTTCACCCAGGTTTTCCATAAGCACATCAAAGTCTACGTGTCTAGTACTGAATCCACCCTTCTTTCCCCAAAATGTGCTGCTTTGTTTCCCAAAATTCCCCAAGTGGTCAGCACCACCATTCACCCAACGGTCAAGCCAAAAATATAGACACCATTCTTCTCTGTCACTCCCCTGATAAGTTTAACTTCAAAGCCTGTTGCTTCTGCCTCCAAAACCTCTCTCACATCTACCCTTCTCTCTCCCATATACCACACTCTCCCCTGGCTCCCACACTGCCATGGCCCGCCAGAACCATGAGCCTGTTCCGCTATCCTCCACCCTGCTGTCAGGGTAAAGCTCCTAAGACACAAATCTCATCATACTACTTCCTTAATTAAAATTTGTCAGGAGCTCTCCACTGCAGCTAAGATCAATCCCCAAACCTCTACCAATGTTCATAAGGCCCTTTATGATCTCGTCCTAGGGCCCCCAAATGTACTCTAATCACATGGAATTACATGCAGTTCCTGGAGTGCACCAAGCTCTTTCATGCCTCTTCTCCCCAGAATATTCTCTTTGCCTCAGCAGTCTTTCTTCTCAGAAATCATCCTTAAATCTCAGGCATAAAGACAGGGTGGTGTGTGTGCCAGTCATTACATTGGAAAAACATCAAATGGAGGCAAGCCCTGCATGAAGAGCAGGCAGTCAGTGGCACAGAAGTGGAGACAGCTCTTGACAGACATCACGCTGCTGCTTCTCCTTCACCATGACCACGGCAACGTCACCTCCTTCTCTCCTCCTTCTCTTCCTCGACCGTCACCTCCATCACCACAGTCGCTACCATTCATGGGAGGCTCACTAAATGCTGGGTACTGTCCGGACTCTTTCTTTCTTTCCTATTTGTTCTCTGTCCTTCTGTTCCATAACTTCTCTTTTCCCCCACTGTGTCCTGCTCCCCCATCCTCTTGTCTAAGCTAATTTAGGGGCTTAATTTTTAGAAAAAATACACACTGTAAAAAACTCTACCATTATATTTTTCACACTGCTCCGTAAAATAACTGGTTTTATTATTTGCTTTCCCTTTTAGACAGTGTCTCATTCATCTTTTTTTTTTTTTTTTTTTTGCGGTACGCAGGCCTCTCACTGTTGTGGCCTCTCCTGTTGCGGAGCACAGGCTCCGGACGCGCAGGCTCAGCGGCCATGGCTCACGGGCCCAGCCGCTCCATGGCATGTGGGATCTTCCCGGACCAGGGCACGAACCCGCGTCCCCTGCATCGGCAGGCGGACTCTCAACCACTGCACCACCAGGGAAGCCCTCATTCATCTTTGTACCCCCAACATCAATAAAAAATTTTTAATAAACAAATGAATAAAAGATGAAATACCAGAGAGTCATTTTATAACACACTGAATAGAAACATTTTTTCAGATTTTTCACTCAAATTTTTTCCGGACTCTAGTACTATTATTACGTGCTAATGTCGAAGTCTGAAATAATTACGGCAGCAAACATTTGAGTGTTAACTATGGGTCAAGCACCACTTCAAGCACTAAACATAAAGTTATCTCAGTTACTCCCAACAACACTGTTAAGACTGGTGACATTAGCTCCAATGCAAGCACTGTAATTATAAAGAAACAAACAATTCCCTATGGTTTCGTCACCCATTGGCAGGTACCATTAGCATAGTGACTTATTTCCTTCCTATTTTCATCTTACCAAACTTGATAGTTTTTGGGCTGTTCCTCAATTATTGCCGTGATGTAGTTCATTTCCTCATGTAGATCCTTTTGAAGTGACTTTAAGAGAACTCTCCGAAAATGCCTACAGCAAACATCAAGCATCCAAAGTCTCATTACTCCACATAAATTGCCCAGCCACAGTATCAAATGAAGTCACAAGACAACATAGACACATTTTTGGTAGGTATTCTATATAACCAGTAATTTAGCAACTTAACTGCTTGTGGTTGTCCAAACTCATACAACTATCTGATGAATGGAAGAATCAAGAATTTTGAAGCAAAATAGTGAAAGGCAGCAAATGTGAGACAGAAGAAAAGACAACCAACAAATGATTATTTCCAGGTAATACTCTGGTTACTAGTGTTCTATTACACAAGAATCAAAAACATCTCTTTCCCCATATGGTATAACCTGTTCGTTTAGATACATTACTCATATAATAAATTAATTTCATTACAAACATTATCATATATTTTACTTTTAGAACCACCATAAAAATGCTACTTATAAATGAAACAAGTTTCTCTTTAATTTCTTCACAGGTGAAGTCAAACCATTAAAAAAACCTTTTACCTAAAGACATGATTAGTTCTAGTCTATTTTTACTTCAAAATTTCAAAATATTCCAACTCAATATATAATGAGACAAAAAACTATTTTTTTATTTTTTTTTAAAAATACATCTTTATTGTTCCAACTCAATATATAATGAGACAAAAAACTATTTTTTTATTTTTTTTTAAAAATACTTTATTGGAGCATAATTGCTTCACAACACTGTGTTCATTTCTGCTGTATAACAAAGCAAATCAGCCATATGTATACATATATCCTCATATCCCCTCCTTCGTGAGCCTCCCTCCCACCCTCCACATCCCACCCCTCTAGGTCATTGCAAAGCACCGAGCTGACCTCCCTGTGCTATGCAGTTGCTTCCCACTAGCTATCTATTTCACATTTGGTAGTGTACATATGTCGATGCTACTCTCACTTTGCCCCAGTTTCCCGCCCGCCCCGTGTCCTCAATTCCATTTCTATGTTTACGATTTTATTCCTGCCCTGCCACTAGGTTCAGCAGTACCATTTTTTTTTTGATTCCATATATATGTGTTAGCATACGGTATTTGTTTTTCTCTTTCTGACTTACTTCACTTTGTATGACAGACTCTAGGTCCATCCACTTCACTACAAATAACTCAATTTCGTTTCTTTTTATGGCTGAGTAATATTCCATTGTATATATGTGCCACATCTTCTTTATCCATTCATCTGTCGATGAACATTTAGGTTGCTTTCATGTCTGGCTATTGTAAATAGTGCTGCAATGAACATTGTGATACATGTCTCTTTTTGAATTATGGTTTTCTCAGGGTATATGCCCAATAGTGGGATTGCTGGATCATATGGTAGTTCTATTTTTAGTTTTTTAAGGAACCTTTATACTGTTCTCCATAGTGGTTGTATCAATTTACCTTCCCACCAACAGTGCAGGAGGGTTCCCTTTCACCACACCCTTTCCAGTATTTACTGTTTCTAGATTTTTTGATAATGGCCATTCTGACTGGTGTGAGGTGATATCTCATTGTAGTTTTCATTTGCACTTTGCTAATAATTAGTGATGTTGAGCATCTTTTCATGTGCCTCTTGGCCATCTGTATGTCTTCCTTGGTGAAATGTCTATTTAGGTCTTCCGCCCATTTTTTAACTGGATTGTTTGTTTTTCAATATTGAGCTCCATGACCTGTTTGTATATTTTGGAGATTAATCCTTTGTCCATTGTTTCATTTGCAAATATTTTCTCCCATTCTGAGGGTTGTCTTTTCATCTTGATTATGGTTTCCTTTGCTGTGCAAAAGCTTTTAACTTTAATTAGGTCCCATTTGTTTATTTTTATCTTCATTACTCTAGGAGGCCGGACAAAAAAGATCTTGTTGTGGGGCTTCCCTGGTGGTGCAGTGGTTGAGAGCCCGGCTGCCGATGCAGGGGACACGGGTTTGTGCCCCGGTCCGGAAAGATCCCACATGCCGTGGAGCGGCTAGGCCTGTGAGCCATGGCCGCTAAGCTTGCGCGTCCGGAGCCTGTGCTCCACAACGGGAGAGGCCACAACAGTGAGAGGGCCACGTACCGCAAAAAAAAAAAAAAAAAAAAAAAAAAAAAAGATATTGCTGTGTTTTATGTCAAAGAGTGTTTTTCCTATGTTTTCCTCTAAGCGTTTTATAGTGTCTGGTCTTACATTTAGGTCTCTAATCCATTTTGAGTTTATTTTTGTGTATGGTGTTAGGGAGTGTTGATTTCATTCTTTTACATGTAGCTGTCCAGTTTTCACAGCACCACTTATTGAAGAGGCTGTCTTTTCTCCATTGTATGTTCTTGCCTCCTCTGTCATAGATTACGTGACTATATGTGCATGGGTTTATCTCTGGGCTTTCTATACTGTTCCATTGATCTGTATTTCTGTTTTTGTGCCAGTACCATACTGTCTTGATTACTCTAGCTTTGTAGTATAGTTTGAAGTCAGGGAGCCTGATTCTTACAGCTCTGTTTTTCTTTCTCAAGATTGCTTCGGCTATTCGGGGTCTTTTGTGTTTCCATACAAATTGTAAAATTTTTTGCACTAATTCTGTGAAGAATGCCATTGATAGTTTGATAGGGATTGCACTGAATCTGTAGATTGCTTTGGGTAGTATAGTCATTTTCACAATATTGATTCTTCCAATCCAAGAACATGGTATATTTCTCCATCTGTTTACATCATCTTTGATTTCTTTCATCAGTGCTTTATGGTTTTCTGGGTAGAAGTATTTTGTCCCCTTAGGTAGGTTTATTCCTAGGTATTTTATTCTTTGTTGCAATGGTAAATGGGATTATTTCCAGAAAATGGGTTTGCCCATTTTCTGGAGAGTTTTTATAAATGGGTGTTGAATTTTGTCAAAAGCTTTTTCTGCATCGATTGAGATGATCATACGCTTTTTAATCGTTAATTTGTTAATATGGTGTATCACATTGATTGGTTTGCGTATACTGAAGAATCCTTGCATCCCTGGGATAAATCCCACTAGATCATGGTGTATGATCCTTTTAATATGTTGTTGGATCCTGTTTGTTAGTATTTTGTTGAGGATTTTTGTGGTTATGTTCATCAGTGATATTGGTCTATAATTTTCTTTTTTTGTAGTATCTTTGTCTGGTTTTGGTATCAGGGTGATGGTGGCCTCATAGAATGAGTTTGGGAGTGTTCCCCCCTCTGCTATCTTTTGGAAGAGTTGGAGAAGGATGGGTGTTAGCTCTTCTCTAAATGTTTGATAGAATTCACCTGTGAAGCCATCTGGCCCTGGACTTTTGTTTGTTGGAAGATTTTTAATTACAGTTTTAATTTCATTACTTGCAGTAGGTCTGTTTATATTTTCTAATTCTTCCTAGTTCTGTCTTGGAAAATTGTACCTTTCCAAGAATTTGTCCATTTCTTCATGGTTGTCCATTTTTCTGGCATATAGTTTTTTGTAGTAGTCTCTAATAATCCTTTGTATTTCTGGGGTGTCAGTTGTGATTTCTTCTTTTTCATTTCTAATTTTATTGATTTGCATCCCCTCCCTTTTTTTCTTGGTGAGTCTGGCTAAGGGTTTATCAATTTTGTTTTTCTTCTCAAAGAACTAGCTTTTAGTTTTATTGATCTTTGCTATTGTTTTCTTCGTTCCTATTTCATTTATTTCTGCTCTGATATTTATGATTTCTTTCCTTCTACTGACTTTGTGTTTTCTTTGTTCTTCTTTCTCTACTTCCCTCAGGTGTAGGGTTAGATTGAGACTTTTCTTGTTTCTTGAGGTGAGACTGAATTGCCATAAACTTCGCTCTTAGAACGCCTTTTGCTTCATCCCATAGGTTTTCGGTTGTGTTTCTGCTAAAATTGTACCTTTCCAAGAATTTGTCCATTTCTTCATGGTTGTCCATTTTTCTGGCATATAGTTTTTTGTAGTAGTCTCTAATAATCCTTTGTATTTCTGGGGTGTCAGTTGTGATTTCTTCTTTTTCATTTCTAATTTTATTGATTTGCATCCCCTCCCTTTTTTTCTTGGTGAGTCTGGCTAAGGGTTTATCAATTTTGTTTTTCTTCTCAAAGAACTAGCTTTTAGTTTTATTGATCTTTGCTATTGTTTTCTTCGTTCCTATTTCATTTATTTCTGCTCTGATATTTATGATTTCTTTCCTTCTACTGACTTTGTGTTTTCTTTGTTCTTCTTTCTCTACTTCCCTCAGGTGTAGGGTTAGATTGAGACTTTTCTTGTTTCTTGAGGTGAGACTGAATTGCCATAAACTTCGCTCTTAGAACGCCTTTTGCTTCATCCCATAGGTTTTCGGTTGTGTTTCTGCTGTCATTTGTTTCTATGTATTTTTTAATTTCTTCTTTGATTTCTTCAGTGATCTCTTGGTTACTTAGTAGTGGCACTGTTTAGCTTCCATGTATTTGTGTTTTTTACAGTCTTTTTCCTATAACTGATTTCCAATCTCATAGCGTTGTGGTCAGAAAAGATGCTTGATATGATTTCAATTTTCTTAAATTTTCCGAGGCTTGATTTGTGACCCATGATGTGATCTATCCTGGAGAATGTTCTGTGTGCACCTGAAAAAAAAGTGTATTCTGCCACTTTTGGGTGGAATGTTGTATAAATATCAATTATATATATCTGGTCTATTGTGTCATTTAAAGCTTGTGTTTCTTTTCTGTTTGGATGATCTGTCCATTGGATAAGTGGGTTGTTAAAGTCCCCTACTATTATTGTGTTACTGTCAATTTCTCCTTTCCTGGTTGTTAGCATTTGCCTATGTACTGAGGTGCTCCTATGTTGGGTGCATAAACATTTATAATTGTTATATCTTCTTCTTGGATTGATCCCTTGATCATCATGTAGTGTCCGTCCTTATCTCTTGTAACATTATTTTCGAGTCTGTTTTATCTGATACGAGTATTGCTACTGCAGCTTTCTTTTGATTTCCATTTGCATGCAATATGTTTTTCCATCCCCTCACTTTCCGCCTGTACGTGTCCCTACATCTGAAGTGCGTCTCTTGTAGACAGCATATATATGGATCTTGTTTTTGTATCTATTCAGCAAGTCTGTGTCTTTTGGTTGGACTATTTAATCCATTTACATTTAAGGTAATTATCGATATGTATGTTCCTATTACCATTTTCTTAATTGTTTTGGGTTTATTTTTGTAGGTCTTTTTCTTCTCTTGTGTTTCTCACCTAGAGAAGTTTCTTTAACATTTGTTGTAGAGCTGGTTTGGTGGTGCTGAATTCTCTTAGCTTTTGCTTGTCTGAAAAGCTTTTAATTTCTCCATCAAATCTGAATAAGATCATTGCTGGGCAGAGCAGTCTTGGTTGTAGGTTTTTGTCTTTCATCACTTCAAGTATACCTTGCCACTCCCTTCTTGCTTGCAGAGTTTGTGCTGAAAAATCAGCTGTTAACCTTTTGGGGATTCTATTGTATGCTATTTTTTGTTTTCCCCTTGCTGCTTTTAATATTTTTTCTTTGTATTTAATTTTTGTTAGTTTTAGTATGTGTCTTGGTGTGTTTCTCCTAGGGTTTATCCTGTATGGGACTCTCTGTGCTTCCTGGACTTAGGTGACTATTTCCTTTCCCACGTTAGGGAAGTTTTCCACTATAATCTCTTAAAATATTTTCTCAGACCCCTTCTTTTTCTCTTCTTCTTCTTCTGGGACCCCTATAATTTGAATGTTGGTGCGTTTAGTGTTGTTCCAGAGCGATCTGATATTGTCTTCTATTCTTTTCATTCTTTTTTCTTTATTCTGCTCCTTGGCAGTTATTTCCACTGTTTTGTCTTCCAGCTCACTTATTCGTTCTTCTGCCTCAGTTATTCTGCTATTGATTCCTTCTAGTTTATTTTTCATTTCAGTTATTGTGTTGTTCAACTTCGTTTGTTTGTTCTTTAGTTCTTCTGGGTCTTTGTTAAACATTTCTTGTATTTTCTCAATCCGTGCTTCCATTCTATTTCTGAGATTCTGGATCATCT
>NC_041233.1:86608924-86625505 GCF_002837175.3 Physeter macrocephalus
GTTGGTGTGTTTAGTGTTGTCCCAGGGGTCTCTGAGATTGTCTTCAATTCTTTTCATTCTTTTTTCTTTATTCTGCTCCTCAGCAGTTATTTCCACCATTCTGTCTTCCAGCTCACTTATTCATTCTTCTGCCTCAGCTATTCTGTTATTGATTCCTTCTAGTGTATTTTTCATTTCAGTTGTGTTGTTCATCTCTGTTTGTTTGTTCTTTAGTTCTTGTAGATCTTTATTAAACATTTCTTGTATTTTCTCAATCAGTGCCTCCGTTTTATTTCTGAGATTCTGAATCATCCTTACTATCATTACTGTGAATTCTTTTTCAGGTAGACTGCCTATTTTCTCTTCATTTATTTGGTCTTATATGTTTTTACCTTGCTCCTTCATCTGTGACATATATTTTGCAGTCTCATTTTTAAAATTTTTTTGATGGGTGGGATTGTGTTCCTGTCTTACTTGTTCTTTGGCCTGAGGCATCCAACACTGGAGTTTGTTGGCTGTTGGGTAGGGCTGGGTCTTGGTGCTGAGATGAGGACCTCTGGGAGACCTCACTGCGATGAATATTCTCTGGGGTCTGAGGTTCTCTGTTATTCCAGTGGTTCAGACTCAGAACTCCTACCGCAGGAGCTTCAGTCCTACCCCTGGCTCATGAACCAAGATTTTGCAAGCTGCGCAGGGCAGCAAAAAAAAAAAAAAAAAGAGTAATAAGAAAGAGTAAAAAATAAAATTAGACTAGGAAACTAACAGATATATTAGAAAGAATTTAAAAATAAAGATATAGATGAAACAACCATAAGGTAAAACAGAACAACAATAGAAAACAAGAGCAGAAGGGGAAAAAAAAACAAGAGCGGAAGGAAAAAAAAAAAAAAGAAGGTAGAAAAGGCCTTGGCTGTGGAGGGGCGGGGCCTAAGCAAGGGCGAGGTTTGGACAGTGAGTGGGGCCTATGCTTAGGACTCACAGGGCTGGAAAAGGCCCTGGGCGTGTGTGTGTGGGGAGGTGGGGCTTAGGCTCAATGGAACATAAGGGGCCCAGGCCTGCCTCTGGTCTCAGAGGATGGGGGACCCAGCCTGGGAGCCCAGCTGGCTTCCTGGGCCCAAGTGGGCGGGGCAAACACCCTCTGCTCTGCTCCTGCTCCTCCCATCCTGGAGGGCCCCTCCTGCTGCCTCTCCTCCTCTCCCCCAGCCTCCCTCCTATGCCTCCAGGACCCACACATCCTGGAGGGGGCTTTGGAGGGCGGCGGACCCAGCCTGGGAGCCCAGCAGGCTTCCCAGGCTCGAGTGAGTAGGGCAAATGCTGGGCACTCTCCCCCACCCCGATCCGTGTCCCCGAGGGTCCCTCCAGGCATAGGAACCGCTCCCCTCTCAGCCACCCCTCAGGGGCGCCGGTCCTGTCTGGCCTCCACTTCTCCTCCCTGCTCAGTCCCGCCACGTCCTACCGGTTCACTTGGGGGTTCCTCCCGTCTCTTTGGGCTTCAAGGTCCCCCACCAGTGTCTGGCAAGTGCCCTAGTTGTGGGGAGACGCCAACTCTGTGTCCTCCCACACCGCCATCTTGACTCCACCCCCCAAAAAAACTACTTTAAAAGTTATCTCTTAAAATGAAATGCTAAATAGAGGAAATGACAGTATTTCTCTAATATAATTATTTTAAAGAAAATGAGGCTTCACAGAGCACTTACATATACAGGCAGCCTGGTTCATATGGGTAATTTCAGGTATACTGTTTTTAAGAAAACAGCAAATAAACTCAGGAAATTTTAAATGCATTCTAAGTTGCTCTGAGCTGTGTACAGTCAGGAATTTCTTACAAGCTAAAAATGTGCATATTAGAGACATAAAGTGATGGAAGATCACACTAACAGCTCTAGATAATCCTACTAAAATGACAGTAAAGAAATAAAAAAGGTATAAATCCACAAAGATGAGGGGATACCACAGCAATTGGAAGAGGTCAACAAAACGATGGATAATGGTAAGCTGATAGTTTTGATTGACTTAGAAAACCAGAAAGTGCTAAAAACCTGTCAAGTGAGGAAGAAAGGTTCAGAAATCAGATGTATCAGGTATTTCCGAAACTGGAAGTCAAGGGTGGGGCTGAAAACATTTTAAAATGTAGACAGAGTCCTCAGCGGCCAAGATCCTTCCCCCAACCCTGAGCAGAGAGGTGACAACATCTCCCAACCTGGGTGTGTGTGTGTGTGTGTGTGTGTGTGTGTGTGTGTGTGTGTGTGTGTGTGCGCGCGCGCGCGTCTGTCTGTCTTTTTTTTCCTCACACAGAGCTCCTAAAACCCTTGTAAATTCCTGAGTGATAAGAGCACTCAGGCATCCCTTCTACTGAGGTGATTCTGGTTGGGCTCCTGGATGGCTCCTGGTCACCAGAAAGACCAAGCCTTGATTAGAAACTTGGAACATTCAGCCCCACCTCCCATCTTCCAGACAGGGGAGAAGGGCTGGAAATGGAGTTAATAATCGATCATGTCCACGCGAGGAAGCCACCATTAAATCCCAACAGTAGGGGATTTGGAGAGTTTCCAGGTGGGTGAACACATCCAGGTACCAGGAGGGTGATGCACCTCAACCCCACAGGAACAGAAGCTCCTGTGCTTGGGACCCTCCCAGACGTCACCCTATGCACCTTTTCATGTGGCTGTGCATCTCTGTGTTTTATCGTATCATTTAATAAACTGGTAAACATAAATAAGTGTTTCCCTGAGTTCTGTGAGCTGGTCTAGCAAATCAGTTAAACCCAAGGAGGGGATCGTGCAACCTCTGATTTATGGCCCACCAGTCAGAAGCACAGGATGTGCGACTAGCACTGGGGTGGGGCAGGCTTGTGGGACCAAGCCCTTAATCTGTGGGATCTGACATTACCTCCAGGTAGACAGTGTTAGAATTGAGTTAAACTGTAGGACACCCAGGTGGTGTCACAGGGAACTGCTTGGTAGGGGAAAAATCCCACACACATTCGGTGACTAGAAGCGCCAGAAGTAAAGTGTGTTTTGTGAAAGTAAAGAAAACACACAGGAGAAGGAGGACTAGGGTTTTCCTAAAAAGCCTGGGAAGCAGACAAGTGACTTTATTTTCTGGAAAAATCCAAGGCAGAATCCAATCCAGAGGTAAAGGCTGGAAACAAGGAAATTTAAAACGCTGATACACTGAACAGCTGAGATGCCCCCCACCCCTGTCTTCCCCTCCCAGAATTGACCCCCAGAACTGTGGCAGCCAAATGTACACTCCTCAGACAGCTCTTCTTCAGAGAAACAAAGTAGTCAAGAGAAAAGATCCAGAAATACTGACATATGAAGACATCAAACAAAACAGCCATGCCTCCACACTAACTTCATGGTAAAGCCCTCTAGGTGACAAGCCCTGCAACATGCAGGGATGCCAAATCAGGCTTTTCCTGCTTCCACTGTAAGTATGAAAGGACAGCCAAGAATTACCACTCATTTGAGAAAAATGTTTACATTAAAGAGACCAAAACAAATAAACAGAAAAATGAAAACATATCCCATCCATGAAATAAACAAGATGCTATTAAAAAAGAATACTCAGAGAAGATAAAAAGAGCTCTTGTAAATTAAAAATGAGTGCAGATAGAAGAGTTAGAAGATAAAGTTGAAGAAATCTCAAAAGTAAATAAAAAGAGATAAAAGTAAGAAAAGACAACCTCAGAAGTACAACATGCAACTAAAAGGCATTCCAGAGAGAGCCAACAGAGGAAAGAGAGAAGACATTATCAAAAGAACATTAAAAAAAAAAAAAAATTTCCCAAAGCTAAAGAAAAGGTTAAAACGAAGGAATGGGAATCTTCTCAAAAGAGGCTGAAAGAAACAGAAAGACAGTTTTAAAAATCTAACGGAGAATGATTTCCAATCTAGAATTCTATCACTAAAGCTCAAAGAGACTGAAGACACTTGTAAATTTACAAAACCTCAGTAACAATTTCCATCTCAGCCTTCTAAGAGTTTTCTTCTATTCAAGGATCTGGTCTATAATATGAGAGTAAAGCAGGAAAGAGAAAGATGTGGGATCTAGGAAACAGGGACCCGACACAGGAAAGAGCTATGGACCAGACATGCGGTACCCAAGTCCTCAGAGAAGAAAGGAAGGAACTGAAGGGTTACCTGCTGTGCTCAACAGTAACGAGACATTCTACATGAGCAGAGAGTCTGGGAGACAGATAACTTGCTGGTAAAAAGAGAACAAAACTAAATAAAAAAGCCAATCTGCTAAAGGAAATGTAAATATATGATGAAATGTGGGTCCGCATGAACCACGAACTGATTACTGTGATGGAGACAGTATAGGAGACTGAACTCTGTATCTTCCATAGAAGGAGTAATGTCTAAAATGAAAAAATTAAAAATAATCAAGCATATGATTTAGAATATAGAGGTGATTTTAAGAAAAAACACCTAGGAATTGTTGCCTCCGGGGAGTGGGACTCTGTAGTGAGAAGGAATAGAGGAGAGATTGCTATTTTTCATTCAGTCTCTGACTTTTAAACTCATATGTGAATTGTTATTTTGATAAAAATTAACGTTAAGAAAAAAGTCATCCAAACTAAAACCTGCGACATTCAGACAGGGAATATTAACGATGTGTTTTACTTACCACACTGTGTAATTGGCTGCATTTAACTCGATAGCATCTCTGGTTAGTTTAAAAGCTCGTTCACTTCTCTCGTCACGCTGCAGGACAGCCCGGAAATAATCATAAACATCCTGAACTAGAAACAGAGCACACAACTGCATTAGGATGGTCTTTCTTGTTTAAAACAACCACTATAGTACAAAATGTTGTTTTACTCTATGAGGAAGATACTTTATTGTATGTATACGATTTATAACAATAAGCAAAAGAAAGAAAATCCAATGACTATGACTGCCACCCTGATAACTTGTGTCACAGCCAGGATGCACGTACGGGGGTTGATGCCAGACTCCAGATCCCCCAGAGACCTTATGCATTAAAGAAAAATTAAGAGTGCATATAACCGAATATATTCACTTAGCTGTTTTTCTCACATTTTATTTTGATCAGCTTTTTTTAACTGAAAAAGTAATATACACAATGATAGAAAACTCAAACAGTACAAAAAGGTTCATCCTAAGTTTCCATTCCACTAAATTCCCAGTCCTTCTCCCCAGAAGCAACTGTGGAGTGATTCTAGTGTATCCTTCCAAATATATCCTATGAACATAGAAGTATACGTTCTAATTCCATCCTCCCATTTTTTTTTTCAATACAAATGAGATCACATCCCACTCAAATGTCCTGGGCCTTGCTTTCTTCACTCATACATTATTCAAGATCATATAAACTAGTAAATATCTCTATGGAAAACCACTTGGTAATATCTATTAAAAATTAAAAACTGGGGACTTCTCTGGTGGTGCAGTGGTTAAGAATCCGCCTGCCAATGCAGGGGACACGGGTTTGAGCCCTGGTCTGGGAAGATCCCACATGTCGCGGAGCAACTAAGCCTGTGCACCACAACTACTAAGCCTGAGCTCTAGAGCCCGCGCGCCACAACTACGGAAGCCTGCACACCTAGAGCCTGCGAGTTACAACTACTGAGTCCGTGAGCCACAACTTACTGAAGCCTGCAGGCCTAGAGCCCGTGCTCCACAACAAGAGAAGCCACTGCAATAAGAAGCCCGCACACCGCAACGAAGAGTAGCCCCCACTCGCCACAACTAGAGAAAGCCCATGCGCAGCAACAAGGACCCAACGCAGCCAAAAATAAAGTGTTTCTCTAAAAAATAAATAAATAAATAAAAACTGACTACTCATTGACCTAACAATTCCAGTTCCAGTAAGTTTTCTTACAAATACACTCCTGTATGTGCTCAAAGCATCCAAGGAAATTTACATAAGAAATAAAGAAATGAAGACTGGAAACAACTGAAATTTCCATGAGTAAAGAATGGGTTAAGTCCATCATGGTACACCCATACAACAAAATCCTATGCAGCTGTTAGTAATGAGGCTGTTCTGTTATGTACTGAAATGGAACAACTGCTTCGACAGGTTGTTGAGTGAAAAACGTAAGGTGCAGAGCAGCAGCTATTCGTTTACTTAAAAATACATGCTTATTTATGAACATAAGAGTTTGAGGAACAAGAACGAGAAGATGGTATAATTTTCAACCACATTCCCCATTACAAAGTTTATTACAGTTTTCAAACAGTTGCACACCATTTCGTTGTATGGGCACTCTAATTATACCTAACTCGTCCCCTATAAATGAATGTTTAAATTGTTTTCATTCTTTTGCTGTCCTATCATGGTATTTTTCTGCACACACTTGATAATTCAGTACATCTGTAGGATGAATTCCTACAAGTGGAATTACTGGACCAAGGTTATGTGCACTGTTGATGCTGACAGACAGTGCCAAATTAACCTCTCAAAAAAGGTCTGTTCAATATATAGTCCCTCCAAGAATGTATGAATACACCGATTTTTTTCCACATCCTCACTGACAAAGTATCAAAAATTCTGATCTTTGCCAATCTCTTAACTGAAGGAACTTAGACCTTTACAAATATTAACCTATTTTACTCTCATTTCCACAAGAGAAACAGGCTTAAGAGAGATTAACAAGTTCACATGGCCCAGTGTACTTTGGAGACAGAAGTTAAACCCCAATCTAGTCTGACACCAAAGCACACACTGCTAATCACAATGCTCATTTCACTGCAGCTTAAATACCTTCACATCACAACACAGATTAACGTAGAGAACAGACTAAGGCCCTAAACAGACTACTAAAAAAAACCCAGGTGTTGGGCTTCCCTGGTGGCGCAGTGGTTGAGAGTCCGCCTGCCGATGCAGGGGACGCGGGTTCGTGCCCCGGTCCGGGAAGATCCCACATGCCGCGGAGCGGCTGGGCCCGTGAGCCATGGCCGCTGAGCCTGCGCATCCGGAGCCTGTGCTCCGCAAAGGGAGAGGCCACAACAGTGAGAGGCCCGCGTACCGCAAACAAACAAACAAACAAAAAAAACAAAAAAACCCCCAGGTGTTAAATACTCCTCAATACTTCTTTTTCCACAATTAAAAATTTATGTGGACATGCTATGCTATTTTTCTTTAAAAAAAATTTTTTTTTAATTTATTATTTATTTGGCTGCTTCAGGTCTTAGTTGTGGCATGTGGGATCTTCATTGCGGCATGCGGGATCTTTTGTTGCAGTGCACGGGCCCTTAGTTGTGGTGCGTGGGCCTCTCTCTAATTGTGATGTGTGGTCTCCAGAGCTCATGGGCTCAGTAGTTGCAGCGCACAGGCTCTCTAGTTGTGGCGCGTAGGCTCCAGAACATGCGGGCTCAGTAGTTGTGGCGTGTGGGCTCCAGAGTGCAAGGGCTCGGTAGCTGCGGAGCACGGGCTCAGTAGCTGTGGCGCATGGGCTTAGGTGCCCCACAGCACGTGGGTATGTTCCGTGACCAGGGATCTGGTCACGGAACCTGCATCCCCTGCATCGGAAGGTGGATTCTAAACCAGTGGACCACCAGGAAAGTCCTGCTATTTTTCTTATAACATATAATTTTCCAGTTACTGACAGGGTTCACAAACTTTCAGTAGGTCAATATGCATGAATACAATGTCAATATATCCTGATTTGCCTAACCATTCTGCTACTACTGGTTGTTTTCAATTTTGTTTTATAAAAATCACTACTTTAAGCATCCAATGACTTTTCATTAAAAAATTTAAAAAATTAAATATACAATACACACATATGTATTTGTGTGTGCATGCAAGCACACATGGGTATGTATATAGTTTCGTTAGACTACAACCCCAAAAATGAAATTATCAGAGGAGAGCATGAATAATTATAGCTCTTTCTGAACATACAAAGGTCATCTACTCCTAAATACTACCTTTAAAATGCTGAATTTAATTTATAACAGAGTAAAATTTAGAAACAATATAAAGGATAAATAACTATGGAATATTATGTGGTCATTAAGAACCAAGCTCCCAAATACTTTAAAATGTGTAACAAAATGCTTATAACATGTTAACTCTACATACAATGTATAAACACATTATTTTATATTCACACATGTACACATAGTATAAACCTAACTCTGTGGAAACATACTTTCCGAGGAGTGAAAGGCTATACACCAAATGTTAACAGTGGTTAGTTCTGGATGATTATAGTCTTCTTTTGATGTTAACATCTTCAGATTTTTCTTCAATGAGCATGTGTTACTTTAAAAAAATTTTTTTTTTGGCTGCACTGGGTCTCCGTTGTGGCGTGTGGGCTTTCTCTAGTTGCGGCGAGCAGGGCCTACTCTTTGTTGTGGTGTGCAGACTTCTTACTGTGGTGGCTTCTCTCGTTGCGGAGCACGGGCTCTAGGTGCGGGGGCTTCAGTAGTTGTGGCTTGCGGGCTCGGTAGTTGTGGCCCACGGGCTCTAGAGCGCAGGCTCAGTAGTTGTGGCGCACGGGCTTAGTTGCTCCGTGGTATGTGGGATCTTCCCAGACCAGGGCTTGAACCCATGTCCCCTGCATTGGCAAGGTGGATTCTTAACCACTGCGCCACCAGGGAAGTCCCCCAAAATACTTTTAATTAAAAAGAAATACATTCAGGGCTTCCCTGGTGGCGCAGTGGTTGAGAGTCCGCCTGCTGATGCAGGGGACACAGGTTCGTGCCCCGGTCCGGGAGGATCCCGCGTGCCGCAGAGCGGCTGGGCCCGTGGGCCGTGGCCGCTGGGCCTGCACGTCCGGAGCCTGGGCTCCGCGACAGGAGAGGCCACGGCGGTGAGGGGCCCGCGTACCACCAAAAAACAAAACAAAACAAAACATGTTCTGGGAGTCAGCCTGGAGGGCGCGGAACACCTCTCGCCCGCTTGGCCGCACCATCTGGGTGGGGGCGTGCATGGCCCGGGTCCCCCAGCCAGCCCGCCTGGGACTGGAGCGCAGCCCGGTGGCTCTCCACCCACTCCTCTCTCCTCACACAGCCCCTCCGTACGACCCCTGGCGTGAGGCTGCCGAGCTGAGGCGCCGAGAGAAAAGGGAAATTGCAGAGCTCACCTACAACCAGATCGACAGCATATTTTTTTTTAGGACTCAAGAATCAACATTGGGCTATTTCCTAAGATTAAACCATGAAAGCCCACTTGGAGGCTGCACGGCCATCTGCACACTTGAACCTGAAAAATGGACTTTTTCCATCGGGGAGATCTCCTTCTTCAGCTAAATCGTCAGAAGTGGTGAGAAGAAAAGATCCCTATCCAACCAAACTCCTCCAGACAAATTAAATCAGTCTAGTGAGGAACGGAGCTGTACAAGGGTGGCCAGATCACCATCTTCTGCTTGCACCGCCACTGAGCCATCCCTCTAGGACTGCCACCTACATGCAGGTTGCACCCAGTGCAAGGCATCCAGCTGAGGCAGGGAATGGAAGCTGAAATCCTGCCCCACTCACCAAGCCGGGTTTACTGGTGCATGGCCGTGTCTGCCAGACGATGTGGTTCCTTTTTCAAATTTTCACCAACACACCCTGTATGGGCTAGTGGCATGTCTGACCACTCCACTCCCATATCCCAGTCCTACCTGGGATTCTATTCCTAACCTCGGATGGATTCAAGATTTTCATGAACAAGTTAGGTGCAAAAGATGAAATATTTGACCCAAATTGAAATTAATTTCATAGGTAAAGCTCATGCCAGACGATGTGGTTCCTTTTTCAAATTTTCACCAACACACCCTGTATGGGCTAGTGGCATGTCTGACCACTCCACTCCCATATCCCAGTCCTACCTGGGATTCTATTCCTAACCTCGGATGGATTCAAGATTTTCATGAACAAGTTAGGTTTCTTGCAAAAGATGAAATATTTGACCCAAATTGAAATTAATTTCATAGGTAAAGCTCAAAATATTACCATAGATGTGAATTACACATGTATTTATGTATGCACGTATATACAGTTATGTAGATACATATGTCTATGTATCAGAAGTTAGCACAACTTAAATTTGGTAAATGTTTAAAATAAAACTATTTTGGGTATTCAAAAAAAGAAAAGAAAGAAATACATGCTCTTTGTAAACACTGCAAACAATATAAAAGTACATGAGGTTTCCCGTACTGCGGTGCTACTCCCCAGTGTACTGGATCTGTATCAGTGGTAATGGCTGTTACCAGTTGATATGTCTCTCCAGATATTTTTCTAAGCAAATAAATGTAATCTCGCTCTTGTTTTGTAATGAAGCTGGCATAACATTTTCATTCTGCTTTTCATTTTGGCATTTCCCTCTCAGTGATATGTCCTTCCATGCCTGTGTATACACATCTGCATCATTCTTGTTTCACTTTTCCATACAGTGGGCCTGGCATAATTTACATGTCAATGCTATTTTTTTGCAGGACAGATTTCTATAAGTGGGACTAAGATACTCAGTCTTAGGGCTATATGACCCTATATAATTTAGGGTCATAAATAAATTTGGGATTATATAAATAGAATTTTATATTCATTAGATTTTTTTGATATTAAAAGTCTTTTAATTAAAAATTACAAATTTAATATACTGTCATACTCAAAGTGTCTAAAACTTATGTGTCTTTTTTTCACTCAACACTGTTTCTGCGATCTGTCCCTATTATAACAGATCTAGATCCTCTTATTGGTTATATAGCACACAACTGTATGACAATGATACATTTATCTATTCTCCAAAACACAAATATATAGCTGGTTTCCAATATTTTGTTCTTCCAAAAAATGCTGTGAATTGTAATAGCTATCACACACAGTGCTTACTATGAGTCAGCCACTGTTCTCTTATTTCATGTGTGTAACTCACTCTATAAAGTAGTTACTTCTATTGTCCTCATTTTACACAGAAGAAGACAGAGATAATGAGAGGTTAAATAACTTGTCCAAGGTTACAGAGTCAGTAAAGTGGTGCAGTTAGAATCTGAACTAGGTGGTCTGGCTCTGAAGTCTGTGCTCTCAGCCTCCTAGTACATGTCTTCTGATGCCATAAGCCAGAGTGAACCCAGAATGTATCATGCGAAGCAGCACTTCAAGGTTGTAAGATATGAGCATTTTCTAGTTTTACTAAATATACATGCAATACTGCTTTCTAAAATGGCTAAACATATGAAAACTACCATCTGAAAGCATGAATCTGTTCATATGTCTCAATATCTGATATCATAAAACAGTTTAAAATTATCTTTCATTCCTAATGATAATGGATTTTCCCCCTATTTAATGGCTAACGAAATTTTTTCTTCTATGAACTACAAGTTCATACCCTTTGTCTATTTTTTGATTAGTTTCCCTGTTTCTTTAACCTTTTGTAGGAATTCCTTAGAAGGTTCTGAATATCAATCTTCTGTTGATACATCTTCTCCCACACTGCTGTTTGCTTTTTAACTTATCATGGTGTCTTCTGTTGCATAAATTTAAAATTCTGATATAATCATTTATCAATTTTTGATCAATGGGTCATTATTTCTCTATTTTAATTTGTGGTTTGTAATAATGATATATTTAAGGATTAAAAATGTTGACTTTTTTTTTTTACCCTGAAAAAAAGGTTTTATTATTTTTAACTGAAAGAGAAATGAATGACTGTGTCAGTTTTCAAAAGGTACCTTATGAATCTGGAAAAGTTGTGGTTTTCATTTCTCAGATCACTAGTGAGGTTAACACCTCTTCATAGATATTTCTATTTCTTCTAGTGAATTATCTCTTCACATATAATATCGCTCACCAGTTTGGAAGTTTTGCAGTTTCATGCAGTTATACCTTCTGATCTTTTCCTCAATCAATTCGGAGTTTTACATCTTGCCCAATAATTCCTTCTTTACCCTAAGAATGAAAGATTATTCTATCTGCTCTAGTATGTTTACAGTTTTGCTTTAGGACTTTAATTCATCTGTAATTTATTTTCATGTAAGATATGAGATAGGGATACAATTCTGTTTATATCGAAATCCACAGACAACTGTTAACAAAACCATTACTTGACTAATCCATCTTTTTCATACAGATGTGAAGTGTCCTTTTTATCAAATATTGAGGTCCCACCTATACTGATGACCTATTTTTATTTTTTTTATTAATCTATTTATTTCTGCACCAGTTCCACATGTTAATTATTAAGTTTAGCAGTACACTTTCATATTGGTTAAGGCAAACCCTCACACCATTATTCTTTCTTTACATTCTTGACATTATCTCATAATCAGAAAAAATAATAATCGCTTTTTGTAAAAGAGGAATGATCTTGGATAACAGAGCCTTAACTGAAAGAAATATATATATATACATAAAACTACAAAACTAGCATTCCATTTGTTTACCCTTTCCTAGAAGAACAACTAACAATTAACATTTGCACGGCCTTCAATTTACAAAGCATTTCACATTCGTTATGAAAGAATACTTTGTCAAAGAAAATAATCCACTCACTATCAGTAATATATTCCAGCTGAGCCTAACATTTCACAGCTAAAATATATTTCAAAATGCTCATGTTTCAACAACCAAAGTTTATTCTAAATAAAACAGTAAATCATTTATGTTGTAACTCGTGCAGATTAAACACTAAATGAAAAGCACAATCACACAGTGGTTACTATGTATTATAATGTAACATTCATTATTTAAACTTAAAACATGTCCACTCTTTGGACAAAATGAAACTTTTAATCATGAAAATAAATTACAAAACCCCACAAGATTAGCTTAAGTCATTTAGATCTTTATTAGACAAAAATCTGTCATCTATCTAGTCACAGAGTTGTGAATTTCAACTTTGCTACTAAGTTTGACTTACAGACCTTTCCCTAATAAAAAATAAACTTACACTTTTCACTATAAATGATCTGGACCACTGGATTGGGGCCATCATTCTGCGGCACTGGATCTATATCAGCCCATTCTGCTCTGTCCCTGAAAATACATATATTTTTCAGTGATTATATGCAAGCGTGTAAGGAAAAAAAGAAATCTGATGTTTTTTAAAAAGGCAACAATTACACTTTAACTTACAAATAATGTAACCATGGTTGGATTCTTCAGGACCAAGTGTTGCCACTTTGTTTTACATATTAAACTTTTAAGTAAAAGAAAAATAAAATGAATAATTTTCCAATTAAAGTTAATAAATCAATAGTTTTCAAATTTAAAGTTTTTACATAAATGCAAAAGCAGGTTTTTGTAGCAAGTACACAATAGTTTTAAATTAGAAATCAATCTAATTCATTGGTCTAATAAGGCTCTTTGGAGTCAGTCAACAGTTCAAAAAAATTTGAATAACAATTTTTTATTTGAATACTCTGAATAACTAGAAAGTGATATTTAAAAGTAAAAGTAATCACTATCATTTTACTGTACACTGAGAGGTGGTCCAGGTGGTCAGTACAGTCTGGAATCTGTGGAACACTGGCTCTACCACTTAACTAGCTGTGTGACCCTGAGGAAGTTACTTAATCTCTCTGGGCCTCAATTTCTTCATTTATAAAATGGAGATGATACTATTACCAACCAACCTTAGAAGGCTACTTGGAGGTTTAAGTGACATAATATGTTAAGCTCTTAAAATATGCATAATAGTAAGCATATAATACACAGTATTATACTATATATACACTATTATACTATATATACCCTAACACACACAGTTAGCATATACAATATTATACAGGAAATACACTAAATGTACTATATAGTATTACTGTATGCTTAAATATATATGCTATATGTTATAAATGTAGCATATAATTAATGCATATAGTAAGTATTCAATGAATACTACTTCTCATTATCAATGCTAAAATAAATCACAGTAGCAACACTGGGTGCCTATAGACACTGTTGTGTAAACTGCTCAGTGTGACCAAATTTTCGTTAACCACTCTTTTACTTACATTCTTTTCCTATTACCCATTTTTCAGTTCTCTGTACTCATCAGCTATTGACAGCAAAAATTCTGTGGTATCTAGACAAATCCTAAAATTGTGCCCATTATACAAGAAGAAATCCAGGGGAAACAATTACCCGAGGTGTGAGACCTAGATGGGGAGTGGCATGAGAATTGTAACGCTGTCCTTCAAGCACAGGGAAATCGGACACAGTCAAGGGAAGAACCCGAGTATTTCACAGTTCAGGGAGGAGGTCTGAGGGCTATGGGGCCACCTCAACCAACTGAAATCACTAACACTGTAAACTCCAAGAACGAAATCTGCATAGTGGCTTTCACTCAATTCATAACCTACGCAAATCAGCCATCTAATGGGTTTACCTAGAACTACAGAAGAAAAAATAAGACATGAGGAAAGTAAGGGCTTCTCAGTCGTCTCTGCAGGTTCAAAATGCAGCTGGGGAACCAGCATGACCAATAGAAAGCAAAGAACTAACGGGGACGGGACTGGGTGGTGGCAAAGATGGGGAGGAAAGGCGAGAAAGTTACAGCAGTACCCGACACTGCACATGGTTTGCACTAAGCACGAGGTGACGTGGGGATGAGTAACGGAGTTGAATCTTCATAGTCTCATCCTTACAGCCTAACTCGGTGCCTGGCTGACGCTGGGCGCTAAAAACACTGAAAGAAAACGCTGAATGAAAATGTCCCGGTCCCTAAAGATCTTACGCTAGCTCTCTCCGTTTCCGCAGAACAAACCACGGGAAGCCCCGTTTCTAAAGCGAGCCAATCTGGACCTTCTTTGCGGTCCGACTGCACCCAAGCCCTTTGGCATTCGGACTACAGCAGGCCAGCGCTGTGGGGCCCGGAACCTCCACCGCCCAGAGCGGTGACAGCGCGGGCCCCACCCCGCCGCTCCCGGCCGCCGGACGGCGAGGACGCGCGAGCTTCTGCCGCAGCCGCGCCCCGTGCAGCGCCGCGCGCGGGGGAAGGTCTCCCGCGCCGCGACCATGCCGTGGGCGTTACCTGTACAGGACATAGGTGGGGGAGTCCAGGCTCAGGAACCCGTCGTCCATAGGGGACGCCGCCGCCTCTTCTTGCGGCGGCTGGGGCGGCGGGGGATGCGGCTGGGGCGGCGGCGGCTCCGGCTGACCTGGCTCCCCGCCCTGCGAAACCTCCCCGACGCCGTCGGCGGCCGCCATCTCTCCTCGGCTCCCAGCGGAGGTGGCAGAGGCCCCGCCCCCTGCCCCGCCCCTCTAGCGGCTACTTCCGGTTTTCCGCTCCTACCATAGAGACGCGGGCCGGAGTGCCCAGCGACCGCACCCGCACCGTGGCCTTTCTGTCCCTGTTGGGCGCGGTTCCGCGCTTCGGGCTGCATCACGCCACCTGGGGCTCCAGGTTTCCCACTTGTTCTGTCCGCAGGCCTGTCCGAACGCTTGTAGCTGGTGCTTCGGAACGTGCTAGTGTTGTTAGTTGTTAGTGTCGGCGGGATAAACTTGGGAGCCCTGGATAAGCAGCTGGCGCCCGTGCTCTGCGTTAGCCATCCAAGGGCATTTACGCTCCTTGCACACATTTTTTTTTTTTTTTTCTTTTGGATGCTGAGTTTCTACCGCAGAATTTCAGTAATCCAGGATTTTAGTCTTTTGAAATTAAAGTTCTAATTATACAAGGAATATGGGCATACATTATAGGAAAGGTAAAAGTTTAACACTGACTACCTAGTATATGCCGGGCTTGCTCATGGCACAAAATAAAAAGTCTCTGCAGTCATGGGCTTTGCATTCTAGGGGAGGATAGCAGAATACGCCCCAAAATATGTATGTAGGAGTACAGGACATGCCACTCCACAGATGCTGCTTTGGTGTTTTGGTTACTTTGAGCTGTTGGCACATGAAAAACAGTAAATGTGGGGAGAAGCTTTCTCCGAACTCCCTTACATTTCTAAAGACAGGCCCTCCAAAAGGAACTCAATTGTTGTAAGTCCCCTCCCTGGGAGTTTCAAGAGTGGAAGTGGATGCCACACCCTGACAAATTTTGTCAAATTGTCACATCTCCAACCTGTTCTTCTAAGGGCCCGTTCATCTTTCCTAAAAACCTTTTACTCTCCCCCAAGAGGCCTTTATCTCCCATCCCCTCTCCTTATTCAGGTGGTATTTAAGCCTGAGTTCTAAGCCACCTCAGGGAGTTGCTAATTTTTCTCTGGGTATCTCTAGGTATTTTTCTATTTTCTCTAGGTATACACGAGGTATACATGTTAATAAACCTCTTTTTGTTTTTCTCTTGTTAATCTGTCTTTTATTACTGGGGTTTCAACCAAGAGCTCAGAAGGGTGGAAGGAAAATTATTTTTCACCTTCAGCAGTAGATTTTCAGGAAGGCTTTTCAGGGGCTGTTTGAGCAGAGACCTGTGAGAGGAAAAAGCATACCAGTCAGAGAACAGGAAGTGCGTGCTTGGTGCGGTCTTGGTTCGGCAAGGATGCCAGCAGGGCTGAAGGCCTGTGAGTGAGGGGAAGGAACTGGTGGGTGATAAGATTGAAGCAGCAGCCAGGGATCATGGTAAGGATTTGGATTTTTATTATTATTTTTATTGTGGTAAAATAGTTATAACATGAAACTTATCGTTTTAATCATTTTTTTTTTTTTTTTTTTTTTTTTGTTGTATGTGGGCCTCCCTCTGCTGCGGCCT
>NC_041233.1:86625564-86704017 GCF_002837175.3 Physeter macrocephalus
GCTCAGCGGCCATGGCTCACGGGCCCAGCCGCTCCGCGGCACGTGGGATCCTCCCAGACCGGGGCGCGAACCCGGTTCCCCTGCATCGGCAGGCGGACGCGCAACCACTGCGCCACCAGGGAAGCCCCGTTTTAATCATTTTTAAGTGCATAGTTTGGTGATGTTAAGTACATTCACATTGATGTGCAGCCATGGCCACCATCCATCTCCAAAACTTTATCATCTTCCCAACTGAAACTCCGTCCCCGTCAAACGCTCCCCATTCCCCCCCAACCCCGCCCCAACCCCCTGTAACCACTATTCTACATTCTGTCTCCGTGAGTATGACTATTCTAGGTCCTCATGGAAGTAGAATCATACAGTATTTGTCCTTTGGTGTCTGGCTTATTTCAGTTTGCATAATGTCCTCCAGGTTCATCCACATTGTAACACGTGTCAGAATTTCCTTCTTTTTTAAGGCTGAATAATATTCCATTGTATGTATAGGCCACATTTTGTTTATCCAATCATTTACTAATGAACATTTGGGTTGTTTTCACCTTTTGGCTGTTGAGAATAATGAAATACCTGTTAGAGACCCTGCTTTCACTTTTGGGTATTTACCCAGTGTGGGATTGCTTGACATACGGCAATTCTATGTTTAGGTTTTTGGTAACTGTTTTCCACAGCATCTGTGCAAGGGTTCCAGTTTCTTCCCATACTCACCGATGCTTGTTTCCTGGTTTTGTTTTGATAACCATCTGAATGAATGTGAACTGGTATCTTCACTTTGCATTTCCCTAATGATTAGTGATGTTGAGCATCTTTTAATGTGCTAATTAACATTTGTGGGATTTGATTTTAAGTGGAAATTAGTGGAAGGTTTTGAGTAAAGGAGGGACATGTGATTTACATTTTTAAAGGATTACTTTCGCTACCATGTGTGAAATGCACACAGTAGAAAGGCAAGAATGGAAACAGATAAGTGTAAAGCTATTGTAGCAGTCCGGGCAAAAGGTCAAAGTGTTTAAATTATGCTTCACAATTCACTGATCGATCATAAAGTCATTTTAGTGGGTCCTATGGTGGACAAGGTGACCCACCAGTCCTCCTCCAAGGAGGAACTTGCTGCCCAGCTTTGGGGAGTACAGTCAGCAGCCAGCCTCCTGCGTGACCTGAGGACAGCCCACAATGGACTGCTAAGAGGCAGAGGGCCTCTTAGGTATGAGGGCCCAGCCATCGCAGCCTGACGGGGACCACTGACAGGTGCCACACGGCTTCCACCTGGGAGGCTGAGACCTCACAGGCCTTGCAGTTTGACCACACGGGTGTTGGTCCCTAATCTTGCTTCCCAAGTTCCATCTTAGTATCTGATTCCATGACCAGCATTTTTTGGTGTGTTTGATGGGTATTTCAAAAAATGAAATACAGTGGAATAGAAAATAGTGCACAGTGCATTTAGAAGAAGAAAGTAATTTTTGGTGAAGTTTTTTTCAAACTTATATATGTTCAGGTGTAATGGGTCATGTTGTAAAATGTATTTCTTACCATGGGTCGTGGTCAACAATTTTGGAAAACAATGGACTGTATCAGTTCAGTTGGAGGTGATGAGCAGTGTATGGATTCTGGATGTTCTTTGAAGGTTAATCTGATAGGATTTGCTGACAGCTTAACTGGATGGAGGATGCAAGACCCAAAAATAGTTAAGAATGACTCCAAGGTGACAGTTCCTTTTGATCAGAGTAGACAAAACTCCCTTTGACCATCCAATCCTGATTTAGTTCAGTTGTTCACTGTGTTCTTTCCCTATGGATTTACATCCATGCATATATTTCTGGTGGCTTTAAAAGAAAAACAAAAACAGAGTCATATTTATTTGGCAAATTTTAGTATTGAATGGATATAGATTTTTCAGGGCTACAATACAGCTTCTCTGTCCTTCCTGATCCTTTGATATGTATCTCTCCAAACTGCAATAACCTAATAACTCCTCCAAACTCTAATAAATCACAGAACATATTCTTTTTTTAAAAAATAAATTTACTTACTTATTATTTATTTCTGGCTGCGTTGGGTCTTTGTTGCTGTGCGTGGGCTTTCTCTAGCTGCGGCGAGCGGGGGCTACTCTTTGTTGCAGTGCGCGGGCTTCTCATTGCGGTGGCTTCTCTTGTTATGGAACATGGGCTCTAGGCACACGGGCTTCAGTAGTTGTGGCTTGAGGGCTCTAGCGCGCAGGCTCAGAAGTTGTGGCACACAGGCTTGGTTGCTCTGTGGCATGTGGGACCTCCTGGACCAGGGCTCGAACCTGTGTCCCCTGCATTGGCGGGTGGATTCTTAACCACTGAGCCACCAGGGAAGAACATATTCTTTAAAGTTGTCAGTTATAGGAAAGGAAAATCAATGACTGCTGCCACTATTTCAAGATAGGTACTCTACACTCCATTAGTTCTCCCATCAAACCAGTGCAAATAAGAATACAATCTGAGTAAAAAAAGACTGGCTGATCCTCCTTCAAGACAGCTGGATACCTGTCAGCACATGGATGTTCTAAACCTGTCATTGTCTTCTAGATGCTTGCGATGTGCTTCGAATTGTGCACCAACACTCCTGCCTTCTTATCAATCCCTAAGGATATCAGAAGCAGTCTACAGATGCTTGGTGAAAATATGATCAGAAAAATGAAAGTCAGAGAAGGGAAACTGTAAGACAGGGTAGAAGAAAGTCATCACCCCAGAGGAGGGACAGAATGGGATCTGGACGAATATCCATAAGGACATACAAATGCTGTCTCATTTGAGACAGAAAAACCCTATGGAGAAGCAGGGCAACTGTTGATTCTCCACTTTACAAGTGAGAACCTGAGCCAGGCCTGACGCACTTGTTACAGAACATGGAGAAGGGTGACAGTAAGGAGATGGACACTCATGAAACCCATGCCTGCCTCACCAGTTTTAAAGGGTGCCTTCCTCTGTCCAGTATTTCTTAACCGTGGTTGCATCTTAGAATCAGGTGGACAGTTTTAATGAAACTCCAGTGACTGAGCCCCAGCCTCAGGGATTCTAATTTCATTGGCTGAGGGTGAGGGCTTGGTATTAGCATATTTGAAAAGCTCCCCCCATAATTCTAAGGTGCAGCCCAGGTTGAAAATGACGGCTCAGTGAGTCCACAGTACAGACTGCTGCTTTGTCATCACGGTTCCTGGGGAAGTTAAGATGCCGCAATGCTAGTGGGACAGTGTAGGCAGGGTTGATCAGCAATCAGTATGTTGTGCTAAATACAGAAGTCAACCAATCAATGAACAATTTTTTAAAAATTACCATTTATTATACAAATAAACTAAATCACAATGTGTGTTTAAATAAAACTACTTAACAAGTGATATAAGTTGTAGTGCAAATTGTTCATCAGTTTTTTATTGAGGTATATTTTACCTATCACAAAATTTATCTCATTCATGTGTACGATTCATCATCTGTTTTTGACTTCTTAGGAATTATTGATATGAGCTTTTCATTGGTATGGCTGTCACTAGCTACATGATGCTGTCAGTTTGACTGCACTCTTCCAGGGTTTATCCATAAGTTTGATAATTATTAGGTGCCTGAGGATTGTGTTAAACGCTTGAGCTTTCAACTTCCCCCAATGCTCTTTAAGCTTCAACATTTTCTCTCTTGGCTACAATAGGGAGGCTGGTAATTTCAGGGCCCTGGTTGCACTCCAGGAGCTAGTACTAGAAACCTGTGAGCTAGACAGAGAGGGAGAAATCAGGAGGGGAGGGCAGGAAGGGTGAAAGCACATGAAGATTGGTTAATAGAGAACCAGAACCAGGAGCCTGTGTTTGTCTTTTGGCTCCACCACCATGAAGCACCTGAGGCTATGCCCAGCTGGGTCAGGACAGTCATAACAGACAGTAAAGCAGTGGCTGAGTGAAGCCCAGTCATAAGTAAGACAGAGGCAAAAGGCAGTGGAGTGACTGGCTTAAGATGGTGGAGTAGAAAGATGTGCGCTCACTCCCTCCTGCGAGAGCATCAGAATCACAGCTAATTGGTGAACAATCATTGACAGGAAGACACTGGAACTCACCAAAAAAGATCCCCCACATCCAAAGACAAAGAAGCCGCAATGAGAGGGTAGGAGGGGTGCAATCACAATAAAATCAAATCCCATAACTGCTGGGTGGGTGATTCACAGACTGGAGAACACTTATACCACAGAAGTCCACCCACTGCAGTGAAGGTTCTGAGCTCCACGTCAGGCTTTCCAACCTGGAGCCTGGCAATGGGAGGAGGAATTCCCAGAGAGTCAGACTTTGAAGGCTAGTGGGATTTCACTGCAGGACTTCGACAGGACTGGGGGAAACAGAGACTCCACTCTTAGAGGGCACACACAAAGTAGTGTGCACATCGGGACACAGGGGAAGGAGCAGTGACCCCATAGGAGACTGAACCAGACCTACCTGCTACTGTTGGAGGGTCTCCTGCAGAGGCGGGGGATGTCTGTATCTCACTGTGAGGACAAGGACACTGGCAGGAGAAATTCTGGGAAGTACTTCTTGGCGTGAGCCTTCCCAGAGTCTGACATTAGCCCCACCAAAGAGCAGGGTAGCCTCCAGTGCTGGGTCACCTCAGGCCAAACAACCAACAGGGGGGGAACCCAGCCCCACCCATCAGCAGACAAGCGGATTAAAGTTTTACTGAGCTCTGCCCTCCAGAGCAACACCCAGCTCTACCCACTAGCAGTCCCTCCCATCAGGAAGTGCAAGCCTCTTAAATAGCCTAATCCACCAGAGGGCACTTCCAGAAAAAGAATTCAGAATGATAGTGAAGATGATCCAGGACCTCGGAAAAAGAATGGAGGCAAAGATCGAGAAGATGCAAGAAATGTTTCACAAAGACCTAGAAGAATTAAAGAACAAACACCTAGAAGAATTAAAATAACAAACAAACAGAGATGACAGTACAATAACTGAAATGAAAAATACACTAGAAGGAATCACTAGCAGAATAACTGAGGCAGAAGAACAGATAACTAACCTGGAAGACAGAATGGAGGAATTCACTGCCGTGGAACAGAATAAAGAAAAAAGAATGAAATGAAACGAAGACAGCCTAAGATACCACTGGGACAACATTAAACGCAGCAATATTCGCATTATAGGGGTCCCAGAAGGAGAAGAGAGAGAGAAAGGACCCAATAAAATATTTGAAGAGATTATAGTTGAAAACTTCCCTAACATGGGAAAGCAAATAGCCACCCAAGCCCAGGAAGCGCAGAGAGTCCCAGGCAGGATAAACACAAGGAGAAACACACCGAGACACATAGTAATCAAATTGACAAAAATTAAAGACAAAGAAAAATTATTGAAAGCAATAAGGGAAAATGACAAATAACAAACAAGGGAACTCCCATAAGGTTAATAGCTGATTTCTCAGCAGAAACTCTACAGGCCAGAAGGGAGTGGCACAGTATATTTAAAGTGATGAAAGGAATAAAATAAAGAATGTTACAACAGACAAGGAAGGACACTACATAATGATCAAGAGATCAATCCAAGAAGAAGATAGAACAATTATAAATATATATGCACCCAACACAGGAGCACCTCAATACATAAGGCAACTGCTAACAGCTATAAAGAGGAAATTGACAGTAACACGATAATAGTGGGGGACTGTAGCACCTCACACCAACAGACAGATCATACAGACAGAAAATTAATAAGGAAACACAAGCTTTAAATGACACAGTAGACCACATAGATTTAATTGATATTTATAGGGCATTCCATCCAAAAACAGGAGACTACACTTTCTTCTCAAGTGCACATGGAACATTCTCCAGGGTAGATCACATCTTGGGTCACAAACCAAGCTTGGTAAATTTAAGAAAATTGAAATCGTATCAAGCATCTTTTCCGACCACAATGCTATTGGAAAAAAATGTAAAGAACACAAACACATGGAGGCTAAACAGTACGTTACTAAATAACCAAGTGATCACTGAAGAAATCAAAGAGGAAATTTAAAAAATACCTAGAGACAAATTACAAAGAAAACACAACAATCCAAAACCTATGGGATGCAGCAAAAGCAGTTCTAAGAGGGAAGTTTATAGCTATACAAGCCTACCTCAAGAAACAAGAAAAATCTCAAATAAACAATCTAACCTTACACCTAAAGGAACCAGAGAAAGAAGAACAAACAAAACCCAGAGTCAGTAGAAGGAAAGAAATCATAAAGATCAGAGCAGAAGTAAATGAAATAGAAACAAAGAAAACAACAGCAAAGATCAATAAAACTAAAAGCTGCTTCCTTGAGAAAATAAATAAAATTGATAAACCTCAGGTGAATTCTATTAAACATTTAGAGAAGAGCTAACACCCATCTTTCTCAAACTCTTACAAACAATTGCAGAGGAAGGGACACTCCCAAAATCATTCTATGAGGCCACCATCACCCTGATACCAAAACCAGACAAAGATACTACAAAAAAAGAAAATTACAGACCAATATCACTGATGAATATAGATGCAAAAATCCTCAACAAAATACTAGCAAACAGAATCCAACAACAGATTAAAAGGATCATATGCCATGATCAAGTGGGATTTATCCCAGGGATGCAAGGATTCTTCAGTATATGCAAATCAATCAATGTGATACACCATATTAACAAACTGAAGAAGGAAAACCATATGATCATCTCAACAGATGCAGAAAAAGCTTCTGACAAAATTCAACACCCATTTATGATAAAAACTCTCCAGAAAGTGGGCATAGAGGGAATCTACCTTAACATAATAAAGATTATATAGTACAAACCCACAGCAAAAATCATTCTCAATGGTGAAAAACAAAGCATTTCCTCTAAGATCAGGAACAAGGCAAGGATGTCCACTCTCACCACTATTATTCAACATAGTTTTGGAAGTCCTAGCCACGGCAATCAGAGAAGAAAAAGAAATAAAAGGAATCCAAACTGGCAAAGAAGTAAAACTGTCACTGTTTGCGGATCACATGATACTATACATAGAAAATCCTAAAGATGCCACCAGAAAACTACTAGAGTTAATCAATGAATTTGGTAAAGCTGCAGGATACAAAATTAATGCACAGAAATCTCCTGCATTCCTATACACTAACAACAAAAGATCAGAAAGAGAAATTATGGAAACAATCCCATTCATCATTGCAACAAAAAGAATAAAATACCTAGGAATAAACCCACCTTAGGAGGTAAAAGACCTGTACTCAGAAAACTATAAGACACTGATGAAAGATATCAAAGATGGCATAACAGTTGGAGAGATATACCATGTTCTTGGATTGGAAGAATCAATATGTGAAAATGACTATACTACCCAAAGCAATCACAGATTCAATGCAATCCCTATCAAATTACCAGTGGTATGTTTTAAAGAACTAGAACAAAAAAGCCCAGAGATAAACCCACGCACCTATGGACAACTAATCTATGACAAGGGAGGCAAGGCTATACAATGGAGAAAAGACAGTCTCTTTTCTGGAAAACTGGACAGGTCCATGTAAAAGAATGAAGTTAGAACACTCCCTAACACCATACACAAAAATAAACTCAAAATGGATTAGAGACCTAAATGTAAGACCAGATACTCTAAAACTCTTAGAGGAAAACATAGGAAGAACACTCTTTGACATAAATTACAGTAAGATTTTTTTTGATCCACCTCCTAGAGTAATGGAAATAAAAACAAAAATAAACAAATGGGACCTAATGAAACTTAAAAGCTTTTGCAAAGCAAAGGAAACTACAAACAAGATGAAAAGACAACCCTCAGAATGGTAGAAAATATTTGCAAATGAACCAATGGACAAAGGATTAATCTCCAAAATTATAATCAGCTCATGTAGCTCAATATTAAAAAAACAAACAACCCAATCCAAAAATTTAGGCAGAAGACCTAAATAAACATTTCCCAAAAGAAGACATACAGATGGCCAAGAGGCACATGAAAAGCTGCTCAACATCACTAATTATTAGAGAAGTGCAAATCAAAACTACAATGAGGTATCACTTCACACCAGTTAGAATGGGCATCATCAGAAAATCTACAAACAACAAATGCTGGAGAGGGTGTGGAGAGAAGGGAACCCTCTCGCTGTGCTCCGCAACGCGAGAGGCCACAACAGTGAAAGGCCCGCGTACCGCAAAAAAACAAAAAACAAAAAACAAAAAACCTAAAAATAGAATTACCATATGACCCAGCAATCCCACTACTGGGCATATACCCAGAAAAAGCCATAATTCAAAAAGACACATGCACCCCAGTGTTCACTGCAGCACTATTTACAATAGCCAGGTCATGGAAGCAACCTAAATGCCCAATGACAGACGAATGGACAAAGAAGATGTGGTACATATATACAATGGAATATTACTCAGCCATAAAAAGGAGTGAAATTGGGTCATTTGTAGAGACGTGGATGGATCTAGAGCCTGTCATACAGAGTGAGGTAAGTCAGAAAGAGAAAAACAAATATTGTGTATTAACGCATATATGTGGAACCTAGAAAAATGGTACAGATGAACTGTCTTGCAAGGCAGAAATAGAGACATAGATGTAGAGAACAAACGTATGGACCTCAAGGGGGGAAAGCAGAGGGGGGTGGGGGAGTGGTGTTGGGATGAATTGGGAGATTGGGATTGACATGTATACACTAATATGTATAAAATAGATAACTAATAAGAACCTGCTGTTTAAAAAATAAGTAAAATAAAATTCAAAACAAGAAACCAACAAACCACCATCTCATTGAGATTGATTGGGATTGTAATAAAGCTGTAGATCAATGTTGGGGTAACTGACGACTCTATTATATTAAATCATCCAATCCATGAACATGGCATATCTCTGTTTATTTAGCTTTTTATTGTCTCTCATGAGGTTTTACAGCTTCTAGGTATGCTGTTAGAGTTGTCTTTTCTGTTTCTGGTATACATAAGTAAAATTGATTTTAATATCTAGCTGCTTTCCTAATTTCTATTAATTTTTCTTGGCTGTGTTGGGGCTTCATTGCTGCGCTCGGCCTTTCTCTAGTTGCAGCGAGTGGGGGCTACTCTTCATTGCGTTGCGTGGGCTTCTCATTGTGGCAGCTTCTCTTGTTGCAGAGCACAGGCTCTAGGCGCGCGGGCTTCAGTAGTTGCAGCACGTGGGCTCAGTAGTTGCGGTGCGTGGGCTCTAGGGCACACAGGCTTCAGTAGCTGTGGTGCACGGGCTTAGGTGCTCCTCAGCATGTCGGATCTTCCCGGGCCAGGGATCGATCCTGTGTCCCCTGCACTGGCAGGTGGATCCTTAACCACTGTGCCACCTGGGAAGTCCTAACTTCTATTAATTCTAATACTTTCACTGAAATGATTTAAGAGAGTGTGATATTGGCAGAGAAATAGACAAAGCAAGTAACGGAACACAGTGGAAAACTCACAAACATATCTATGAATATATATGGATGCTTGAGACTTGACAAAACCTTCACTGCAGAGAAGTGAGAAAAATCTAGTGTTCTGAATAATGGTGCTGGGACAATTAGGCATCAATACAGGAAAAAAAAAAAAAAAGAAAACAAAATTGCATCCTTACCTCACACTATGTACTGAAATAAGAGATGCAAAAGATAAATATCTTAGATGATAATATAGGAGGAAATCTCCAGCCTTTAGAGTTAGAAAAAATTTCTTAAACAAGACAGAAAATAAATAATACAAGAAAAAATGATAAATCTGATTATGTTAAAATTAAGAACTTTCTATTCGTCAGAATACACCAAGAAGAGAGTTGAAGGCAAACCACAGAGGGCTTAAATCCAAAATATGTACTAGATTCCTACAAATAAAAATACAGATAACCTAAAATAGAAAATTGGTTGGAACATATTCTGCACAAAGGAAGAAACCCAAATGGCAAATAAATACATGACAAAGTGACCAATCTCAGTAATCAGGAAAATGCAAATTAAAGACATTTTTATATACCACTTCCCACCCATTACCCTGGCAAAAATGAAAAAGCTTGATGGTTCGAACTGACTACTCTGCTTTGGGAAGTTTGGCATCATGTAGGAAAGTTGAAGATACCTATCCTAATGACCCAGTAATTCTATTCTTAGGTACGTCCCCAAAGAAACGCATACTCTGAGGCATCGGAATATATGAACAATGTTGGCAACATTGTCTGGAATAGCCACAAACTGGAAACAACCAAAATACTCATCAAGGGTACAATGTATATTGTCATATAATGGAATTCTGTGCAAAAATGAAATAAATTAACTGGAGCTCACATGATAACAAGGATGACTGTATAAACAAAATGCTGAGCAAAGGAAGCCAGACTATATAATTCTATTTACACAAAGTTTAGGAACAGGCAACGTCATACCATGTTGTTTTTACTTAATGGTAAAACCCTAAACAAAAAAGGGAATCATTACCATAGCAGTCAGGCTAGTGGTTACCTCTGGGGAAGGAGGAGCTTGAGAAGGGAAATGTGTGGAGATTCTCAGGCACTTGCAATGTTTAATCCTGCCGGGATGCGGTTACATTGTTGTTCACTATATGACAACTTCTAAGACTACATGTTCATACTATGTACTTTCCTGTTTTTGTATTATATTTTACAATAAAAAATACTTTAAGGAGGAAAACAGAATTGGAGTAAAATGGTGAAAAACACGAGACCAAAACCAAAAGCCCAAAGGAGAAAATAATTACATTTGACCCTTGAACAACCCAAGGGTTGGGGTGCCGACTCCCGTGCAGTAGAAAACCCGCATATAATCTTAGAGTCGACTCTCGGCATCCCCGGTTCTGCATCTGTGGGTTCAGCCAACCACAGATCCTGGTTTCCTGAGATGGAATCTACTCCTGGTGAAGATGCTGTGATGATTGTTGAAATGACAACAAAGAATTCAGAATATGACATCAACTGAGTTGATAAAGCAGCAGCAGGGTTTGAGAGGAATCACTCCAATTTTGACAGACGTTCTACTGTGGGTAAAATCCTATCAAGCAGCAATGCATGCTACAGAGAAATTGTTCACAAAAGGAAGAGTCAAGGGATGTGGCAAACTTCACTGTTGTTTTATTTTAAGTAATTGCCACCAACACCCCAACATCAGGAACCACCACCCAAATCAGTCAGCAGCCATCAACATCCAGGCAAGACCCTCTACCAGCAAAAAGGTTATGACTCGCTAAAGGCTCAGATAATGGTTAGTCCTAAAACTGAGTATCCTAGTCCCACTTATAGAAATCTGTTCTGCAAAAAAATAGCATTGACATGAAAATTATGCCAAGCCCACTGTATGGAAAAGTGAAACAAGAATGACATAGATGTGTATACAAAGGCATGGAAGGACATGTATATAGGGCTATATAATTTGACAGGGTTATAAATAAATTTGGGATTATATAAATAGAATTTTATATTAGAATTTTTTGACATTAAAAGTCTGTTAATTAAAAATCACAAATTTAATATACTGTCATACTCAAAGTGTCTAAAACTTATGTGCCTTTTTTTTAATCAACATTATTTCTGCGATCTGTCTCTATTATAACAGGTCTAGATCCTCTTATTGGTTATATAGCATACAATTGTATGACAATGACACATTTATCTATTCTCCAAAACATGAATATATAGCTGGTTTCCAATATATTGTTCTTCCAAAAAATGCTGTGAATGGTGATAGCTATCACACACAGTGCTTACTATGAGTCAGCCACTGTTCTCTTATTTCACGTGTATAACTCTCTCACCCTATAAAGTAGTTACTACTATCATCCTCATTTTACACAGGAGGAAACAGAGATAATGAGAGGTTAAATAACTTGTCCAAGGTTACAGAGTCAGTAAAGTGGTGCAGTTAGAATCTGAACCAGGTGGTCTGGCTCTGAAGTCTGTGCTCTCAGCCTTCTAGTACATGTCTTCTGATGCCATAAGCCAGAGTGAACCCAGAAAGTATCATGAGAAGCAGCAAAAGGATGGGATGTCATGTCAGATTACAAGGCTGTGACTTCCAACATGTTTCCCCCCTCCCCCCACCTTTATGTCTCTCAGAGTCCCCACTCTGAGGGAAGCAAACTGCCAATGTTGTGAGCTGTGCTATAGAGAGGTCCACATGGCAAGGGACTGATGTCTCTGGCCACCAGTAAGGACCTGAAGCCTTCTAACAGCTACGTGAGTAAACTTGGAAGTATATCCTCCCCCAGTGCAGCTTCAAGATAACTACAGCCCTGGCAGGTACCTGGACTGCAGCCTTGTGAGAGACCTTAGCCAGAAGCACCAGCTAGGCTGCACCTGCATTCTTAAACAAAAGAAACTGTTTTTCTATGCAGCCAACTTTGGGTTAATTGTTATGTAGCTATAGACAACTAATACAGAAAAAATACAAGGTAAAGGAAGGTGGAACAACGTTTTAAACAACTGAAAGAAAACACCCAGTGAAAATTTCTTTCAAAAGTGGTGGCAAAGTAGACTTTTTCAGATATACAAAAGTTGAAAGAATTCATCATCAGTAGATTTTCAGTACAAGAAATATTGAAGGGCATCCATCAAAACAGAAGGAAATTATACAAATAGAATTCTGGATCTACACAAAAGAAAAAAGGCACCATAAATGGTAACGGTAATGGAAAATACGAAAGGCCATTTTTTTCTTATTATACAAGTCTCTGTAAAAGATAATTCACTGCTTAAAGTAAAAACAACAATGTATTGTGGGCTTATAGCAAATGTAGAATTATAGTGTACTAGCATAAAGTCTAGAAGGATGAAATGGAAGTACACTACTGAAGGTTCTTATGCTATTATACTTGAAGGAGTATAATATCACTTGAAATTAAAGTGTGATAAATTAAAGAAGTATAATATAAACCCTAAAGCAACCACTAACATAACACAAATGAGTTATAACAAATAAGTCAACAAAGGAGATAAAATGGAATCATAAAAAATACCCAATTGTTCCAAAAGAAGGCAAAAAAAAAGGAATGAAGAATAGAGAGGACAAATAGAAAACAAATAGCAAGAAGGTAAATTTTAAACCTAATCAGATCAATAATCCTACTAAATGTAAATGGCTTAAAGACAGAATTAAAAGGCAGAGATTGTCAGGTTGGATAAAAAGGAAGACCCAATATGTGCTCCCTACAAGAAATCCACTTTAAATATAAAGACACAAGTAAGTTAAAAATAAGAAGATGAAAGAAAAAGTACAAAGATGTAAAAAGACATATTAACATTAATTAAGAGAAAGGTGAAGTGTCTATAACAATAACAAAGTAGATTTTAGATTAGAGAAAATTAGCAGAGATAAAGAGGATCATTTCATGACAAAGGGTGAATCAATTCATCAAAAAGACATATTGAGTATAAAAATTTATGCACCTAATAATAGTTTCTAAATGGATAAAGCAAAAACTACAAGCAGAAATAGACAAGTCCATAATTATAGTCAGATTTCAACATCTCTCTCTCAATAACTGATAGGAAAAGTAGATAGAAAAATCAGTAATGCTCTAGAAGACTTAAAGCACACTCTCAACTAACTTCATCTAATCAACATTTATAGAACACTCCAGCTAACATCGGCGGAATTCCTGAAACTTCTTTTCAAGTGCACACAAAATATTTACCAAGATAGACATTATCCTAGGCCATAAAACAAATCTCAATAAATTCAAAAGGATTCCTGCCATACAAAACATGTTCTCTAACTATGATGGAATTAAATTAGAAATCACTAACAGAAAAATTCTTGGAAAATCCTCAAATCTTAAAAAGTAAATAACACATTTTAAAATAACCCATGAGTCAAAGCTGAAATGAAAATGAAAATCAGAAAATATTCTGAACTGGATGAGAAGAGAAACATAGTATATAAAAATCTGTACAATGCAGCTAAGGTAGTAATGAGAAGGAAATTTTTAGCACTAAAGGCCTATAGTAGAAAATAAGAAAGGTTTTAAACTAATAACCTCAGTTTTTACCTTGAGAAACTAGAAAAAGAGCAAATGAAAACTAAAGTAATTTGAAGAAAGGAAATAATAAAGATCAGAATGGATATCAATGAAATAGAAATCAAAACAAAAAAAAACCAGAGAAAATTAAGTAAACCAAAAGATAGTTCAAATGTATCTCTATGTGCTAGCATGAAACTGGAAATTAAAATTAAAAAACAATACCATTTACAACAGCATCAAAAAAAAAAGAAATACTTAGGATAAATCTGACAATAGATATGAAAAACATGTACAGTGAAAACTATAAAACACTGATGAGAGAAATTAAAGAAAACCTAAATAAATGGATGGAAAACTCAATATTAAGTTATTAGTTCTCCCAAGTTGATCTATAGATTTAATGCAATCCCAGTCAAAATCCCAGCAGGTTTTGTTTTGTAGAAATTGATGAGCTGATTCTAAAATTCATATGGTAGGTAATGCAAAGGACCTAAACCGTTAAAACAACTTTGAAATAGAAAAAAGATGGAGGGTTTACATTTTGTGGCTTCAACACTTCTTTAAAGCTGCAATAATCAAGATGGGGTATTACTGGTGTCAAGATACAGATCAGTGTAACAGCTGACATCCAGAAATAAGACTCATAAAGACAACTGATTTTCAACGAAGTTGTAAAATGCATTTCAGTGAAGAAAAGATAATTTCAACAAATGGTGCTGGATCATTCTATATGCCTACCCCAATAAACAAAAAACCCCTACAATCCATACCTTGCACTTGCACCACATACAAAAATTAAGCAAAATTGGTAATAAGCATAAATGTATTGAACAGTATCTAAACCTACCATGGGACCCAGCCATTCCACTCAAGGTGTTCACCCAAGCACATGCCCATACAAAGCTTCATTTGTGACAGCCCCAAACTGGAAGCACTCAAATGCTAATAAGCAGGTGAATGAATAAACAAACTGTGGCATATCCATACAGTGAAATACCACTCAGCAATAAAAAGGAATGAACTATGGATACACATAATATGGATAAACCTTAAATAATGCTGAGTAAAAGTAGGCAGACAAAAGTGAGTACATACTGCAGGATTCCATTTACACAAAATTGTACACTAACTACACAAAGTAGTCTACAGTGTCAGAAAGCAGATGTGGTTGTCCAGGGATACGGGTGAGCGTAGGGGAACTGGGAGGGCCTGGAGCAATTACCAGGGGGCCTGAGAGAACTTTCTGGGGTGATGGATATGCACATTATTTTGATCGTTGTGATGGGTTCATCATGAGTTTACACATCTCAAAAATTATTAAACTGCACGCTTAAAAACATGCAGTTTAGGCCTTCCCTGGTGGTGCAGTGGTTAAGAATCCGCCTGCCAATGCAGGGGACACATGTTCGAGCCCTGGTCTGGGAAGGTCCCACATGCCGCGGAGCAACTAAGCCCATGCACCACAACTACTGAGCCCGCGTGCCACAACTACTGAAGCCCGTGTGCTTAGAGCCTGTGCTCCGCACCAAGAGAAGCCACCGCAATGAGAAGCCCACGTACCACAATGAAGAGTAGCCCCTGCTCTCTACAACTAGAGAAAGTCCACGTGCAGCAACAAAGACCCAATGCAGGCAAAAGTAAATAAAATAAATTTTAAAAGGATATGCAGTTTAAAAATTAACAATAATTCATTAATAAAGACAGGTCAAAGATATGAGAAATAACAGCATGTTTGTATGTTAATAGGAATGATTCAGTAGAGCAGAAAAACCTGAAAATGCCAGACCGGGAAGTGGGGGAAATCTCTGGAAACAAGTCCTTTAGGAGAAGCCATCGTACAAATGGGGGACCTTTGGCTAGGAACACGGAGAGTTCATCTCACTATGCAGAGACGCTCATATTTTGGACAATTCCCTTAAAATACAGTCTCAGAAATTAACTGCCAAAGTAGGGAGTAGAAACATTTTATAGCTCATGTTACAATACAATTATAAGAAGTGCATGTTTTTGTGGCTTCAAACTTGTCAGCTTTTGTTCACAGTGTAGTTACGTACCTGGTGGTTCTGCACCCCTGTGGGTGTGCTTGGCACAGGGATCAGAAGACGGGGAAACATCCTGATTTCAGGAGTCTGATCTTCACGGCAGAAGTGTTACTTCTCTCTGAATCCAGACAATGCAGCTGTGGTAAGTGGGTCATTCCTCCACTGGGAGGTGGAGGGTCAGCCCCTTGGATCTGGTCTTATCTGTGACAACCCTGACAAATAAAAGAGAACTGATGCTGTGCAGTTTCCAAGGCTGGGTGCTGACGAGATTTGGAGCTTTCCGCAGGGTTTCTCAGTACTCCTGCTTGGGGGAAGCCAGCTGCATCTAGGAAGTCCCTGTCCCGTTGACTCCACTGTGTGTGTCCAGCTGGCCACGTCGGGAGGTTGTGTGGGGAGCGGCCTGATCACCCTTGGGCGCTCTGTCCACACCAGTTTGGGTACCACATGTGAGAACAGTCTTCGGATGACTCTAGCCTCAGCCATCACCTAGCTGGGAGCGAATGAGGGGCCCGACAGAGAGCAGCTGGGGCTGTGCCCAGCCCCGGGAGAGCACATTATCGTTAAACCCACGACCCTGTGTAGTAGTCTGCGCTGCAGGAATGACCGGAATGGCGCTCGAGGCCGACCAGGGCCTTCCGGCTGGGACACACTCTACGTGGGAACTTTCCTGTGTTGTGTCCCATTTGATCACACAGCTATTTCAAGGCAGCTGCTTTAATTTTTGTGATTTACCGACCTTCTCATCCCCTTCTCCTTTGCTTCAACATTCAATACCCAGGGCAGACACTCAATAAAGGCTAAACTTAATATGGTTATCTCCATACTAATGAGTGAAGAACACTTACATTTCTCTTTCTGACATTAAAATGTCATATTAAATGCACATTAAAGTGGGCACTATTTTGGCTACGTGCATACTAGGTTGGTTTGTTTTTAAATATTGGTGCTAACTTCACTCTGGAATTATTTTAATGTAAGTATAATCGATTTCTCCACTGCTGCTGCCACTTTACGTGACACTGAAGATGCCATATTTCAATCATGTCTAGGGTGGAGGTGGGGGAAAAGGGTGAATTTTAAGGGTCGACAGACAGGAAAAGGGGCATCTGTGGCTTAAACAGGATGCTTCAACAATAATGCCTTATATTGTGAAAGAATGTAAGTACCTACCATCGGTTCTTGCTGGACTGTCTGTGGTAAGAGGGGAGAAGCCATGTTTACCTTTTATCCCTCAGAACTTTGGACAGTCAGCTTACACACATTGTGAACCAGCCTAAATCAAAACAAAACTTATCCTAGGTACTGGGAAAAAACTCGAAGACTATTCCTGATTTACAGCCAGTTAGCGGCATAATATCTAAATTGACAGGACAGTATGGCAAGCGGATGGATACCATTAGACAATTATTAAACATGCGTTTGTACGGCCTAAGAGCAGAAAAAAAATCTAAGCTGAATTTTTATACAAGTCTTTATTTACAACTTGTATGACAACTGTACACTTTCTGCAGCCTTGAAAACATTTTTGTACTTGAATGGGAAAATATAGTTTGACCAAATCTTAATTTTATTCTTCATATACATATACTATATGCATACATATAAACATATACATATAATTAATACCATAACAAGTTGGCAGTCATAAAATTAAAATGAATAAGTGATATCAAAAGGAAATACAATATAAGATTTCAAAAAATTAAAAATCTGTCTTCTGGTGATTTCTTGGACTTTACGTTTTTGCGATTTTGGTGAAAATTTCTCACTGAGGCTCTCTCACAAGTCATTTACCTCAGAAAAACAGTGAGAAAACCCACAAGTTTAACACAGAGTAAATGATTGGTAAACTTGGTAAACAGATGGAAAACTGCTTGGGTGCCATTTATGTACAATGTTGTAAAACTGTATTGATTCCATTTGTGAGGTGAGAGAGAAATTTAGAGTCCCACGTGGATTTCCTTTTTGGATTGTGACTAAGAATGAAATCATGAAATTACGAATTCAATAGTCAACCAGAAATAAGAACATACACAGCAATATCCTTTTTCCAAAGGCTAAACTGCAAGGTGGATAACTACAATGTCAAATATCAAACTAACAATTCACAGAACAATCAGTAATACTTAAGACATGAGTATAAGGCTTTAGAGCTGGAACTGTAACCAGTACAACTCCAACTCCAATGTACTAAGGTGTTTTCCAGCTCATCTGAAAAGTTTAAAAAATACTATAGGAAAAAAAAGCCTCTTTCTATCCCCAAATCTTTGATAGAATTTGTTAATCAAAATAAGGCAAATTATTAAATTAGATATGTTTGAATTTTACCATTCATTACACAACCAGAAATTGGGTGTTATAAATGGTGGGGCAATTGTCAAAACATGAAAACTGCAAAACAAGAGTAAACCTGGAAATTATCCTTCTGAGTACAAAGCTTTATGAATTACACATAATCTGTAAACAGCTAGTGACAGCAATGGCATTTCAGTGCATCTGAATTTTAAATAACTAAGGCTATTAAAAAAACCAAAAGCTTACTACTAAAAAAATGAAAAGCCCCCAAATGATTGATTGGCATTTGTGTACAGTCATTTCCTGTATTTATACTAGCATGTTCTTTCTTATTTCAAGCATATTGAAAATTTCCCTTAATGAGTAATATGAGTCTTTGTAGAACACACATTAAATTAGACCACCATGAAAAGAATAAAACAAACTCACATCACACCATTTACTCATCTGTACTTGAATAACAATAAGAATTTCATTATAGTTGCTTGGAATTTGATACTACTGGATCAAGTCTGCAGCTTGATTAAAAAATTTAAAAACGAAGAGGAAAGCATATGACTTCCTAACGGGATAGTTTTCACTAAGTACCAAGCTGACTCCAAAGAGTTACGATTAGTCTCTTATATTCGTTAAAAAATTCAAAGATGCATCTGTGTAGATCCTTTTAGTTATGTTATGCACTTAAGTAATAGGCCAAGTCAATTAATAAATCTTAAAAAAATGTTTCATTAAGTTACTGGAATAAAATCTTTGCTTCATACATGAAACTTAATTTGATTCATAATCTAAGTAATTAAGAGCAAGAAACTAGGAAGAAAATCAAAGAAACTATTTGGATCTTGATATACCTTTAAGGTAGAAGATGATCAAATGTGATTTTAGGGGCAGAAACAACAAAACTGTTGGCAACTCTCCTTAGATCTATACAGATTTAAAAGTAACAGAATAGAAAGATTTAAAGGTAACAGAACAGAAGAATATGATGTTTATCAACTTTTACTTGTAAGTAAGTTAAGCATTCATCAGTTTCTGCTGGATAAATGTTAGAAACTATGTATCATCAATTTTAAAAGACTACTTAAAAAAGGAAAAAACCTGAAGATACTAAGTTATGATTTATGAAGTTATTTAATAATATCACTTAAAAAGTAAAGTGCTAAGAATCTGTTTAAAAAATACATTGAAAACTAGTTTCAAAGAATGGGGTTTTGATTTTTCCAGGGTCTTTAAAAAGGGCTGGTATTAATTTTTATAAGAAAAATAGCTTTCTTTAATGATGCCGGTAAAATCCAAGAGCATCATAAGTCAACTGAATATCTTTATTTTGTCCTTATTCTCTCTTTGGGCACCACAGCACTGTCAAAAGCATTTTCTGCAAAGATGGAAATGTTCTATATCTGTGCTGTCCAAAATGGTAACACACTTTCCACGGGTGGCTTCTGAGCACTTGAAATGTGGCTGGGGGATTGGGGAACTGAATTCTTCACTTTACTTAATTTAAATCAGCACATGTGGCTGTGAACTGGCTAGTGGATTGGACAATGCAGGTCTAGAATCTATTCTTAACTAGATTAACAAGAAGCCAACGGATGCTAAAGACATTTAGAAGGTGACTTACCCACTTACCATTTCGTCCTTGTGTGTGAGTGTGACTGTGTGTGTGTGTGTACAGATGTGTTTCATTTTTATCGTTTTACTCGGGGAGGAGAAAAGCAGCTCTTCCCTCAAAGGTCAGAGTCTAGCCTTCTCTATTTGTGCTTCTCTCTTCTAGGTGACCTGCCCACAGCAAGCATACCAGCAGAGCGGGGGGTAATGCCGAAGAAAGCACTACAGAAACTCTTCACACCATAAAAGCATTTCTCTCATCCAGAAACGCAAAATAAAAAACTTTAAGAGAAAGTCCTTATGAGCAAATCTCCCTATTCTTTGGCAGCAATCATCTGTGTCAGTGTTTACATAACAACAAATATCTCACTCTCTTTTGACTAGGGTTGGAATACAGATATACTCAAGCAGAAGAGGAAGAGTCCTGACTCCTCGAAGCATCTCTCAAAAGCATCAGCTGAAAACTCTGCTATATTTGAACTTAAGAAAATGGCCAAGTTCATAAAGCATACGTTATAGTAGAACTCAGACTATTTTTGTAGCATCCTCTGCCCTTGTTAGTGTCTGCCTTTTCCCATCACCTCACCCCCACCATTTTCCAGATTCTTGGACTTCACAGCTCCTGGAACCTGGCTTTGTTTCTCCTGTGTTTGAGTACATGCAATGTTGAAGAAACTATGAAAGTGAAGGACAGTTTGCAGGTTTGTATTTTAGGAGACAGGTAAATGGAAGGTAAGAGCAGCTTCTGATTAACCAGAAGACTGTTTACTTTGTATTAATGCAACTTTTGTTTTCAACAAAAAGTTTTAAGTGTGTCTGCATTTGAGAGAACTTGGCTTCACGAGTACTAACTTATGAGTCTTATTAATGTGAAATATAAAATGTAATTCATGCCTAGTAGCCCCATCCCAGCTTCAAAGAGAGTTCTAGAATTAGAACTTCAGATCTGACTTTAAACATTTCAGGAACAGTACATAGCCTATTTATTTGGGCAATCTTTTACATTTTTCTTAGTGAGTGTTCAAAAATAAGGAAAAGAACCCCAGTGGAAAAGATGTACATAGAAAATGCCACAGAAAGATAGAAGGAAAATAATTATCTAATATTAGTAAAGTGCTGTGAATCTTGCAGTAAGGTATAAATAATACATAAGTGTGTAGAAGTAGTAAATAATATTAAGACATTCATCTCTAATGGTGACATCTATAAAATAATATTAAGACATTCATCTCTAATAGTGACATCTATAAAATAAACACACTATAGAATGTATATACAGTAATCACAGTCCATAGGTTGACAAATACACCGAGAATAAACATGAGTCCCTTTTATAAGTTTTACAGTATCAGTGCTAATCAAATTATTTTCCTTTGTCAATTTAGAGATCTCTAAGGCAACGGTGCCTGCGCAGAAGTCTCCCCCACACATTAAAGCCTCAGCATGCTTTGGTAATTTTCTTTTTCTCACTTTGAGATTGCTCTTCTCGTGATATTTAATTATTCTTTTAAGCTCTGAGTCAATATAATTTAGGATATTTGATAGCCCCATTGTCCTTAAATTTTGAGGCTACGGACACCTTTTCTGATGATTTCATCTGCAGACCCTAAACATCTAATACAGAGCCTGGCAGTAATGTATTAGGTATATAAAGCCTCTCCTTGAATACACACACACACACACACACACACACACACACACACACACATAAAGTCTACTCTTGTCTTCATTTTAAACAAAATTTTCTGTGGGGCTACTACGTATAATTAAGGGAGACATGGTTTGCAAACCAGACACAGCAGCGGACCTAGATAACTGCTAGGAAGTTGGTAGTGAGTTTCAGCCACCACAGATTTCTTCCCATCTCATCAGATCATCCTATCCTCATGGCTTTAAATCACTATCTTAGATTTAGTAATGGGTTGACGGTTTCAAAATGAAAATAGATGCTTTCCCCTCTACTCATAAACATGTACAGTTAATACTGTGTGCCCAGTTAATGTCCACTGAAGGGAAGGACAATTAGAATATAAATTACTTTTTGTCTACTCTTTTTTATTGAATGATCATGTAATAAAATCAGGAGATTTTATGTAAACTATCACTTTAGGAACATTTGTTAAGACAAGTATAGGTTTAATAGTGTTAGCACTTCTATCTGTTTGGATATTTGTTCAAAATTAGGCCTCTTCTTTTTCTGATAATCGATTCTACTCACTAGGAATGGATCTGCCTTGACAGCCTTTGGTTACTTTCCGATTTTTACATTCACTTATATACAGCATACAAACCTATCTCACAGAATATTACTGGAAAATGTTAGAAAGCAGAAAAATACTGAAGGGAGACGTAATTGCTGAAATAGAATTGTTAGGAAACATCCATAGACCACAACTGCTAAAACTCATATACTTGCCATAGTTAGCTTCGGGTCTCTTATTTCTCAAATAAACTAATGTCCCTTTCTCTATCATTTTAAGTGCAGTGTGAAGAATTCAAGCATACTTCAAGATAACATTAAATATAAGTTTTAAAGTTTTTATATTTATAAATACATGGGAATTGGATTGATACGTTGTTTAAAAACAAAATCATCAGTATGTATTTTCCAAGAACATAATCAGTGATTTAAAAGAGATGGATGTCATCATATTTGTGCTGTCCTTCATTTTATAAAAAGGGAGATAAATATTGATACTTCCATGATTTAGGGGGATGGGGAGGGGCCGAAATTAGCTGTGTCAGTAGCAAATTATTTTATGTTTTTTAGGCTTCTGAGAAAGAAACAGTATTTATTGCACAACTTTAGAACAATAAAATTATCTTGCTTAAATTGGACACTAAAATATTTTCAAATTTTTCCATAAAATAAACATACACCAATTATTATTTAAATATGCTTTATACAAAGTAAAAAACTGGATGACATACATTGAGAATGGCCTCCCTCATATAAAAACTTCATGATACAAAATATTAGAATCATTATAGTTACAAAGAATAAGCTCTGAAACTGCTTTCTAAATGTAGTGAAACTGGGTTGCACATCTACTAAAATAAGCTGCCATTTTGACAGTTGAGACTATAGGAGAAGAGATTATCATTATTGAACGGAAAAACCCTTTTAACATATAAAAAGGGAAAAATTTAAAAACATGCTAAAATAATTTTCAAAGATTCTGAGATCCCATCTTATTTTGTTCTGTACAGTCCTTCATACTCTGAAAGGGTAGGACTCCTACTCACCGTTAAGGAGTACAATTCTGCATCAGTTCGACAGCCATTTCTAGGCAAAGAGTCACTTTAATATAAGGATAAAAAGTCAAAACATGCTCCCATAGTTTAATGAACAGACAACAAGAAGCATGTTGTTATTTTGCCCCTAGCAAAAAGCAAGATGCCAAGCACCTTCCTCTCCCTTTAGGATCACAGGTTCTTATCCCAGTAGCTGTAAACTAACTAGGTGAACACTATCTGTGGGTTGTGGATGCTTTTTCAGATAAACCTCATGTGTTCCAACTAGGAAAAAGTGTAACACTCCTGGAGTCTGAGATCTGGACCACTGGAGATTAAATACAGGGAGTTAGGATAAATTCAAAAATTTAGAATTTTATTTCAAGAAAATTCTTGTATCAGAATAAAGATTTTCAAGTTTTCAACACGGTGTTATCTTTAAAAGATAAATGCTTGTCGGAGAGCAAGAGACACTACAAAATATTTCATATCATTAGATATGAATAAATAAAACTGCAGTTGAAAAGGAAGTGTGAGTAAAATAGCTCAAAAATAAAATTTTCTTCAACCTAAATTCCCCTTCCCCTCACAATCACTTACTGCTGGTTTGTTTGCACGGCACCAGGTTTCATGCCTTGCTAAAGACTGCTGATATATATGGGCTGGTGTTTCTGACTGGAAACATTTAGCTCAAGTTTGTACAGCTGAGCTTTTATCATACAGACAAAGCAGTAGGACCATAACAAAATAACAGCGGACAGTATTATCCTTATTATAATGAATCATCTCGTTAGCCAATTTTACCAGGCTGGGCCATCAAACAGAAATAATTCAATGCTGATCAATTTTAGAAAATGGAGCCTTTGTTTGGGGACTTCTTTTTCTTGGTTATTATGAAATAATCAGACAAATACTAAAAAAGGTATTATTGGGTTTTTGCAAGTTTTTTCAAGATATGTTCAGCAGTATTATTTACTCTATTTTTAAGATGCGGTAAACTATAATATTTGCTGGATTTTTTTTTCCCCATTACAAACTTCTTAAATACACACTGCAGAATATAAATTTCATGCTTTTGTAGTCTTTAGTTATTAACTCTGTATCTTCTCACCCTGGTTAGAGGGAAAACAGAAAATAAGCTTTTTGTTCACAAGAACTCAGACAGGGGGTGATGGCTCAACCCAACCTTAGCACAGTAACTCTGTGCTGACTCCACAGTGTGCCCAGCGTCATCGCCAGAGAAAGAGAAATTTAAAAATCCTGTCCAAAGCTGAGCAAAGGAAACGGGGTTCTCACTGGGACAGCAAAGTTCTATTCCTGATTTTTAAAAAAACATCACAGAATGTTTAGAAATAAAGTTTCTGTTATGGAACGAAAGCAATATACTAAAATTTAAAGATACTGTAAAGGTGAGTGAAACTTATGAACGTAAGCACCAAAATAATGGCATGCTGAAGAAAAATAAGACGGAAAACTTCCTTCTAAAAGCTTGGCACTTTCCTCTCCCATTTAGAGAAACATATCTGAGCAGGGGGTTGGGTAGGAGACCAGGACTGGGACAGTAAATAGAGAACTAAAATTAAAACCTCTCCTCTCATGGGATATAATCCATTAAACAAACAGCTCATGGACTCTGATTTTCATCTATCTTATTTTGCAGGTATATTTCCCAATAATTTTAATTTTACCAAGGTGAGTGTTCATGCCCTGTTTTAAAACTGTTGGATCCTTACTCTGATTTGTGAAATAAAGGGACGGGGAGGGGTGGAGGTGGGGGAGGGTTACCCATCTTAAATCATTTTTAATCTTTCACTGTCAAAACTTTCTGTGTTGATTAGGTCTGCTTGCCCTCCTGAAACCCCACGATGCATTCCACTCGCTGGTTCTCTCCATTACTACTAAGTCTTCCTGCTTTTCTTCTTACCAGGCAGAAGCACTCACACTGAGCTCAGACTTCTGTACTTAATGTAAAAAATTAGCACAATGCATGGAGTAATTTCTGTGTATATTCTAATACCTTTCTTCAAGTACGGTTTCTGAGGACAAATGAAAACACCTAAAATAGTCTTTAGGTCAATTTCTTATAAAAAAAGGAAATAAGGATTTAAAATCAAACACTGGAATATAGTTTCTGAAAATTCTTGATTATGTTTAGCTTGATTTAAAGTTACTCATTTGTATTTAATACACAAAACTAAATGAAACCTGAACTTCTAAATAGCACGTATATGAAATAAAATCTTCTTAATAGGTGACCTATCCAAAACCGAAAACAAACAAATAATCGACCTAATTTCAGTAAATTTTTGCTTTACTGGGCTATGGGCTATGGTGCAAGAAAAAGGCTGGAGGGGAACTTAAATATAATTTGGGGCCAATATGGAAAGTTAGGCAGAGACATTTCATGTTCAAATGAATGACATTTTGCATTTATATAGCACCTTATATAGTCAAAGTGCTTTACAATCATTATTACTTGACAGCCATTCATTAATGTAAATAAACATAGTTTATAATCTGTCAACAAATGTAAGCACTTTGGGGCAACCAAATACCCAAGAGAATCTACTCAGTAGCAAACTCTTAGACTAGTACATAGAATTAAGAAAAAATATGACAGCCACCTGTCATAACATCAGACACAAGAAGTCACTTATTGATCCTAACGACTGATACTAAGATGTTAAGTATTAGGAATTATTGAGAAATAGAAGGTTTTATGTTAAGGAATAAGTAAGACAAATGAGGTGCAAGTCAACAAGGAAATTACCCCAAAGGTAAGGCCACCTATGACTCATAAGTATATAGAAAATACATCTTTTATATACTTTTATATGTGGAGGGCAGTTGCAACGAAATGTCAGCCCATTGCTAGAATTTGATTCTCAGTTACTGTGATATTCCAAAAAAAGAAAAAAAATGAACACACTGCCTGATTTTTTTTCTTCTGTAAGTTTTCCCCAAGTAACCTAACCAGTGCATTCACTTCTGCCAGCAAATAAGATAGTAGGAAATAATGAAATTCTATTTATGTTTTAAAAATAGTTTCCAAATCTTTGGACAAATTTAATTTCCTATAAAACAATGTGAAGACTCAGTTCTTCCCTCTAAATAGTTCTATCAGGTGCCTTAAGTAAGATCTGATTAGCACCTCTGCCAATGTATTTATGTCTTTGCAAAAAGTGCACTTGCCAACCATTTTACATAGTAAGTATGCAAGTTATTTGAAGTGCATTTGGAAAACAATTGAAAACACAGATTAATACATCACAAAAAGATTAATTCCCTTTAAACAAAGACATTCTTAGAAAGCATGGTAACACAGAGGCACAATAAAGAATATAAATTGTATATCAATTATTGGCAGAAAACCTAATTCATTACAAAGCCTACACCATCGGGGAAAGGACATTTTCATACAAAGAAAAGTACTACACTAATATACAACACTTTTAATTGGGCATTTAAAAATTTTTTGGCACATTAAAAGGAACCAAAAGGACTACAAAATAAAGGACCAAGAAACTAAAACATTATAGATACAGAAGAGAGAAAGTCCTCAAATGAGAAACAACTAAATAGTAACATGAAATACAGACAAAATATAAGCTGGCTGAATTTCCTGAAATGTTATATGTAACAGAAGTATGCTTTGAATGCGGGGTGTTTTTTATTCTAATGGCAGGACTTGTCTACCTTGCTGTGGCTGGCTGGACGTGGCCCGGGTAAGACCTTCTCGTGCTGGTGGCTTGTCTCTGCCTCGCCAGGAATGACTGCCCCGAACCTGTACTAGCAAGTCTGTCTTCTGCCGCCTTTTTATGCAGAGTCATTCCCTACGTAACACGGAAAAAAAAGTAATCAGTGAAAAAATAATGGAACACCCTCTCACAAAAGAAAATTTCATCGCGCAGAATTTGTTACCTGACGACATAAGGCACAATTAGGAACGTTAACTCTGCTCATGATAGATTAAAATCTTAGAGACATTTAAGTTCCAACAATTAGGTACAAATCTTCTTTTGGAAAAATTAAGGTTTAATTTTCTGAATTTACAATAACCCAAACAATAGATTATAATAGAGATGGATCTTTGGAATACATTATCCATACTCAATCATACATTCTTCCTTTTCGAATCAAATGCATAAAGTGATTTTCCAAGAAAAAAAGGGCAGTTGATTGGTAGCAGTTGATTCACGTGGGGATATGGAAATCAGAGGGTTTAGTTAGAATAGAAAACCACAAAAGCACTTGTTTCTTAGGGTGGAAAGTCACACCAGGTATAATACATACCACCACGCTGCTTTTCTTCACAGGCAGACTTGTTAAGGGAAGTTCCTGACGGCTGGCCCACACAGCGGGCCCAAGGAGCGCAGGGGTCCTTCCCGAGGACTGGAGAAGAAGGCCTACCTGCTTAGTAGGGGGATGAGCCCACCTGCCGGGCCCAGGGCACCTGAACAGGAGGGAGAACCTGCGGCGCTCTCTAAACGCGGAGGAGTAAACAGTGAGGACCCTGAGTAGATCCGGAAAAAGGGGTTTCGGTTCTCATTTAATAAGCTAGCGAAGAACCCTGGCCAGAGAAGCAGGAAGAACTGGGAGCGGCAGCTTTGTCTCACCGGAGATTGGAAGCGAGATGACGGGAGCAAGCGGACGCCGACGCCGGCAACAGGGAAGGAGGAGAAACAGAGCCAGGAGAGAGGCGGGGCAGGCGCCAGAGGCGCTGGGCAAACCCGCACAGAAGGCAGAAGGCAAGACAAACCGCCAACTCCAGTCACCTCCAGGGAAACTGGGGTCATGGCTCTGCGTTTCAAACAGACCTCAATGCACAACATTCTCCACTTTCCCCATGAGAAAACCCAGCATGTGCTTTTTACTCAGTTTGGAATTAAAGCATTTAAGAATCTGAATAAAGTGGACAAATATCTATTGGTAATATCTGTTAATTTGGCTACATAAATTAACAATTATATTTTATTTAAAATATACCTTTTTAACTTTCACATTCTAAACAACTTTTTCAAATTCTAGACTCACCTTCAAGATCTCAGTATCCACCATGAGGCCATATTCCCTGAGACACTTAATACCTTTTCCCAGCACTTACCATCCTCACTTCCAGTTCGGTTGTGTGGGATGCAGAACTTTCTGAATGTATGTATGAAGCTGTTACCGGCTACCCTATCTAAACATAACTTGTGTGATCCTACTGGGAGTTATTCCTTCACTCTCTGCAGAGCTGAAAACTAGGATTCTTCTTTAGTACCATGTCACAGAATAAATCAGTTTTGTTCCATAAGATACACAATATGTGAAGTCATAAAAATCAATCAGGTATATGAAATCACTAATACAGACTGAGGGACAGAGCTCCCAGATTGCTAACATTAACCTTGAAGGAGGACGAAGAGGAAACAATGTGGGTGAAGTCAGGACTAGTTCCCAGAGACCTTCCTTAAATACATGTTTTTCTTATTTTTTACATTTTAATTTTCAATTAATCTATATTTGTTAACAGTAATGGTAATGTAAACCCAGTATGATTTCCTTTTTTGTTTTTTAAAATTGTGATAAAAATCTTAAATATGTAGTTTTAACCAAGGCAAATATAAATGTGGACATGTCATAAAATTGTATGAAATTTTGACAAAGTTCAAATCACATTATTAGGAGACCTGGGACACGAACCTTTCACACACAGTATCAATTATAACTGTAAAATGATATAATTTACAATTGTAATTGTAAAACGGTACTGTGCTAATAACACAACTACAGGGTCAGAGGGGTATGATGAAAGAAATCTGGTCCAACTTCCTATCTCAGGCAGCTAACGCTTTGAAAAGGCGGAGTGGTGTTTTTGGGAAGAAGAACAAAGCAGAAAAAGAAGAAAAGGTCTAAGAAAAAAAATATTGAAAAAAGTACAGCATTCTTCAAAATCCATAGCTCTTCATATCCAGAAAAGTCTTACTGAAGCCCAAAATGCTGATAAGCATTTATTTTCCCCTGCAATACGTTTAAGATTTTTTGTTGGAAAATTCAATTTCAAAACCTTCAGCTGTTCAGGGTCTAAGACCGTGAACATTTACCAAAACCTGAGAGACAGTTAACTATTTTCATTACAAGTACCGCTCCTGCAAAGGCACTGAAATAGTCCCACAAAACAAAAGCTACTGTATCTGTGTTTAGATATTATTAAAGTCCCTACCCCCCGAGAATAAAATGGTCCTGAGAGACAGAAATCTTTCTATCCTCTAGGACAGGGATAATGATGTGTCCACAATGTTCCAGCCCCGTTTACGGTGGTTCCTGTATCTGTTGTTTGACCCTAAGATCAGCATTAGGCTTTTGTTAGTGTGTGTTAGGACAGTAATTACATTTCAGATTCATTTGGTAGAATTACTTCTACAGTAAAGGGAATATAATAAATGATACATATTCACTGAATTTCGCAATATGTTTTGACGTGTTATTTTCTTACCATATTGTACCAGGCACTAACAATATATTTCTCCTCCATCTCTCTTTGACTCTTTGTTTTCTCATATTCTTTCTAAAAAGCAAGCACATGTAAGCATGTTAAGATGAAAAACAATTCAACATAAATAAAATACTCACAATAAACTATCTAAGTTCATGGGCACAATTGTACAGTCAGCTCTCTATATCCATGGGTTCCACATCCATGGATTCAACCAACCCCAGATCGAAAATAGTAAAAAGAAAAAAAAAAAAATCCAGAAAGTTCCAAAAACCAAAACTTGAATTTGCCACGCATAGGCAACTATTTCTTTTTTAAAGCATGGATATCTTTTTTTAAAAATTAATTAATTAATTATTTTTGGCTGCATTGGGTCTTTGTTGCTGTGCGCGGGCTTTCTCTAGTTGTGGCAAGCAGGGGCTACTCTTCATTGTGGAGCGCTGGCTTCTCATTGCGGTGGCTTCTCTTGTTGTGGAGCACGGGCTCTAGGCGTGCGGGCTGTAGAGTGCAGGCTCAGTAGTTGTGGTGCACGGGCTTAGTTGCTCTGCAGCATGTGGGACTCTTCCCAGACCAGGGCTCGAACCCGTGTCCCCTGCACTGGCAGGCGGATCCTTAACCACTGCGCCACCAGGGAAGTCCCCATAGGCAACTATTTACATAACATTTACATTGCATTAGGTATTATAAGTAATCTAGAGATGGTTTAAAGCACATGGACGATGGGCTTAGATTTTATGCAAATAACCACATTCACTACTTTCTACAAGGGACTTGTGCATCCATGGATTTTGGTAACTGTGCCTCGTGGATGTTGAGGGACCACTGTGCATAGCAAGGTTTCTAGAATCGAAAATAAAAAAATCAAATGTCTTATCGTATTACAGTAAACTACCTCCAATGAATGGAACTGCCGATCCCGTTCGTGGAGCTGATTTTTAAGAGCTTGTATTTCTGGTGCTGCTCCTTGATTTTGTTTAGGATCTAAAGTACGGATAACCTGCAAAAAGTAATAAAAGAAAAACTTTAAAAGTCTCAAACCCAAGGAGTGTAATATCTAAGGAAGCAGTCATTTAAAAAAAAGATAAACCTTATGAGACTCAAAAGTTATCTTTCGTGGACACTTTAAAATCTGAATGTATAAAATGATATTCAGTTGTTGCAATTTTTAATTATATAAAATTTTAAAATTATGTGAAAGAGTCAGTGATAAGAAGTAATTCTGGCTTAAAATTAATCACACTACAGCAGACACTACTGACAGCAATCTTCCCTTTTCCGTTCCTCTGACTTGGTTCAGGGGCCTCTGCCTCTGACCAGATATGCAAGGATGGGAGTGGGTCCCAGTGGTCCACAAGCCTGTCTCTGTGGTCCTTCTCCTCCTTTGCCAGACGCTGGGTTTACACACAGGCTGGTGACACAAATCTAGCTGGCCTACCAGAGGGCTTCTGGGAAGGGTCTTTGCTTTTTGGCTCAGCAGTTTTACTATCAAAAATGATCAACCCCATAGAAAACTTGAAAGAGCAGAACAATAAAAACCCATTTCCTTTAACCCGGATTGACCAACTGCAACACTGTCACCTTTGTCTCATGACACGTGACCCTCAAGCACTTCAACACGCATCTCCTTAGACTAAGGACATCCTCCCACATCATCTGTAAGAAAGTGAACCTCTCTATAAGTCATCACAATTCAGCCCAAATCCACATCATTTCCACAGATGTCCCCAATCCAGGACCGCTGCATTTGGCAGGGAGGTCCCTTTGGGCTCCTTTTACAGGAGAACAGCTTCTGGTGTTCCGTGATGCTCCAGTGCCTATTTCTGCTTTCATAATGTGGATTCTCATCCCAAAGTCTGGATTCATCTGATGCCTTCCTGAAGGTGTTACTTAACTTGTTCCAGTAACCTCCTTTTCCCTGGGAACTGGAGCTAGGCCAGAAGCCCTGAGCACTGCCAACAGCAAGGCTCATCTGGAGACAGAGGCGGGCCCTCCCGCCAGGCGCAGCGGATTTTGATAATTAGGGAAGGTGGAGCTGCCACTCATTTCCTACATAGAAAGGTGATTCCCTCTTGGTAACGTGTTAAGGGCTGCCACTCATTTCCTACATAGAAAGGTGATTCCCTCTTGGTAACGTGTTAAGTAACCTGGGGCGGGGGTGACCTGTTTTGATCACGGCCTCTTGCTCTTTTTGTCGAAAGACTCCTCGTGTCCTTCTGTGTGAGAGGTCACCGTTCAGGCACTGTATTTTGAAACATCAGCGAAACACAATGAGAAAGTGCAGTGAGAGGCCCGCAGACTCACACTTACACTTTTGGCTTTCTCTAAGTACTTTTTATATCTTTCTTCCATTTGCTTCATTTCCTCTTCTTTCTTCCGTAAAGCTTCTTGTAATTCTTCAATTTTTAAGGCTATCGGTGAGACAGTAAAAAATTAAAAATGTTTTAGACCTAACAACTTGAAAATATTTCAACTGACAAAATAGTAAACAGCTTTGAGAGACTGTTTTGTCTATACTTATATATAATTTTATTTTTTAAAATTCACAATTTTTTAAACAAAAAGCTTTTCTTAGAAATAAACAAAAACTACACTATAGAAGTGCACAAATTAAAAAGTATTCCTGGATGGCTGAAGGGATAAACAAAATATGGTCTATTTACACAAATAGTTGGTTATTCAGCCTCCATTCTGATACAGACTACAACATGGAGACATTATACTAAGTGAAAATGAAAGCCATTATGTAAGTGAAATAAGCTGGACACAAAAGGACAAATATTGTATGATTCCACTTATATGAATTACCTAGAAGAGTCAATTGCATAGGGACAGAAAGCAGAACAGAGGCTACCAGGGGCTGGGAAGAGGGGAGGAGGGGAGTGGTTAACAGGTAGAGAGTTTCAGTTTGGGAAGATGAAAACGTTCGGGAGATGGACAGTGGCTGTACAACAGTGTGAATGTACTTAACATGTCACTGAACTATACAATGGGCTGGCCAAAAAGTTCATTCAGGATTTTCATCGCATCTCACGGAAAAACCCGAATGAACTTTTTGGCCAACCCAATACTTAAAAATGGTTAAAATGGTCATTTTTATGTATATTTCACCACAATACTAAAAAAGTAAAAGTCTGTGTCCTGCTCCCACATCCACAGAGGAGAATTAATAAAGTCAAGCTACATATGGGTGTAAATATCAACCAAAGGAAAAGTCTGACTGACTTACACTGCAATGACACTGTGAAAAAAATTTCATAAAATATGCATTAGCATCCATACTTAAGGAAAAACTCACAACTAAATTAGAAATTTAAGAAATACTATAAAGATGATTATATGTGTTTGTGTGTGTGTGTGTGTGTGTGTGTGTGTGTGTGTTAACTCTTTCTGTGAACAGGGCAAATTCCTTAATTGCTAGAAAATATAATAGGGCTTATTTCTAAAAAAAACAAATTTTATTTAAACTCATCACTAGGGTTAACCAACTGAAAACTATGCTAATTGGGAAAACTCACAGCTGTTGTTAAATCTCGGCTCAAGGTCCTCGATGATGGCTCTCTTCTTCTGCAGCTCATTATTGGCCTCATGCAGCTTCTCTCTGTAACAAAATATATAACTCTTACCTACTACTGTTTTGCATTTTTTCACTTGAAATGAAAGATATAAATTCTTTCTTTATGGGATACACTAGCATAGAACACAAGTGCTATGAAACAAAGATGAAAAGACTAATCCAACATAAACATATTTTCTAAATGACTAAAAAACAGACAAAAATCTCAGAGTTTGAAATAGTAGTCATTCTTTTATATAAACCTGCCCAAGAGGTTAGAAATAACTTAATGATCTCTATTGTTTCTAGGAATAAGGATATTGTAAAAATTAAATTTAAAACTTTGCTGAGGTTTTATAATGCAAAACTCTTGTTGCAAAGAAACTGAAGCTCCTAAAATAAGACTAGAAAGAACGGTACATGCCAATAAAAAAGAATAAATTAATGGCACATGCACCCACGTGGAGAGATTTCATAGAATAATGTTGAATAAAGTCAGACACAAAAGGATAATACTATATGATTTTTTTTTTTTTTTTGCGATACGCGGGCCTCTCACCGCTGTGGCCTCTCCCGTTGCGGAGCACAAGCTCCTGACGCGCAGGCTCAGTGGCCATGGCTCACGGGCCCAGCCGCTCCACGGCATGTGGGATCCTCCCGGACCGGGGCACGAACCCGTGTCCCCTGCATCGGCAGGCGGACTTTCAACCACTGTGCCACCAGGGAAGCCCTATATGATTTTTTTTATATGAAGTTCAGAAAGTGGCAAAACTAACAAAGGGTGATAAGAGATCAGCAGTGGCTAGTCTGGGGATGTAATCAATTAATTAAAAGAGAGAACAAAGAATCCTGGTGTGTTGCTGGAAACATGCTATATATTGATCTGGGCTACCTGCCTATGTAGGAAAACACTCATCAAGCTGTAGACCTAAGAACTCAGGATTTGTATACTTTATTGTAAGGTATATTCCAATATAAAGGTAAAAGAATGAATGAACAGAAGTAAGTTTTTTTCTAGTATTTACATAATATGTGTAATTCTCTATACTATTTAGTGTGGCACTCTGTAATATAAGAGGTAAAAAAGGCTGCAAAAATTGGAAAATACAGAAAAACATCAAGAAAAAAATATTTTGTTATGTCTATTTCTGGTCTTTTCTATGCATAATACTTTAATAAATCTTTGTTGAGGGTATACACACACACACACACACACACACACAGCGACATATGTTACACAAAATAAATATATACACTTTAAATAAGAAAAACTAAGCCCAGTGAAGAAAAAGGTTAAGAAATAGAAATTATCCCAGAACCTTAAAAATCCCATGTGTTCCTATCTCTTTCCCAGTGGTAACCAAAATCAAGAATTTTAACCATTCTCATGATTTTTGTGATGGGCCTCTGTGTATATTCCCGAACACTACATTGCTTAATTTTGTCCTATTTTTACTTTACACATTAATTATACTGTATGTACTTTTCTGTGACCTCCATCTTTTACTTAACACTCTGTTCTTGAGATTCATTTATGTTCATGTGTTAGCCCTGGTTTATACCTTTTTATTGCTGTACAGTGTTCTATTGTTTGAATACATCTCAATCTATTTATCATTTTACAGTTGGTGATATTTGTATTGTTTCTGCTTTTCTGTGATTAAAAACAATGTTCTGGGCTTCCCTGGTGGCGCAGTGGTTGAGAATCCGCCTGCCAATGCAGGGGACATGGGTTCGTGCCCCGGTCCGGGAGGACCCCACATGCCGCGGAGCGGCTGGGCCCGTGAGCCATGGCCGCTGAGCCTGCGCGTCCGGAGCCTGCGCTCCCCAACGGGAGAGGCCACAACAGTGAGAGGCCAGCGTACCGCAAAAAAACAAAAACAAAAAACAACGTTCTTTCTTGTTAAAGACACAACTTGTGAGGATTGAAGTGTGTCCAGACATTACCCAGTGTTCTTGAGCTCCTATGTTGTTTCTACTTCTGGCCATGAAGGGATGGATAACTGTTACTGGACTTGCTCTCCTGCTAATAACAAGTAGGAAGCTGGGCAGACTATGTAAAACAACTGTTTCAGAAAGTGGACAATAGGCACTACAAGATTCTGATCCTCAGAGAAAGAAAACAAGAGCAGGAACCCCCATGATCTCTCTGGCTTTCTGTCTGCAGTCAGGAGGAGATCACAGGAAGGGTGTGCCCATCCCACGGAGCTGAGGACAAAGAGATTAGAACGTGGGGAGGCAGATGAGGCTAGAATTTTTGAAGCAGAGTAAGAGATGAAAGAGCTATGTAAGAAAAGATCACCATAAATTGGCATATGGGTGCACTTAAGTGTTTGGATTAATACTAAATTGCATGTTTCTAGGAATGGACACCACGAGGTTTTTCAAGGGACAACTACAGAAGAATGAAAAATTACTGGGGCGCTGAGAGGGAAAAAATCCCAAAAGTCCACACATTTGAGTTCCAACTAGTCAGAGTTGTGTTCTCACTGAAACTGAGACATTTGGTAGGGACCTCGAAATACAGAGCTTTTCAGCTGGGGACAATTTTGCCCTCTTGGGGCTGTCTAGAGATAATTTTGATTGTCACAACTTAGGAGGGTGTTATTGGCTTCTAGTGGGGAGAGGAAAGAGACACTGCTGAATATCCTACAATGCACACAACCACTGCCTATAACAACAACAAAAAATCATCAGAGGGAAATGAATAATAACTAAATAAACCACCTTATAGTCACTTTTTAAAAATAAATGTTTGAAACTGACAAAAAAAAAACCCCAAACCCCAATGTTCTTTCACACTTTCTTCTAAATGTCTCCTGGTAAACATGGACCACAGCATCTCTAGGAATCTAGGGTATACATAGAAACGTAGAATCAGTGGGTCACAGAATATATGCATGTTGCAGTTTACTAAATAAACTGATGTATATCCCTACCAGCAGTGGATAAGAGTTACCAGCACTCAACATCTCTGGCAATACTTAGTATGTCTGATTCTTAAATTTTACCAATTTGTTGTGTGTAAAATAGTCTTGTTGTAGTGTTAAATCTGCACGGTCATTCATCTTTTGAGATGTCTGTGGGCTCCGTGGTAGGTTGAATTGTGTCTCTGAAAAAGATATGGTGAGGTCCTAAACCCCAGAACCTGTGAATGTGACACTATCTGGAAATAGGGTCTTGGCAGATGTACTTAGTTAAGATGAGGTCATACTGGATCAGGGTGGGCCCTAATCCAATTACTGGTGTCCTTATAAGAAGGCCACGTGAAGATGGAGAGAGAGATTGCATCTATACACCAAGGAACACCAAGGGTTGCTGGCAGCCACCAGAAGCTAGCAGAGGGGTATGGAACAGATACTCCATTAGAACTTCTAGAAAGAACCAATCCTGCTGATACCCTGATTTCAGACTTCTAGCCTCAAAAACTGTTAGAGAATAAATTTCTGTTGTTTTTAGCCTTGCAGTTTGTGGTAATTTGTTACGGCAGCCACAGGAAACTAATACAGGCCTCATCTTCACTAATAAATTCTTTTTGATGAAGATTTTTACCATGTAAATGAACACAGAACAATGGTCAGACAGTAGTTTTATGAAACAACAGGTATTCTATTTTCTGCAATTAAGGGATAGGAAATGAAAAAAGGACAGAATTCAACACTAAATTCTCACTGCAGGTAACCTCACAGTGGCTGGAAGGTGACAGGTGCTTTTCTAGTATTTTAAGAACCTGCCCAGTGTTAGACTTGCCCTAGGAGTGTCTCACTTTCCTATATAGGAAAGGAAAGGAAAGGGGAAGGGAAGGAAAGGGGAAGAGAAGGGAAGGGAAGGGAAGGGAAGGGAAGGGAAAGGAAAGGAAGAAGGAAGGAAGGAAGGAAGGAAGGAAGGAAGGAAGGAAGGAAGGAAGGAATCAGGATAGCATGCAGCAAACTGCCAGACTACAGAATTCTTCCCAATGATCAGTAGGGTACCCAGGATGTCTGTTTACCACAGTCTAACCCTGTAACGCTCCACCAGGCTGGCAATCCACGGGCACCCACACTCAATGTCTGCAAGGACAGAGTTTTGCCAGAGGGTGACAGGAAGGGTTACAGCAGTTACTGGGCGCAAGAAAAATTACAAAACACTCCTAACATTGTCAACCTCAGATATGGAAGAAGATTTCTTCTTCATGAGAAAACAACTGGGATATTTAAAAATTTAATCTTTTAGATCAAAAAGTCATGGTCAGGTATGTTTGCAATTCAAGGAAATGTTTGAAAACCTGCTATTGATAAGCTTAATAATACTTTAAAACATTTACATAAAAAGGAAGCTTCGGCTGGCCAGACCCTAGAGCTGGAAAATTCAGCCCGCGGCCCGTTCCTGCATAGAAAGCTTGGTTGGGACAGTCACAGTTCTGGTTTACATACTGTCTGTGGCCGCTCTCGAACCTCAGAGGTAAGTGGTTGTGACACAGACCACTGTTTGCAAAGCCTAAAGCAACTACTCTGTTCCTTATAGAACACATTTCTGACCGCCGATCCAGAGGGTCCCACACTCCTAACTGGGATTGTTAAATACTATCGTGAAGATATAAAACCCTGGAATCTCACTTGAGAAAAGAGTTCTAACACAGTAATTGTTTTGATTTGAGGACCTGGGGTGAAGATGACCCTTTAGATACTATTAATGCCTCTTATAATCTTCTATACCTTCAGGGCCACCCATGCCACTGCCTAGATACTCTGTAACCACCAACACAAAACACTGATGTTTCACTGGACAATGTAACAATGAGCCTCAATAGCTTTTATACTTACAGATGTTCTTCAAGCTTCTTTTTTAGAAGAACTGACTGAAAATGGAAAATAAAATATAGTTTATTACTTAACATTTTAACTAATAAAAAAAAATTAAGAATACAGTAGTAAATAACTGAGTGAGCCCTCAGTAAGTTCTCTAGTCAAAGAGCTGAAAATACACAATGTACCCAAGTTTATTTCTCTTTGATAAGGCAGACAGCAGCCTATAAGTGATAACAACGATCAGTATAAAATACCCATAAACTGTATGTCTGAATTCTCTATTTACAGTCAGGGAAATGAATAAAAAAGCCTCTTATGTACAGACCTAATATTCCTGTATGCAATAGGCAAGTAGAACTCTAATAATAATAGACTGTCCCTAAGACACTTTTTACCTGCTATATTTTCCTTGCATCATGGGATCGACTTCTGTAAACACTTACTGAATTAATCAGAAGTTTCTGATATGCACAGGTTGCAAATAGTTTATGTGACAGGATAGGAACGTGACAGATGGGATATGCACAGCATTTAATATGCTGGAGAATGCAGCTTTGACTGGGTATTTAAAAAAAGAGTCTCCTGAGAAGGAGGAGATCAGAACTGACCTAAAATAAACAAAGAATAACGGCATTCCATACAGGACCACCAGGTTTCATAATTAAACTCAACGCTTGTAGGGTACACATTACTAGTGAGTTCTGTGAAACAGTTCACGTTGAGATAAATAGTTACATAATTAATTCAGCCAAACCCAAATAATACGGACTTAGGAAACAAACTGTCCAATCAGTCAAGAGCAGCACGGAGGGGAACATACCCGCCACACCGGGCTCTTCCACTTTCAGTCCCCTGACTTGATAGTGATTACTGTCATCGCTTATTCAAGCCCATTCTGACACAGCTCTGGACTATTCAAATGCACTTTTTTGCTGAGAATGTCAACTACAGCTAGGTTAGTGGACCACAATGTCCTCTACCACTGCTTCCCCCAAACATAGAGAAAGATGATAACCCTGTTGATTTTTTATTTTTTAATAAATTTATTTATTTTATTTATTTATTTTTGGCTGCGTTGGGTCTTCGTTGCTGCACGCGGGCTTCTCATTGCGGTGGCTTCTCTTGTTGAAGAGCATGGGCTCTAGGTGTGTGGGCTTCAGTAGTTGTGGCATGCAGGCTCAGCAGTTGTGGCACGCAGGCTCAATAGTTGTGGCTCGAGGGCTAAGAGCACATGCTCGGCGGCCATGGCTCACGGGCCTAGCCGCTCTGCGGCATGTGGGATCTTCCCGGACCGGGGCTCGAACCCATGTCCCCTGCACTGGCAGGTGGACTCTCAACCACTGCGCCACCAGGGAAGCCTCAACCCTGTTGACTTTTGATTACTGCTTGTTCCTTCTCCAGTACAGAGGGTAAAATGAAAATACTTTAAAAAACACCTTAGCTTTAATTGTGCATTTCTGTCTTGATTAGGCTCTAAGCAAAATTAATTTTTAAATCTGAGATAATATATAATAAAATGATTATGTAATGAGCAGTTAATATGCCAGGCACTCACTAAAGTTTGTCATGTGCACTGTCTCATGTCAACCTCACAACCGTGAGTAATACCAGCCCCATCTCATGGCTGAGGGAGGTGAGGCTGGGGAGATATCCAGGAGCTTTCCAGAGCAGATCCCAAGTTAAAACCCAGGCCTGCCAGACCCCGGAGTCTATGCACAGTCTTCACCTCCAGGGAAGCCTCTCCAGTGGAAGACTGTTACTCTCATAAAATGTGGCAGCAGGAGGCCAGACTGTGACAGCAAGCTAGCTTCAAAATACTTTATAAAAACAAACTAGTTATAACAATGGGGGTAGGAGTGGGATGGGAGAAAAAAGGAGCAGAGTTCCTTTTAGCCTGACCTGTTAGGTTTTTGATATCTTTTAAGCATCTTAATTGTAAAGGGCATAAACCTATAAGTAATATTGGTATATTCCTTTTGCATAAAACTCCTGTTAATTTAAAATTTCAACCACATCAACTATGATGGCAGATAATGTATAAATTAAAAAACTGTTCAATATATAGAAATGAATAGGAAGCCATACTTACAATAGCCTTGAGCAGAAACCATGCCAAGAGACAGAGAGGACATATTAGTATGAAGCAAACACAGCAGCCAATAGAAGGAACGATTTAGTAATTCATGAACAGAAGTAAAAGACACGCATTTTTTTTCAAAAATGTACATTTTTCTTTCTTCTATGGTCTCCTCATCCTGTCTTGTTCTTTGGAGTTTTATACACTGTGGCTAGCTCAAATTATCCATATGCCTGGATATAACAATGCTTTTCTGCTTCCATGCTAAAAATAAATGACATAAAAATAATAATAAAAATGTGCAAATCATGCTACTCTGACTTAAGGTCACATGAAAGGACTGTGCTTTTGATAACAGAAATGGGCAGAAATTACGTTGTTCTTTAGAGAGGATCAATTCCATTTGGCAGGTTGCTCTGTGCATTACATATTCCTGAGAAGCAACACTGTAGGTTGGGTGAAAAGAGAGGAGACAACAACATTGAACACCTGCTGTGGGAAGAACCACATGTCGTGGATCACACTCTTCTCCACATTATGCTGAGCCCACCTTCAGAATGAGGCAAGTTTCTATCTGAATCTTTACAGAGAAAACAGCTCTGAGAGAATTTTCAAGAATTTAGAGTAGCACATCTCATTAGCATCTGAGCAGTCAAATAAATTGACTAATTTATGCAAATAGTACTTTTAGGCCTGGGAACTCATTTCTGAAATATGGCCTCTTAAAGCAATGACACAGCATATTTAATTAGATTTGATAGCCACAATGATACCTAATCAGGCTATGTAAAAATTTTTTTTACAGAATAAATACCTTTCTGTATGTTTAAATATGAAAGTAAGAACAGCAAGTATAATGGTTATTATACTCTAACACTAAGGTTGAGTGGATACTGATGTTTCGCCACTTTTACTTCCTAGGATCTGCACACCCTTCCCCTCTCTACCATAACAAATCAACAGAAAGTCTCCTCAAAGTTTTCGAGACCAAAACGAAGTCTACATTTACCTCAGTTTAAGGGACCTAGTGATTTCACTGAACTAAGAAATGTTACCCGTTTTGACTCACTGCTAAGACCCTCTTAGTTTTACTAGTATTTTCATACACGAATGGTAGTTTTGCTTGTGATTTAGCATTCTGGATAAAGGCATGCTTGAAAGTAAACCGTGGTATTTCAAACTACTTCCATTTTAATAAGGGGATGATGTGGTTTAAATGTTGGTGAGAATTTTAGGAACTGGGAATCAATGTGGGGATCTAAGAAGAACCACCACCACATCAGAGGATAAATTACAGCCCGTCATCTCAGAGAGCACGCTGCCAACATAAGCCACATGGGTGCGTAAGAAACTCATAAAATTAGGTCACCAGGGAGCTTTTTATACCTCGCACTCTCAGGTTTTAAGTAATATGCTGTTTTGTTTTTACACCCTCTTACGTTACTAAGGCTGGACGGAACTAGATGTGTCTACAGTTTTGACGATGAGTGCCCCAAATGACTCTAACAATGAAAACAACCAAATAGGTTTATACTCAAAAGCCAGAGTTTACAGCCAATTACTCTGGCAAAAGGAAAAAAGTTACCAACTGACTGAAGCAATGATTAAACTTCAGTTGTTATCCCCTCTTCACACTAGTTTTGAGCCCTTTTACAGGTGCAGCTCTATTGTATACAGCTCATTAAACGTAAGGGATTTGCAAAACACGATTGATTTACGCCCGCGTCAGGGACTGACTACTATGAGCTGCCTCAGCTCACTGTGAGGAGCGGTGAGCACGCGGAGGTGGGGAGGACCCTGCTTCCGCCTCGGCACACTTACTCTTTTCTAGCTGAGTGCCCGCCAAGCAGGCAGGGCTAGGACAGGGGCAGAGTGCTAAGGGAATATTAAAATAGGGCAGTGCGCTTATATTTGAGAGAGAGAGAGAGAGCGCGTGCACGCAAGCGGGGGCAGGGGAGTGTGAGTGTGTGTGTGTGTGTGTGTGTGTGTGTGTGTGTGTGTGTATGTGCGTGTGTGTGTGCGAGTGTGTGTGTGTGTGTGTGGTGGGGGGGCAGTGGGAGAAAGGGATTCATAAACCTAGAGATGGTAGGATTTTAGAAATGGCATTATTTTCTTAAAAGCAATTTTACAACAAACATTGCTACTTGAACATGCTAAGTTTCTATCAGCATTTTTTTGTTTTTGATCAGAGGGAAAAACCTATACTCTGAATACTGAGGTGAGCACATGTAAAACATAAAACCCCACTTAATTCTTTAGCTGATAACTACAAGTGAACTTCTAATTCCCAGCAGGGTGAATCTGAAAGAGACAATAAAGTACTGTCTGGTCCTTTTTATAAGGAATGTTAGTAAAAGGAAAACACTGTTTCTTTTCTATAACCACTATAATTACAATTATTTTGATACAGACCATCAAATAAAAAATAAAAGTTATAGCTTTTCTTAACGTTATGAAACTGTTGGACCATCACTGGTACATATTAAGACTTACATCTTCTGCCTTTGAGCCTTGATCCTGTAAAGATTTTTGCAATTCTTCGACTTGTGACTGTATTTCCAGAAGTCTTTGATTCACCAGCCTAGAAATCAAAGGTACATTAATTTTCCAAGTTCTGACTAAACTTATGCCTTTTGCCTTAGGTTTTCACATTGGTTAGAGAAACAGTATAATGAGAAAAACAAAGTCTCGTGTTATAGTCATAGTAGCTCACTTTTCTGGTTGTTTTTTGTATTGCTTAAAATTTCTATGATGATATCCAATGCAGTGTTTTGGTGGACACATTTTGTTGAGCTGGCATATTTATATACATATATTTATCTGAAATTCACTTCACTATAGGTTTATTCAAACTGAGTGTCAGGCACCACACTCAGCATAGTGTTAACAGACCTTTGCACTCGAATTTAGTGGGGAGACAAAAAGTAAAGAAATAAAATACGAGCTAAATACTTCAACACAGCACACAGAGGTACACAGAGGAGTGACGGCTGCTCAAAGAAGCTAGGACTGCACCTAACTGGGTGGAGGAGTTGGGCTTCACTTGAATGGAGACCAGACAGTAAATAAAACGCTTATGTGGTTAAGGGTGGAAAGGGGATCCAAGACCGAGGATTCAGCACGTCCAAAGCACACAGAAAGGGAGCGGGTACGAAGAGTTCAGGAACTGTATGGCTGAAGACCAAGTTACGAGGCAAAGGAAGGCTGGTGATGAAACCAGAGGAGAAAAGGAGAGGCTGGGACACCCCTCTGAGAAATGCAAATGTATTTTTATTTATCCTATAATCGGGCCTAAAATTTCGTTGGGACGGGAATAGCCCAGGCAGCCTTTAAAAATGCTGATTCTGGAGCTCAATCACCATAAATTCTCTAGATCATTAGGAGGCGACATTCAGGGCACCAGTAGGTCTTGGACGATGTGGAAGATCAGACAGTGTTTCAGAAAGATCACGCTGGTGTGAAAGTGGAGGAGACTGTCTGGGAAGCCCCACTGGGGCCGGAACAGTGATCACGCCTCCCCCTGAAACAGAAGGGGGCAGAGGCGGGGTGCACGGAAACTGCAAAGGAAAACAAGGAGCAAAAAGTAACTTAGGTGTCCGGTCTGAGCTACCAAGGACCATTTACTGGGAAAGGGAATACAGGAGGAGCAGGCTGAGCAAGAAGCACAAAGGACTTCATTTGGTATTTGTCGAAAATGAAGTGATGATGACTGAAGCCACGAGCATGGGTAACAGTGGCCAGAAAGAACGTGAACCAGCTCAGAGGAGGGGCAAGAGGGGCCACGGCAGGCCACCAAGCAAAGGGCAGAAGGAGGAGCCTTGCCCTGGACAGTCATCCAAGGACTGGGGGAGACACAAGCGAGGGCTGTTCCGGAGACTGAGAACAAGTCTGAGGAAGGGGAAACGATCCACAATGAAAACAGTAAAGAGGCGAGGAGAGAGAACGTCCTAAATGCTCCCACTGGACTGGCTAGCAAGTACCTGAGTAAAAGCCAGATTGCTCCCAATTCAGGACAAAAGGGGGCAATGAATATTTAGAATCCAAATAGCCAAGAAGATCAGTAAGAAATTTTTTTTACTCAACAAGTTATAAGAAATTCTTACTGTAAACCTCTAGGTTCTATAATTTAGTGAGAACCACAGTAAAAAGGCAATAAATCTATAACAATAACTGATGTTTTTCACACAAAGGAATCTGTTTTTTTACTCAGTGGAAGAATTATCTGAAAACTCATATTCAATATGGAACAGGGTACATAAGTACGTTGCTAACTGTAACTTTGTTGAATCTTCTCAGGAAGCAATATGAAAAATATATCAAACTATAAGACTCTTTCAACTATCCATCTTAGACATTTTTGAAATTATTCAGTCAAAAAATATTGTTACTAGGTGGAGGCCATCGTAAATGTCATAAAACATAGTCTAACGTATCGATTAAAGCATGGAGCGTACATGTACACACACATGTATGAAACTACAAAAATATATGTAAATATATACGAAAAAATTTCAACTACAAAATAAATGAGGATAATAATGCTGACCTCATGGGGTTGTTTAGAAAACTAAGTGAGATAATATATAAAGGGTGTGCACATAGCAGGTACTCTATAAATGCCTCTACTTTCTTTCTCCCCCTTCAAGGGTTCAGTTAATCAACATTTTAATTCAAGTCTAATTACATATAGTTGTCAAGAGGGTGTAGGGAGAGGGTGAGCTTGAGATCACAATCTACTCTGAGAGGGAAGGGAAGGAGATCACAGGTGCTTCCAGAGAGCCCCCCAAGCTGTTCTCGACCCTTCATGCCTCTCCTTACATTGCCTGAGGGTCAACAGGTATTACAGATTTTAACAAATACCAACTTGTTGGGAAAACTAGCTGGAAAGGACTTTGGAGGTTTACTACAAACCTCTCCTTCTAAGGTGACATATGGTGGTGAGCAAATTGTATTTAAGGTCATACAGTTATGAGACTAAGTAGAACTGAAACTCTGCTTTCTTGGTGCTAACCCAGTGCTGTCAAAGAGTAAGAGGTTAAGGTACAGACCAGGTAATGTAAACACTTATTAAACCCAGTAAGAACAAATTTATGATAACTCACTTAAGAGAAAAGCATCCTGTGAGGAGAAGACAGGGAAAAAAAGTTTTATAAATGTGGCAGAAGATAAACTGGCAAGAAAGGTTAAGTAGAGGCTTTGGAGTCTGGTAGCCTGGGTCTCAGCCCAAATTCCTACATGTGTAAAACTTTAATAAAGTGAGACCACATGTTTAAAACACTTAGCACAATGTTTGGAACAACACTAGAACGTGTTTGGAACAGCAGTTTAATAAATGTTAGATGCTCTTATTACTAGTATTACTGTTACAGATCATAATACCCACAGATGGCTATAATCTAAAGGTAAGTTATCATCAGTGTTGTAATTTAATAAACAAACACAGCTGTAAATAACAGGGATTTAGGAGGTAACCAGTCATCTACATGCCCGAGTCCTCTACGAATGACAACTAGCTGTTCCATTTTGGAGAAAGAGTAATAGCTGTAAGGTCTGTGAAAAACAAGGCAAAGTGTTACAGAAGACGTTGTAGGTGTTGATTCACTGATAAGAAATTAGTGTTGGGAGAAGGCTCTCCCCACTAAGATGCTAAAAGACAGTGGAGGCCAAGGATGAAGCAGGTAACTCAAGGTGCTCTCACCATGGGCTCTGCATGATTGCCTGCTGTGTTCTACAATTCCCATTCCTCCTCTTTCTCTTTTTCCACTTTTTCTAAGTATTTTTAAAAAGTATTCATTATCTATGCTCCTAAGAATTGATATAAAAATGTCTCCTTACGTTCATGCTTAATTATGCTCTAATAATCACCCTGGTATTTACACTGTTTGCTGATTCTCCCTCAGCAGCATTAAAAATTAAAGTTACAGGAACAAGGGTAGGATATGTAAAACTATCATAACAATTTTGACTCTTAAGACTGACTCACACCTGGGAAATGCCAAATCAATCAGGCAGAATAAGCAAAGAATCTGTAATATCACATAAACTGTCAAACTATTTATAAAATTGTCAAATCCCTCACAAATGACAGAATATCACAGCTCTAAGAAAAAGAAAAGACATCATATGTCTGGTATTTAAGAAACATTTCCAAAAAGGAAAAGAATCAGAGGATTGTCACAATAAAATATAAAAGTAGCCCTTGCCAGAGCAAGCTACTGGTTTAAAAGTAGTTTGGACAAACTGCCTACTGCAATACTCTTAAAACTTACAAGCAGAAAAGTGATATTTTGTTAAATTTGCTGATTCTAAATTCTCAAAATAATTGAGTTGTTCATAAGATGGATGACTTCCTATCAGAGTCACAAGAAATAAAAGATTAAAAAAAGAGCCCTATCAATTGAATCATGATGGATCCTACTGTTTTCCTCATACCAGTCAATTCTTTGAAACATTAGCTTGTAAAAACAGGGCAAACTCTACTAATATAAGCATGACTATGAAGTAAAATTGTCTCGAAAGACTGTGAATAAATCGTGACTTTTTTTAATCCTCTAGTTTTAATTAGTGATTAAAAAGGGAAAATGGTAGGATTTTGGTATCATTTTGCCAGAAGAGCTAAAGATGGGAATGCTATTCCAGAGAGACTATACTTTTGGGCAAATTTGCCCGTAAGTGGAAAAGTGGAAAAAAGTACTCTTGAAATGAAATGGAATAACACACTTTCACTTTTCAAACCACAACTCAAACCTTTGTTTAAGGGAATCAAAATCAAGGTGAATAGAGAAAACCTGAGTCTAAGCTGCCGCCACGTGCCTCCTACCTGTTCTCTGTCTCCAGTTCATTCTTGCGTAGGCTGGCATCATCTAGAAGGCTCTGCAATAAGGCGATTTTTTCATTGTCTGAACCCTCTTGGTTAATTTTTAACATCTTATTCTCATGCTGAAGACGAATAAGTTTCTCCCTGAGAGCAGAAGAAAAACGGATTAACGTAGTTATCAAAATCCAGCTACGCACTGTTATAGATTTAATACGTAGAACAGAAATGAAAAACAAAGTACCTGGAAAGAATTTAGCTCCTGTTGTAACTGGCTGAGACATTACATTTCAGGTCTTAAGCACTTTCTTTTTAGAATGGACAATCTGAAGATAATAGAATCCCCAAATAGCATGACTTGTAATGAATGAGGTTTCAAAACCCTATTTCCTTTCTGATTTAAGCATTTAAGCTGTGAATGATTTAAGCATTTAAGCTGTGAATGCACCTATGTATTTGTTCTTTGGTTCTCGTCAACAAAACATCATCTCTAATGCTATGCTCTTACATTACCCATAATTTAGTGGCAAGATGTAACATTCAACGAAGAATGCCTTCAAGACATGCAGTCCATCCATTCCTGTAGATACGGTAAAACTGTAGTCTTGTAACAAGACAGATGATCAGAGCCAGCTTACTGGACTGCATGGTTTTGGGCTCTTTGCGTGATGCCAAATGCTTACACTGAGGGATGCTAAAAGCAACAGCCACACAAAACTTGCCACTATGCAAACTGCAGGGATGATATAATTGAACATTAATTCACATGACGATATCATTGAAGATATACGTCTTGAAGATAGAATTCATCCTTTATGTTAGAGAGGGTCATCTCTAGAGGGCCGCATGAAGAAGATATTACTATCCATACCAGATGCTATGAAAAACTGTGCTTCTCATGAAAAAGAAAAAACAAAAGCGAAATATCAAACACACACAAAACATTCTGCTCTTATTTTGTAAACACTGTAAACCTTATAAAGTATTTTAACTTTTGCTATTGAAAAGATGAGAGTCAAATCCGTAACCCAACTCAAGCAGTTACACAGAACTTGATGTATTTTGTAAATTGAAAAAAATGACTTCATCATATTTGTCAATTACAAAGTAAAACAAGCTCATTGTAGGGTGAAAAAAAGATAAATGAGAAGGAAATACAAACCCTCCATAACCCTGCAGTGCAAAATAATTACTGCTGAAATACAGCCTTCTAACTTTATGCATACATACAAACATGCAAACACTTGTAAAAATGAATCTCACAGTACCTGTTACATTGGTATCTGCTATTTATACTTAACTTTTCACAATCTTTTCATAGCATTAAATTTTAAACTTTAATATTTTAAATGACATGTTAAAATATATAGACGATCATTATTGAATTCACGCCCAATTATTGGGCATTTAGATTATTACCAATTTTGAACTTTAACATGTTATTAATGATTAGCTTTATAAATATCCTTTTGTGTATATCCCTGGGTATTTCCTCAGAATTAATTCTCAGAAAAGTAATTTTTCTGTCAAAAGGTAGGCACTTTTTTTTTTTTTTTTTTTTTTGCGGTACGGGGGCCTCTCACTGCTGTGGCCTCTCCCGTTGCGGAGCACAGGCTCCAGACGCGCAGGCTCAGCGGCCATGGCTCACGGGCCTAGCTGCTCTGCGGCACGTGGGATCTTCCCGGACCGGGGCACGAACCCTTGTCCCCTGCATCGGCAAGCGGACTCTCAACCATTGCGCCACCAGGGAAGCCCCAATGGGCACATTTTTTAGACAACATACACATTCTGCCAAACTGCTCAAAAGAAAAGTTGTACAACCACAAGAAAAGAAATTTTTTGGTAATTATGTGTGGTGATGGATATTAACTAGACTTAATACAGTAATAATTTCACAACATACACACATAGCAAATCATTATGTTGTATACCTAAAGCTGTTACACAGTTATACGTCAATTATATTTCACTTGAAAAAGATTGTATCACTTTAATCTTTTACTCCTAGTTTATGAGGTTTCCAATTTCTCCACATCCTTAACATCAGTGAAAATCATCACTTTTAACGGATTTTTGCAAACTGGAAAAGCAAATTTCATTATGCATCAAGAATACAGATCCACTGTCTATGATACATATTGAGAAATTTCATCCTTTGTACTATTTCATTTTCTTGATAGCTCTTCTAGACATATTCTAGACACAGAGAATATTTTAATTTGTACTGAGTAATACTCAATAAAACCCATTTTATTTGTTGAATTTTTATCACTGTTCTTTTGTCTCAGAACTTAAAACTCTAACTGCATTACCTATAAGCTTCCTTAAAATATGTTTTTTGGACATAACCATTTATTTATAAATATTCATAAAAATAAGTGTATTTGGGGCTTCCCTGGTGGCGCAGTGGTTGGGGGCCCGCCTGCCGATGCAGGGGACACGGGTTCGTGCCCCGGTCCGGGAAGATCCCACATGCCGTGGAGCCTGCGCGTCTGGAGCCTGTGCTCCGCAACGGGAGAGGCCACAACAGTGAGAGGCCCGCATAACGCAAAAAAAAAAAAAAAAAAAAAAAAAAGTGTATTTAATTCATTCAACAAACTTTATTGGTCCAATAATAAAGTACCATGTCAGATGGCAGAAAAGTAAAAGGTATACAAGATGCTTCCAGAATTGGTGTTCCATTATACACCTTTTGTCTGTCCTTCTTAAACAAATGCCAACAACAAAAAACATTGTCTTCATTTATTCAATAAGTATTTCAATGCCCATTGCAACTTTCGCAGTTTATAAAACTTTTACACAACCATTATTTTAGTTAATACCTCCAAGGATGTTATGAAGAATCAAGGCTAGTGTCAATTTAAAAAGGGGGCAAATTAGCCGGAACAAGGTAAAAGCAATATTCGGGATTACTCATTCACCTTCTGATGGACAGCTGGTGCCTCCCTATCAATTTTTCATTCTTAAACATAAAGCCAGGCATATATTGAAATAAATGGAATATTTTAAATGCTATGACTAAATACAAATGTAAGGTACTACTGAGGGAAGAGTAGTGGAGATGAGGAGATGCTTTCTCCTGTCTGTGCATTCTGTCTTTCCCAGACCATTCCCTGTACTTGAGTAATAAATCTTAGAGACTAATTATTTTGCAGGCTGATGGCTAAGCATAACCTTTGTCTTTGGGCCACGTGGTTTCACTGCTAAATGTCTGCTGAGGGTGCCCAAGCACAGATGTATTAGTTTACTGAGTATGTGTGAGACACTGTCCTACCAAAGAGAGAAATCAAGTCTCTGTGGGGACAGCTGAAGAAAGCCCCTAACATGCTGAAATCATGGACATCTAACCTCGAGTTCGTGTTGAAAGTGTTAGCGATAAAGAAAAGGAACTGGTCCTCTACATTACAGAGGAGTACGTTTTCTCCAAGAATATTGTGCAGTGTGCCTGTGACCTTCACCATCTCCTTACCTGATTTCAGGTGTGACGATCTCTGCTGCCAGACTATCTGAAGATTCCTGACTTCCCAGAGGCATTAACCCTGTAAACAAACAAGCATGGGTGCAAGGTTAAGAGAGGGCACAGCTACCTCCTTTAGTTCCTATATGAACTCCTACTTTGAGCATTAATTTTAACAGCTAAAGTCTTTAATTCAAGTAAAACACCATGTCACAGTTGCCTTACATGATTGCCTTACAACATTATTATTATATCATTTTAACACTTTTTAAGTGTATAATTGAGTGGCCCCAAGTCCCATGTTGGCGCTGAGGCACTATGTTATGGAACCATCACTACTATCTATTCCCCAGCTCTTTCATCACTCAAAACGTAAATTCTGGAACTATTAAGCAGTAACTCCCCATTACTTTCTCCCTCAGCTCCTCATAACTTTAATTCCAATTTCTGTCTGTTTAAATGAATTTGCCCATTCTAGACACCTCACACCAATATTTGTCCTTTTGTGTCTGGCTCACTTCACCTAACATAATGTTTTCAATATTAATCTATGTTGTACCATTTATCACAACTTCATCTCTTTATATGGCCAAATAATATCCCATTATACATACATATCACATTTTCTTTATCCATGTATCTGTCTATGGACACATGGGTTGTTCCCACCTTTTGGCTATTGTGACTAATGCTGCTATGAACATTGGTATACCAGGATGTGGTTGAGTCCTTGCTTTGATTCTTTTGTATATACACTTAGGAATGGAATTTCTGGATCATATGGTAACTTTTTAAAGAACCACCAAACTCTTCCGCAGTGGCTGACCCACTTTACATTCCCACCAGCAAGGCAAGAGGGCTCCGACTTCTCCACACCCTCACCAACACTTGTTACTTTCCTTTTTTTTTCTTTTTTGATAGTAGCCATCCTAATGGGTGTGAAGTGGTATCTCACTGTGGTTTTGCTTTGCACTTCTCTAATGACTAATGATGTTGAGCACTGTTTCATGTGCTTACTGGCCATTTGTATATCTTCTTTGGAGAAATGTCTATTCAAGTCCTTTGCTTGTCTATGAACTGCAAAGGACTTTTGCAGGGTTTTTTAATTGTTGTTGAACTGTAGAAGTTCTTTATACACTCTGGACATCGATCATCTATCAGATAAATGATTTGCAAATATTTTCTCCCATCTTGTGGGCTGCCTTTTCACTATGTTGATAGTGTTCTTTGATACACAAAAGTTTTTAATTTGGATGAAGTCCAATTTACCCATTATTTTTGTTGCCTGTGCTTTTGGTATCAATTCCAAGGAATCACTGCCAAATCCAACATCATGACGATTTTCCTCTATGTTTTTTAAAAATTTTATAGCTTTAGGTCTCTGATCCATTTTGAGTTCCTTTTTTGTATATGGTGTAAGGGTCCAACTTCATGCTTTTGGATGTGGACATACAGTTTTCCCAGCACAATCTGTTTGAAAGACTTTCCTTTCCCCCACTAAGTAGTCTTGACACTCTTGTTGAAAATCAATTTATTGCATATGTGAGGGTTTATTTCTAGGCTCTCTATTCTACTCCATTGGTCTATATATCTGTCCTTATACCTATACATACTGTTTTGATTACTCTAACTTTATACTAAGTTTTGAAATCAGGAAGTAAGAGTGCTCAAACTATTTTTTTTTTCTTTTTCAAGATTGTTTTGGCTGTTCAGGATCCCTTGAGATTCCATATAAATTTTAGTCTGCGTTTTTCTATTTCTGCAAAAAAATGCTGTTGGTATTTTGATAAGGACTGCACTGAATCTGTAGGGTTTTTTAAATATAAATTTATTTATGTTATTTATTTTTGGCTGCGTTGGGTCTTCATTGCTGTGCGCGGGCTTTCTCTAGTTGCGGTGAGCGGGGGCTACTCTTGGTTGCGGTGCGTGGGCTTCTCATTGTGGTGGCTTCTCTTGTTGCAGAGAATGGGCTCTAGACTCACAGGCTTCAGTAGTTGTGGCTCACGGGCTCTAGAGCGCAGGCTCAGTAGTTGTGGCTCATGGGCTTACTTGCTCTGCGGAACATGGGATCTTCCCAGACCAGGGCTCGAACCCGTGTCCCCTCCATTGGCAGGCGGATTCTTAACCACTGCGCCACCAGGGAAGCCGCCTGTAGATTGTTTTGGGTAGTACTGTCATCTTAACAATATTAAGTCTTAAATGAACATGGGATATCCTCCCATTTAGGTTTTCTTTAATTTCTTTCAGCAGTGTTTTGTAGTTTTCAAGGTACAAGTGTCTCCCTGGTTAGATTTATTCCCAAGTATTTTATTCTTTTTAATCCTACTGTAAATGGAATTTTCTTAATTTACTTTTCATATTGTTCATTGTTAGTGTATAGAAACGTAACTGATTTTTGTGGGTTGATTTTATATCCTGTAAATTTGCTGAATTCATTTTATTAGTTTTCACAGCTTTTTTTTGTGTGTGTGTGTGTGCGTAATTTTTAAAGGGTTTCAACATATAAGATCACATCATCTGCAAACAGAGATGATTTTAGTACTTCCTTTCCAATTTAGATTTTTTTTTCTTTGTCTAATTGCTCTGGCTAGAAGATCCTATACTACATTGAACAGAAGTGTAGAAGTGCTGGTAGCAGGCATCATTGTCTTATTCCTGATCTTAGAGGAAAAGCTTTCGGTCTTTCACCACCGTGTATGAAGTTAGCTGTGGGTTTTTCATATGGCCTTTATCATGTTGTAGAAGTTTCCTTTCTAGTTCTCCCCCTAGTTTATTGAGTTTTTCATGATGAAAGGGTGTTGGATTTTGTCAGTTGCCTTTTCTGCATCAGTTGAGATGATCATGTGGTTTTTTTTCCCCGTCATTCTATTAATATGGTATATACTACACTGATCTCTATGTATTTCCATATGTGAGTTTCATGCTGTTCAATTACCATAGTTTTATAGTAACTTTTGAAATCAGATGTGTAAGTTCTCCAACTTTTTACTTTTTAAGATTTTCTTTTGTTGTTATACAGCGGCTCCTTTGGTTTTTTTTTGTTTTTTAGGGGTACGTGGGCTTCTCACTATTGTGGCCTCTCCCGTTGCGGAGCACAGGCTCTGGATGCGCAGGCTCAGCGGCCATGGCTCACGGGCCTAGCTGCTCTGCGGCACGTGGGATCTTCCCGGACCGGGGCACGAACCCGTGTCCCCTGCATCGGCAGGCGGACTCTCAACCACTGCGCCACCAGGGAAGCCCTGTTTTTTTATATAAATTGTAGAATCAGCTTGTCAATTTCTACAAAAAAGTCTGCTGAGAATTTGATTGGGATTGCATTGAATCTTTAGACCAATATGATGAGAACTGTAGTCTTAACTATAGTGCTTTGTCCAACACCTGAATGTGGAATGTCTTTACATTTATTTAGATCTTTAATTTATCTTAGTAATGATTCATAGTTTTAAGTGTAGAAGTCTTGCATTTCTTTGTTAAACCTATCTCTAAGCAGTTTATTCTTTATGATACTACTGTAATTTCATTTTCAGATTGTATACTAGTAGTACATAGAAATATAATTGGTATTTGTATACTGATCTTGTATATTGAGACCTTGCTGAACTCATTTATCAGATCTATGATTTTTCACATCCTCTTTTCCTTTCTGGATGCCCTTTATTTCTTTTTTTTGCCTGACTGCACTGGCTAGAACCTCCATGTTGAATAGAAGTGGCAAGACTGAACAGCCTTGCCTTGTTCCTGATCTTAGGGAAAAGCATTTAGTCTTTCATCATTAAGTATGAGGTCAGCTGTAGGATTTTCATAGACGTCCTTTACTAGGCTGCAGAAGTTTCCTTCTATTCCTAGATTGCTAAGAGTGTTTATCATGACATTTACAAAACAGAAACAGACTCACAGACTTAGAGAATGAACTTATGGTTACCAAAGTGGAGAGCAGGGGGAGTGATAAATTAGGAGTTTGGGATTGGTAGATGCAAGCTACTGTGTATAAAACAGATAAACAACAAGGTCCTGCTGTATAGCACAGGGAAGAACATTCAATATCTTGTAATAAACCATAATGGAAAAGAATACGAAAGAGAATGTACATAAATGTATAAATGAATCACTTTGCTGTCCACCAGAAACTAACACAATATTGTAAATTAACCATAATTCATTTTAAAAAAATTTTTGAAAAAAGAATGTTTATCATGAGTGGTGCCACCTACTTTTTCAACTTAATGATATAACATACCCAGCCCTCCACGTCAGGCATATATAAGATATACATCATTCCTTTTAATGGCTCTAAAGTATACAGTTGAATGAGAATGCCATTCCTGTACTGCTGAACTTTTATGTTGGTTCTAAATTTCACTATTACAAATGATGTTTTAGTTCATAGGGTAAATTTTTAGAGCAAAAATGCTAGCTCAAGGATATATACATGAGGGACTTACCTGGTGGCAGAGTGGTTAAGACTCTGTGCTCCCAATGCAGGGGGCCTGGGTTTGATCCCTGGCCAAGGAACTAGATCCTACATGCATGTCACAACTAAGAGTTCACATGCCACAATTAAGGAGCGCGCATGCCACAACTAAGGAGCCTGCCTGCCGCCACTAAGATCTGGTGCAACCAAATAAATAAATATTAAAAGAAAAAAGGATATATATATGAAAAAGGTTTAAAGGTAATAAAGAAACACATGAAAGCTTACATAAGATGGCCTCCCTTTTCTTGATGATACAGAATTAAATTCTGTATCTTGATGATACAGAATTAAAGCATTAAGGTTCAAGGGTAGATTCTCAAAATTTGAGTAAAACTCATGTAGAATTGACTAGAGATACATGAAAGGACTACCAAGCAGCAACAAGGATCCAATTATGATCAGAAATAATTTGTTTTTTGGTGAGGACAGTCAAGAAAGATGTATAATTTTCTCAAAAGCAAAAATAAACAAGTGGAACTACATCAAACTAAAAAGCTTCTGCACAGCAAAGGAAACCATGAAAAAAATGAAAAGGCAACTTACCAAATGGAAGAAAATATTAGCAAATCAGTTATCTGATCAGGGGTTAATATCCAAAATATTTAAAGAACTCATATAACTAAATAGCAAAAAAACCCAAACAATCCAATTAAAAAATGGGCAAAGGATCTGAATAGACATTTTCCCAAAGAAGACATACAAATAGCCAACAGGTACATGAAAAGAGGCTCAATATCACTAATCACCAGGGAAATACAAATCAAAACCACAATGAGCTATCACCTCACACTTGTTAGAACAGCTATTATTAAAGAGACCAGAAATAACAAGTGTTGGTGAGGATGTGAAGAAAAGGGAGTCCTTGCGCCCAGTTGATGAGAACGTAAATCGGTGCAGCCGCTATGGAGAAGAGAGCTGGGGCGTGGGGGTGGGCTAAATGGGTGAAGGGGGTCAAAAGGTCCAAACTTCCAGGTATAAAATAAATAAGTCACCTGGATGTAATGTACAGCATGGTGTACATAATAATACAGTATTGTATATTTGAAAGTCACTAAGAGAGTAGATCTTAAAAGTTATCACAAAATGTTTTTCAACTATGTGTGGGGACAGATGTTAGCTAACTAGACTTACTATAGTGACCATTTGCAATACATACAAATATAGAATCATATTGTACATGTGAAACTAAGAGTATAATATTATATGTCAATTATACCTCAGTAAACAAGAAAGAAAAGGAAAAAACCAGAAAGATACATAATTTTCTTTAGCTGGCCTTGGTAATCTGGAGTACAGAATAAAACTAATTAGGGCTTGAAATAAGTCAAGAGGATAAGGAGAGACAGTGGTGATGAGAACACAGTTGAAATGGCTGGTATGCAGGCTGGGTGAGCTGGAAAAAGTGGTGATCAGTAGATGATCAGCAGAGACGACAGAGGGGGCTGAAGGTGGATAGAACAAATGAGCAGGTTTGGTAGAAGGAGTGAGGAGGGGAAAAGGAGGCTGTAGTCAAAGGAAAAGAAAAATTCTAGTCTCAGGTAACTGAAAAGCCAAGGGCTGGTAGTCAGAGTGGGAGTGAACAGAGGGTGAAGCTGTATAAGTCAGCAACCAGGTCCTGCATCCCTCGAGTGGTAGAAGGTAAACCCTCAGCTAAGTGCTGCTCCTTTCCTGTGAGAAGGAGAAGGTTTCTACTTTGGATGTTAAGTCCCTTAGTGAATTGATACACACATCACATCTCAGCCAAGAAAAATCACTGATTTAGAAAGTCTCATATACTTTTTAAAGAGGTCACTAAAAACTTTTCAGGTTTATTATTAACAGAGATGATTTAACAAATGTTTATGCTTTTGATTTAATAAAACCCAAACATTTAAATATAATTAAAATAAAAAAGTAGGCAAGTAAATCTAGTCCCGTAACTACAGTCATAAAATCTGGGTAACAGTTCAAAATCTGTACCAATCTCATGGCCTCTTTACCAACTTCAAGCTCTCGTCTTTGGCACAATCATCTTAAAATGAATATAATATTTTTCCTGATACTATCAGAAATAAGTAACCTTGCTTGGGCTACTGAAATGTTGTTACCTTGAGTTGTGAGCTGCCCTTCTTGAGCCTGAACACAACGAAGCTCTTCGATGGTTTCCTTCAGAGAATCCCTTTCTGTTCTTAACCTCTGGAGGGACATTAAGAATGAGGAAAGTTAGCTTCAAGCTTTATGAGTTTACTCATCAGTGGTCTTTGCCTTATCTAACAGAATGATAAACAGTGGTGAACATGGACATGTTACACCTTTTGACCTTCTACAGAAAGATCACAGAAGGAAACGATTACACAATTTTTTTCCCGTTTAACAATACTGAGTATCTACTATGTGCAAGGCAGGATCCTATCCAGTTAATCATAAGAAACAAAACCACCTACTCCATCTTTAACAATGAGTACCTTATTATGTAAATAACTTTCTTTTCATGAAACATAAAAGATCAAACAATATAAGTCACGACAAAGTAGAAGTATTTTAAAAAGCTTCAAAATATGCTGAAATATTCATAAATCATATATATTCATAAATCATGACAAAGTAAAAATATTTTTAAAAGCTTCAAAATATCCTGAACAACAACAAAAAGAATTGTGTCTTCATACAGAAAACAGAAAAGCTACATAAATTTCTAGAAAGTCACAAGCAAGATGAAGGAAAAGAAGCAACAGTGGTAGAAAAGTTAAATATATAAAAAAGAAATTAGAATAGCAATCTTTTATTTTAGATCTATTTCTGAAACACAAATGTAAATCTTCTATAATTTAAAAAAAAGATCTCAAATTTTCAAATTTATAAATAGAAGAAATTAATGTAAGCAAAACATAAATTAAATATCATTTTCTTAATCTCAGCACTGCTCAAAACCAAAATACCTAATATATACTCACATCCTTTTCTTTTTGAAGACTGTCAACTTTTTCTTTTAGCCGCTTATATTCAAAATCTAATTTATCTGCTTTCTTCGATTCTTCAGATAATCTATTTTGCAGTTCTACTACCTGTATAGAAAGGTACCATTAATTTTTATAATTTGAAACATTAGAAAGTATTATTATTTTCTTCTACAGATCTATGAAAATTCTCTCCCCCAAAAATACTCAAAAAAATACACATGATACAGGAGCCTAACCCAATGGAGAGAAATAGGTACAAAAATCTGCCCAGATACTATGGGTTCTAAAACCAGATCATCCAGAGGAACAAATGTTCAAACCTATGAAAACTTACAGGACTTCCACTTCCTGTAACACAGGAAACTGCAGCCTGGAAACCCTTTTAGCATGAAGCAAAAGAAAGGCTAGGGGAAAAGAATACAACTGCATCGTTAGGCTTATAACAAAGTAAGGGAAATCCTCAGGGGTTAAAAGTGGAGCAGAAAGTTTGTGAGGATGCTATGTGCAGCGTGAGATGCCACCTGGCAATACCAGGAACCCAGGCCTTTAAAATTATCGGGAGAGAGGTTACTGTTAAACTACCTTGGACTCTAGTAAAAGGTGGTGAGTCAGTAAACAGGTAGGTTAGGAAAAAAAAAAATCCATCAGCTGGCAAAATCAATAAGGAAACTTGCCCATCTTAAAGTGAGTGTTCTGGGTTTTAAAAAGTGTAACTTGGGGCTTCCCTGGTGGCGCAGTGGTTGGGGGTCCACCTGCCGATGCGGGGGAACGCGGGTTCGTGCCGCGGAGCGGCTGGGCCCGTGAGCCATGGCCGCTGAGCCTGCGCGTCCGGAGCCTGTGCTCCGCAATGGGAGAGGCAACAGCGGTGAGAGGCCCGTGTACCAAAAAAAAAAAAAAAAAAAAAAAGTGTAACTTGAAAATGTGTAACCACAGCCTGCAAATGCATAGATTTGTGCTTGAATTTTTACCACATGACTTGTCTGGCAAATCCTAAGCCAAGCAATTAATTTAAAGTTGTCCTGGGGCTTCCCTGGTGGCGCAGTGGTTAAGAATCCGCCTGTCAATGCAGGGGACACGGGTTCGAGCCCTGGTCCGGGAAGATCCCACATACCGCATAGCAGCTGGGCCCATGTGCCACAATTACTGAGGCCCAGGCACCTAGAGCCCATGCTCCGCAACAAGAGAAGCCACCACAATGAGAAGCTCGCGCACCGCAACGAAGAGTAGCCCCTGCTCGCTGCAGCTAGAGAAAGTCCGATGCAGAAAGGAAGACCCAAAGCAGCCAAAAATAAATAAACAAAATAAATTTAAAGTTGTCCTGATTGGTAAGGCTGTGGAAAATCTGGCATAAGAAAAACATACATTGTCTGGAGGAACACAACCTCAACCAGGTCCCCAGTATTCCCAAAGGTAAAGATGAGCCAAATGACAGAGAAAAATCTAAAATTACAAAAGACTGAAAGAAATAATACACTACGAACAACAGTCAGCAGAAAAACATTAATAGCACTAACAACAGTAAAATAGTAGAATAAGACCTCTAAGAATTTCAAATTGGAGTTATCAGACATAAAATACTAGGTTTTATATTTAAAGAAATTAAATAAAGAAATTTAAATTATAAAAGGAATAAAAGACCACCAAATATGATCAAGCAGGTTTGAAAGAGCACCCAAAGAGAAACTGCAGAAAGAAAAATATTATACTGAAAAATAAAATATATTAAGCTCCAGATCAGAAACAGATAGAGAATTAGTGTATTACGCAATTTCACTAAAATAGTTGTAGGTGTAGATTTCTTTTTTATTTATTCTGTTTGTAATTCACTGTTAATACTAAATCTGATGTCCTTCACCAATTCTGAAAAATGTTCAGCCATTCTTTTCTTCAAATAATGTCCTAAAATTCTTTCCGTCCTTTCCTCTGGAACTCTAATTAAATCATTTCTTATTTTAATTTTATACCCTTTACTCACATTTACAGTTTCTTTGGGCTACATTTATTTTTGGTAATTTCTCAGTCCAACTTTGTTATATGTTGAAAATTTTCATAATGAAATGTTGGGAAAAAATGTATTCACCAAAAAAAACCTGCCAGACATTCATGGTGTACAGGGTTGCTCTACTAAAACTTCTCTAATTTATTATATGAAGCTAGTACAATTTTGATGCCAAAATCAGAAGATAAGGAAAGCACAAGATAGAAAACTTTAAGTCAACAAATCATAGAGGCAAAATATTCCAAGTGAAATGAACAAAGCAAATCTAACAATGTGAAACCGCAAATAAATCTGTTATGACTAAAATAAGTTTATCTCAGGAATGCAAGGATGGTTTAAACATAGAAATCCATTAATATAATTCATCAGATTAATAGAAAGGAGAAGCAGCATAGGAGTCTTTCAATAGATGTAGCTGATTAAATTCAACATCCATTTAAGATAAACACCTGTGCAAATTAGGAATACAATGAAATTTTGTTATCCTAATGAAAGGTGGCTACAAAACCTATAGCAATCCTTATAATATACTGGTAAAACATTTAAAGCATTGTGTATAAAATCAACAAGAAATGGTTGCCTATTACTATTGCTTCTATTCAAGGCTGTACTAAAGGTCAGCCATGTTAATTAAGAAGAAAAAAAGGGTATGCCATAGAAAGAAACAAAATGGTTTTTATTTGTACAAAATATGACTTCTGCCAAAAGAACTAACAGACATTATTAGAAATAATATGGGAATTTGGCAAGATTGTAAAATCAACATATAAAAACCAATTTAATCACATAAATGAGCAACACACTGAAAATGGTATCTTTTCTTTTTCTAACTGCATTTACAAAAGCAACCAAATACATAAAATACCTGAGTAACTATAACAAAATATGCGCATGATATTTATAAGAAAATTATAAAACTTAATTGAAAGACACTGAAGATCTAAATAAATGGAAAGATACTATATTCATTGATAGGAACACTTACTGTCATAAAGATGTTAATTCTCCCTAAACTGATCAACAGATTCAATGTAATTCCAATTTCCAAAGATTTTGGGTTTAAAGGGAATGGAAAGGTCTAAGAATAGACAAACAATTTTGAAAAAGAACAGGGTGCGGGTATCTGTACTACCCAAATATCAAAATTACTAAAGATCTATAGATGATAAGAGAGTGTTTTGCTGTTAGAGTAGACAAACAGACCAATGAAACAGAAGAGATTGCCATAAACAAACCCACATATAACATGGTAACTTTAGATATATGATAAGATAGAATTGCAGGGCACTGCAGAAGAGACTGATTATTAAATAAAGGCCGCTAGCTTGACTGGTTGTCCACAAAGACGAAAAATATCAAATGGATCCCTACCTCACACCCTATATGAAAATCAATTTCTTGTGGATTAAAGACCTAAATGTACAAAACAAACTTTAAACCTCTGTAAAGAAAACAGAGATTAGTGTTACATCTTTATGTAGGAAATGACTTCTTAACTGAGACATATAAAGCACAAATCATACACCTGAAACTAACAAAACACTGTAGATCAATTATACTCCAATAAATTTTTTTTAAAAAGCACAAATCATAAAGAAAAAGGTATTTAAAGTTCATCATGTTAAAATTATCAATCTCAAAAAAAGTAAAAGGACAGGTCACAGACTGCTAGGAAATAAATGCAACATGTGCAAAAGATTAATACCAGGAACAAATAAAGAACTTTCAGAATCAATAAAAGAAATAATCCAACTTTAAAAATGAATAAAAGATAAAAATAGGCAATTCACAAAAGAAATGTGATCAGTAAATATATTTGCAATTAGGGTAAGGTAAAGTAAAATCATAAGGAGACATAATTTCAAATCCATCCTTCAACTGGCAAAATTTCAAGTCTGATAATACTATGTGTTGGTGATGATGTGGAGCAACAAGAATTCATACAAACTGCCTGCTGGTAATAAAATCACAGTGGAGGACAATTTGGCAATATCTAATTAAATGAAGACTCTAAGGAAGATATTCCACATAGTTGTAAAACTTCCACACATGTATCGAAGAGGACATGTTCAGTACTATTCACAGTGGCCTTTCTTGCAATATTAAAGAAAAAGACAAAACATCCTATATGTCCTTCTCCAGAAAAATGGATAAATGTGGTACTGTCACTCAACAGGATACTACAGATTGGTACAAGTGAATGGGATAAAACTACAACTATCAACAAAACAAATCTCACAAATACCACTGAACAAAAGCAAATCGCAGAAGAGAACTTTCACTATATCATTATATAAAGTTTTGAAATGTCAAAAGTGTTATAAGTTTTTAAAGATACACCCACACATATATGTATGTGTGTGTGTATGTACAGGGAAGAACAAAGAGATGCGTAGGAACAAAAACCACAAAATAGGCTAGCGGTTACTGCAATGAGGAGGGGGAGAGTGTTTTGTTTATTAAGCATGGATACTTATTGTATTATTTTTTTACTTTTGTGTACTTCTCAAGTATTACACAATAAATTAAAAATAATAAATAATAAAAGGATCTGCTATAGAGACCAATCAATAAGCCCTGGATAAGAACTAAGTTTCATAGGTGAAAAACCGAATACCAATAAAACAAGTCAGTGTACTCTGATAAGCCAGCGTTACAACGGAGAGCTCAGCTGAAAACGGCGTTAAGAAATTGTGCTGCTCTCCTTACCTGTCTCTTATACGTCTCGAGTTGACTTCGAGCCGCGTTGGCTTTTCTCAGCTCCTCCTCTAGGCTAACTGTGTTCTGCATATACATAGTATTCTTCTCTTCTAAGAGTTTAACCTGCCGCCTCAAATCCCCAAGATCTTCTAGCTTCTTTTTATATGATTCCACTTGGCCTTCTAGTTTAGACACTTTATCAGAAGAATGTCTAGAATGAGATGGGAAACCAGAAATCACAAACACATCCGCAACGGTAAAGCTGCTGTAGACAGTGCTAAACCAAGTGGATTGCCAGGAAGTAACACGTTCTAATGAAATTATAAGACCAAAGGTGAGTCCAGCTTAGTTTTTTGTGCAGGTTCAAAAGTATGACCAAAATTACAGCAAAATTTATAATAGACAACATTATAAAATTTAAGGAATGCAAGTAGGAGGGGGTAGCCAACAGAGTCACATGTAGCACAAAAGCTAAATAAACTGTACACTGTCCAAATAATTTGGCAATTAGGCTGTTATTAGTGACCAGAGGAACAGCTGTTTTGGTGGAGCCGTGGGGCAGGCGGTGGTGAATTTTAGTGGGTTAAGGAAAGAATGTAAACTTTACCTTGTGTAATCTAAATTTGTTCTGGAGGGAAGGAGAGAATAATAGGTCTCTCACTTTTTCTAAGATAAGAGGGACAGAAACATATAAATGTATGCTAAGGAGGCAGATTCAAATGTGAAGGGAAATGATAACTGATGTAGCACAGTCCCTGCAGAAGCAAGAAGGGCTGAGACACAGAGCACTGAAGGAGTTAGCATTGGACAGGAGGACAAGTAACAGGTCTGCACTCTAGAAGCAAAAGAGAAAAGATGGGCACAAATGCAGGAGACACAGCACATGGAGGGTCCATAGGTCATGGCCTCGTTCCTCAATGCAGGAGACAATGTCATCTACTGAGACTGAAGCACAGGAGAGGTGTGGTGGGGGGCAGTCAGGTGAGAAGAGTTATGAAAATACATAGCAGCTATGAGAGAAACGGGCGACTGAGCAATCTACGGATGAGCGGTAGAACATTGGACCAGTGCTAGGAGCCCACACAGATGGGCAGTAGAGCGGTGGACCAGTGGGAGGGGCCCACACGGATGGGCAGTAGAGCGGTGGACCAGTGCTAGGAGCCCACACGGATGGGCAGTAGAGCGGTGGACCAGTGCTAGGAGCCCACACGGATGGTCAGTAGAGCGGTGGACCAGTGCTAGGAGCCCACACGGATGGGCAGTAGAGCGGTGGACCAGTGCTAGGAGCCCGCACGGATGGGCAGTAGAGCAGTGGACCAGTGGGAGGGGCCCACACGGATGGGCAGTGGAGCGGTGGACCAGTGCTAGGAGCCCACACGGATGGGCAGTAGAGCGGTGGACCAGTGCTAGGAGCCCACACGGATGGTCAGTAGAGCGGTGGACCAGTAGGAGGGGCCCACACGGATGGGCAGTTGAGCGGTGGACCAGTGCTAGGAACCCGCACGGATGGGCAGTAGAGCGGTGGACCAGTGCTAGGAGCCCACACGGATGGGCAGTAGAGCGGTGGACCAGTGCTAGGAGCCCACACGGATGGTCAGTAGAGCGGTGGACCAGTAGGAGGGGCCCACACGGATGGGCAGTTGAGCGGTGGTCCAGTGCTAGGAACCCGCACGGATGGGCAGTAGAGCAGTGGACCAGTGGGAGGGGCCCACACGGATGGGCAGTGGAGCGGTGGACCAGTGCTAGGAGCCCACACGGATGGGCAGTAGAGCGGTGGACCAGTGCTAGGAGCCCACACGGATGGGCAGTAGAGCAGTGGACCAGTGCTAGGAGCCCACACGGATGGGCAGTAGAGCGGTGGACCAGCGGGAGGAGCCCGCACGGATGGGCAGTAGAGCGGTGGACCAGTGGGAGGAGCCCGCACGGATGGGCAGTAGAGCGGTGGACCAGTGCTAGGAGCCCGCACGGATGGGTAGTAGAGCCGTGGACCAGTGCTAGGAGCCCGCACGGATGGGCAGTAGAGCCGTGGACCAGTGGGAGGGGCCCAGTGGAGAGTAAGATCACTAGTCTGCAGTAGGACAAAACTACCTCACTATGTGATTTTCCCTGTTTGTTCTCAGCATTCAAAGAGCAAACACATAAAACATAGCTGGTTGGAATGATCCGACAGAGGATAGATTACACAAGCAGAACGGTGCAGAAACGAGGCGGCAGGGAGTGAGGTGCCCAGTGAGAGAACAGTTGAGTCCAGCAAGGAAATGAGCCATGTGTGTGGGTGTGACGGTGTCCGAGAAAGAGGAAGACCAAGTGACTGGAGGATGCAAAATTAAAGAATAGGAGTAGTAATGAGAAAAGTTCAGAGCGACGCAAGTATGAAGTTGGCCAGAGGTTAATTTCTATTTAACAAACATTTATATACAGCACTTATTTGCCAGATACTGTTCCAAGTGCTTACAAGTATCACCTCACTTAATTCCACATGTCAGTCTGAGGTAGGTATGTGTGTTAGTTCCATTTGACAGACGAGAAAATGGTTCCATAGAGGCTGACTAAACGGCAGCACTGGGATCTGAACCCATCTTCCTGTGCTCAAAGGCCCTAGAGTTCGTAACATCGGTGGCAGAACTGTTCTGGGGGATCACAGGTGTGAGATTCTAAAGAGATGGGAAGGTTGTTTACCTAAGAACGTCTATTTCGTCTTTCAGAGACTGAGCATCATCTGCCAAAGTGGTCAGTTCATCGTTCTGCTGCCGAAGTTCAGACATCTCCTTTTGTAACTCTTCACAGCGTATTCGATAGTCATCTTTGGCTGCTTCAAGTCTGTAACCGAAACAAAACAGACCAAGAAAGCACTACTTACTGTCTAATAATTCTCCTTAGAACAGGAAAACTAAGTAAAAAACATGAAAATAAATTCTTCTTGGATTTGTCTCCTACTTTTGTGACCATACACTGTATTTCCAAGTTTTAACTATTCTGGAAACAGATTCTACTGCTCCAAGACTTGCAGAAAGGTAACAACGGATCGCCATTCCTCTACTCAGAAAGTTAGACGCCAAAATATAGCAGCTATAATTTATTTAAAGTTTTATTTTCAATGATGAAATTAACACATATTCCTTTTGAAAATTCACAAGATGCATTAAAGCAAAGAAGATAAAAATTATGTATTGCTCTAGACAGATACCTACTGTTAACATTTTTGGAGTATAACCTCCAGTCTGATTTCTATTCATAGATCTTTTCCCCCCAAAATATGGATAATATTGTTCCTAATTTATATTAATTTGTTTTGTTTAACATACATCCTTCCTTTGGATTTAAAAGATTCTTTCTCACGTCACAAATATTTATCATTGATTATTTACTTTTAATTTTATTTACGTATTTAATGTACAGAAATTCTTAATCTTTATGTAATTCAACTGATGAATCTTACACGTTATAGTTTCTACTTCTTTTAATTTTTTTTAAACCTTTTTATTTTACGTTGGGGTATAGCCAGTTATCAATGTTGTGATGGTTCCAGGTGCCCAGCAAAGTGACTCAGCCATACATATACAGGTATTCATTCTCCCCCAAACTGCCCTCCCATCCAGGCTGCCACATAACATTGAGCAGAGTTCCCTGTGCTATAAAGTAGGTCCTTGTTGGTTATCCATTTTAAATATGACAGTGTGTGTACATGTTGATCCCAAACTCCCTAACTATCCCTTCCCCCCACCCTTTCCCCCTGGTAACCATAAGTTCTCTAAGTCTTTGAGTCTGTTTCTGGTTTGTAAATGAGTTCATTTGTATCATTTCTTTTTAGATTCCCCACATAAGTATAGTTTCTACTTCTAATGTGCAATTACAACTTTTTTTCCCTTCTAATTCTTTGTTTTCTGTTAGTATTTATACGGTTTCATTTTTAACATTAACGTTTTCAATTTCCCTGGAATTCATTTGGGTATATGATGTAACACAGGAATCCAACTTTTCCTGCCAAAATATCTACCAACCATTCCAAACTGCGTAACAAATAATTTAACCTTTCCCTATTGATTAGAAAATGCCACCTTTATCACATTATGTATTTTTATATATACTTGGACTGGTTTCTGGATCTTCATTTGTGTCACTGGTGTCTATTTTGCTGCACTGGTACCAAGCAATTTTCATTTGTATATTAGTACTTGGGTGTGGCCAGTATTCCCTCATTATACTTTGTTCTCAAAACATTTTGGGAACCTCGTCTTCATTAATACTTCTAGATGAACATAAAATTTGAATTGGAATCAAGTTCAAATTATATAAGTTAAGAAAAAAATGGCATTCTTATAATGTTCCATTAAAAACACCTAAAAATATGTTTCCTCTCTCCACACAGTATTATGTTTTATGTATAACTTAGAAGTTTTTGTCATCTAACTCCTTCATACTACTTAAATTTTTTTTTTATTCTTCACTTAAATACTTATAAATGGAAGTTTTTCCTGATGATACTAACTAGTTATTGGTAAAAAAACTTATGACCTATGCAGCAGTCTTACATTATTACCCTCTCCCTGGTTAAATGTTTATTGGTTCTAAGAACTTTTGAGTTAACTCTCTTATATTTTCTGGGTGGACACACATATTATCTACAAATAATCATCGTTTATTGATACTTTTTGTCTTCCCAATATTTTAATCTCATTTCTTTTTCTTATTTCATTTTCTAGAAAAGTAATAACAGCGAAATCTTATATAGCATCTATGTGCCAGGCAATATTCTCAAAATACTTTATATATATTAACTCATTTAATGCTCACGAAAATTCTAGAAGGTAGGTAATACTATTAGACCATCTTATAGTAGAGAAAATGGAGGCATGCCCAAGGTTACACAGTTAGTAAGTGGCAAAGCCAGGATTTTTAGAATGTCTAGAAAAATGTCAAATAATAGATTAATACTCATCCTCATTTCATTCTTAACTTTACTGAGAATTTCAAGTACCAAGCTTATTTTATATTTTTCTTTCTCCTTTAACTTACGGATTGGAGGAGTTATAATACATTTAATAGTTACTGTAATAGATTTAATAATACTCAACAGGTTAACAATCCTGGGATAAAGCTTACTTTAGTACTGGATTGAATTTGCTACTATTTTATTCAGGAATTATTTAAATAATACTCATAAATGAGATGTCAGTCATTTGAAAATAATAGTAATAAACCCATTATGTTAATATAGACAACATACCGTTTATGAAAAATAACTCTATTTTCTAAAGCCAAAAAATGGTGAGAAGAGTGGCAATATTTTTTATATTCTGTGACTCAAATCATCTGGTTTAGTAGAAGACAGCTGGGTTCCCATAGCTGTTTCTACACTGGTCTGCTGTGATGGTTTTTTGGCTGAGGTATATGAAGGAGATCCAGCCAAGCACAGAAATGCGGTTGGAAAAGAGAGGGCCCTGAAGACTCTCTGAGAGGGTCGTCGGATCACACTCTGAACCACAGATGTAGACCATAGGGGATGGATTGGTTTTCTAAGGTTTCTGAGAAGACTAAGAAAATTTTTTTATTTTTTCCTGTCAAGGCCAAAAAAAAAAAAATAAATGCAGACACATTTCATGGGGAAACAAAGGACTGAGTCACTGGACAAGTAAAAAAACCTAATTGATATTTAATTTCTCCCAGTTTTGACATTGAAAATCTATGGCTGGGTAAGAAACAGGCCAGGATATGTTTTCTAGTAAATCACAACACGATATTTTATCATACTGCCAAGTCCTTCAACTTTGGGGCTCTATTTTGTCTTGCAGGACACCAAATTTTTCCTTTTCTTCTTTTCTCTTTCACCATCCAATAGCCAGTGGGCCCTCTTCCTTCTTTTTGGCCTTTTCCTCTCCCAGAGGATGTGTCTGGAAGACTGCTGCTTTACATCAGCTCGCCGTTTAAAGAGGCCTGTCTCTATAACCCACGCACCTGGCCTTTATTTTGTGTTTCTTTAAACTGTGCTCTGGTAAGGGCACCAATCTCTAAATTCCGTGCCTGTGTATTTTTTTGGCATCTGGCCCTTTAAGAAGATACACTTACTTTGAAATCCTGTCCCTGCAGTTTGTGATCTAATTTCCTTTTTTGTTTTAAAGTAATTTCCGATTTTGAGTGAATTTAATCTTTCCAGCGACCGCTCCAACTCACCCTCAGGCCCCTTCACTAGTTCTTCCTCTGTCTCTGATTTTTTTTCTCTGTCTGCCTTTACTTGCCTCAGAGTGCCTGGCAGGATGGAGGTGGGCTGGTGTTTGCTTCCTTCCTTTCACTCACAGTTATTGTTCAGTTGGGGCATTCTGTCTGCAAGTCATATTGAGGGTGAGCGTTGATAGATTTTCCTAAATGAGCAGCTACTTCATGTCGTGTGGGAAGACTTTTAGGAAGCGGCTAATTGCACAGCCTCCTTGGTCTGCAGTTGCCCGAAAGTCCTAACACTCACTATATTCTTAACCTTACAAGACATTACCCCGCGCACCGCAACAAAGAGTAGCCCCCGCTCGCCCCAACTAGAGAAAGCCCGCACGCAGCAACGAAGACCCAACCCAGCCAAAAAAAAATAAAATAAATTTATATTAAAAAAAAAAGACATTACCAAATTTTAAAAAATGAGATCTGAGTGAGTAGTCCCTTACCTGAATGTTTCTTCTTGGAGCTGTTCTAACTGAGTCTGGAGCTGCAGGTGCCTTCTTCCTGCTGGACTGTTAGGATCTTCTATAGAATCAGACTGATTCAGCCTTTCCATTAATACCTGATTCTCTGCCAACAGACTACTTTTCTCCTCTTGCAATGCTGCAACCTGTTAGAATATAGGAAGACAGTGGTTATTTTCTCCAGTTACACTGGAATCTGCATAATCACTTGTGAATTACCATTACGAATTAAAGCCTGTTTTTAAAGAAGTACAAGCAACCTCCACTTAAAACGCTGACATTATTTTGGAATATTGCACAGGCAGAGCAGTACTTAAGAGTAAGCAAGAATTCATTCTTTATTTTACATTTGAAAAGGTAATTCACCAAAGAAGGTATGTAATGGCAACTAAGCACACAAAAAGATACTCATGATTAGTCCTTAAGGAAATGCAAATTGAAACCACAATGTTATATCCATACACTCACTCCCAGTAGAATGCCGAAAATCAGAGAGACTGGCTGTACCAAGTGTTGGTAAAGATGAAAACAGATGGGAGCTTCACACACCTGTTCAGCACGTGAAATGTTCCACAGGCTGTGAAAAACCGGTTCGCATTTTCCTAAAAAAATTAAACATGCAACTACCACATAACCCAGACATTTTACACTTAGGTATTTATTTACCAAAGAGAACTAAAAGCATATGTCCACACAGAGACGTAGAATGTTTATAGCAGCTTCATTTGTAACACAGAAAAACAAATGTTGACCAGTAGGTGAATGGATAAATAAATTGCAGCACATCCATACAACAGAATACTATTTGACAATACAAAAGAATTAACTATTAATACCGATAACATGAATGAATCTCAAAATGATGAAAGAAGCCAGGCAGAAAAAGAGTACACTGTGTATGACTCCTTTCATATGCAATTCTAGAAGATACAAGCTAATCTACAGCGACAGAAAGCAGAGCCGGGACTGGAAGAGGACTGCAGAGAGTCATGAGAACTCACTATCCTGACTGTGGTGATGGTTTCGCACTTTTATACATGTCAACATGCATCAGAACTGTACACTTTAAAGATGAGCAGTTTGTTGTATGTCAACTACATCTCAAAAAACTGTAAAAACAGAAGTTGCCTGCCATTTCTGATTCTCCCTCTCCACCCCCATTTTCTCTGGAACTTGTTCCAGTTGGGCTACTGCCCCACCATCCTCAGGATCAGTCGACCTTGGCTTCTGTGGCTCCCAGGACACCTCCCTCTCCTGGTCCGTGTGCCTCCTTACTCGTCAAGTCCTCTTCATCTCCCTGCCTCTGGCACACGCATGGCTTCTCCTCTCTAAATACACTGATGGCTTTCAGCTTCTGGGCTGTCAACATCATTTATTCACTGATAGCTCGCATGTTTCTATTTCCAGCCTGGAACCCTGCACTGGGTATCATGTCCACCTGGATGTCCACTAGGCGTCTGAATTTAACCTGTCCAGGTGGGACTCTCATTCCCCACCACCCCGCCCCGCCCTCCCACTGTCTTCCCCATCTCAGCAATGCTAACTCTGTCCTTCCACCTGCTCAGGCAGGATCCGTCCCATCTCGTCCTCACACCCACAGCCACTCTTTCAGCAAACATCAGCGGCTCTGCCTCCAAACAGATTGCAACCACTTCTTACCACCCCTCAATTCTGATTTAAGCCAACCTAATTTTTTGCCTGATTATTGTGAAGGCCTCTGAATTAGCCTCCTTGAGTTGGCCCTCACCTCCACCCAGCAGCCACCATAATCCATCCATTAAAATAAAACTCGGACGTCTTTGCTCACAAGCCTCCAACGGCTTCCCATTTATTTACTCAGCCTGTACCAAGGCCTGTCAGGCCTCTGCAGACGGATTCCTCTCCCCAGGCTTCACTCCTGCTGCCCTCATCTTCGTGCTCCCGGAGACACCAGCTGCCCCGCCTCAGGCCTGTGCGCTGAGCCTGGATGATCCTCGCGGGAAGCCTGGGAGGCCGCTTATCCACCCTCTAGGATTTACTAACTCGCTGCCTCCCCGGCAGCCTTTGCTGATGACCCACTCAGAAGTAGTTCCTCCCAGCCCGTCCCCCCGCCCCCCCGAGTCCCCCTTTCTCTAGAATACTTATCAGCAGCACACGACAGACCATATTCTTATCCTGTTCACTGTCTGTCTTCTTTATCGCATGCAAGCACCTTGGGGGCAGGGATGTTTTATCCATTTCTGTGTTTTCCCCTATCTTCACTGTATTGACAGCAGCTAGAACAATGGATGGTCTGGAGTGGGTGCTCAGTGTTTGCTGAATAAATGAATGAGTCTGAAATGCCAGCCTCTAACTCGTCAGATTTCCATAAACGCACGAGTCTTTTCTCAGCGTTAGAGCAGTAGCTCAATTCCGTGCCACTGGTCTATTTCATTCATTTCTGCTATTTCATTCTTTTTAAAATAAATATTTAAGGCTTTAAAATTTAAAAGCTCATTTCTTTGTTAATAATTTCTATCTTAAATTGCACTTTGGTCAGAAAGCATGATCTTAAGACACAGATTCTTTGAATTTTATTGGGAATTGCTTTATAGCCTGGTATGTGGTCAATTTATATGAAGGCTGAGTGCATAATGCAACACCTTCATACCAGACTTATCAGACTAGCAAATGTTGCTAAAGTATTTTAATTCAATGTATTTGGCAGAAATCCTTTTCACATACACAGAAAAAGGTGTCAACTACAAACTGGTACTTGCCATCTACCTCAACAAGGATTAAATCATGAGCTGCTGTAGCCGCTGACCTGTAACGCCCCTTGAAAGGAGTTCAGGAAGAGATCAGGAACGAGTCCGTCTGTTGTCCCCCCCCCCCCCCCCCCCCCCCCCCCCCCGCCCCACAGTGACCTGTAACGCCCCTTGAAAGGAGTTCAGGAAGAGATCAGGAACGAGTCCGTCTGTTGTCCCCCCCACCCCCCCCACCCCCGTGCTCTGGGAAAACTGGCAGAACAGGCCTTCAGATAGTTAGAGATTTTCAGGAGAAGATTTTATGAGCCCATTTCTTGCATCTCCTCATATCTAGAAAAGCGCTAAAATCATCAACGGTGACAAATGCTCCTCGTGACTGGCAGCCACCTTCTGCCAGAACGTGTGCTTGACTGCACGCACCCCCTTCACCTAAATCACATACATACTGACCTCCACCCCACCTCTTCGGAGCAGTTCCTCAGAGCTGAGATGCTGTCTCCTGGGCTACCGTCCTCATTTTGCCCCAAAGAAAACTTAACTCACAACTCTCATGTTGTGCATTTTTTTTAGTCAACAAGGAGACTATTAAAAATAATACATAAACACAATTTAAGAAAAAAAGCAAATAAAGCAAAGGGGCTTATGATGGAAAGCTACAGTTTCCCATTGAGTTTTTCTACTTCCAAGAGACAACTAGTTTTTGTTTTTGTTGTTGTTGTTGTTTTTTTGTGGTATGCGGGCCTCCCTCTGCTGTGGCCTCTCCCGTTGCGGAGCACAGGCTCCGGACGCGCAGGCCCAGCGGCCATGGCTCACGGGCCCAGCCGCTCCGCGGCACGTGGGATCCTCCCGGACCGGGGCGCGAACCCGGTTCCCCTGCATCGGCAGGCGGACGCGCAACAACCGCGCCACCAGGGAAGCCCCGAGACAACTAGTTTTAATGTTCCTAATTTTATTGTTTTTGGCTGTGACTTGACATCTCTCAGTAACATGTTATACCCACTATTTCTTGATTTATCAACCTTACACATTATCTAGTGACTTGTCTCCTCTGACATGTGAAATTAGAGCCACTTGCGCCATCCCGCCTTCCCACAAATAGTTACAGCACTACTCCTGCTCCTTTCACTGGCCGCCTCTGCAATTTTGAACAACTACTCATCGACTTGTTTCACTCCATCACGTGCCCACTCATTCGCTCACTCAGATACTCATCGTGGGTCTACCACGTGCTAGGCACTACGGCAATTTTCTAGGTGCAAGGGATACCACGATGGAAAAAGCAGAGACAGTTCTTATTCTTATGTGTTACATATTCTAAACAAATCATCATAGTAAATATATAAACAAGAACAAATCATATTAAGCAAGAAAGTAAACTAATAAATACATGCAAGACCTAGAGTGAAAGTGCTCTGCAGAGGGTTAAAGCAAGACTAAGGGGCTTCCCTGGTGGCGCAGCAGTTGAGGGTCCGCCTGCCGATGCAGGGGACGCGGGTTCGTGCCCCGGTCCGGGAGGATCCCACATGCCGCGGAGCGGCTGGGCCCGTGAGCCACAACTACTGAGCCTGCACGTCTGGAGCTTGCGCTCCGCAACAAGAGAGGCTGCGGTAGTGAGAGGCCTGCGCACCACGATGAGGAGCGGCCCCCACTCGCCGCAACTAGAGAAAAGCCCTCGCACAGAAACGAGGACCCAACACAGCCATAAATAAGTAAGCAAATAAATTAAAAAAAAAAAAAAAAAAAGCAAGACTAAGAGGAGAGGCTGGAGGACGATGGTAGGCTGGTGACCGAGGAGCTTCCCAGGGAGACTGAGGTTAGTACTGGGCACACCTAAGTGCCCGGTAAATATTTCATAACAGGTGAACCACGTGATTTGGAACTGAGCCTGGATGGCGAGAAGCGGCCGGCCGTGTACTGCCTGCTGCTCCCTCGTGGTGAGACGAGAACACGAGGGCCCCGCTGGGCCCTCAGCGCTCTGCCTCACCCTGCTTCTCCTGCGCCACCTCCATCACCCGCATCTTTACCTTCGTAACACTGCTTCTCCACAGGCAGGGCTAAATGCTGAAGACCAATGACGTTCACATCGCTACCTCAGAGGTCACATCAGCACGCCTGCGTTACGACTGCTTTCTGCAGGGCTGAGTGTGTCATGGCGCTGCCACCAATCTCCTCATAACCTCTCTGCAGCCCCGCCATTCGCTTTGCGATCTGTTCACACCGGGGACTGGTAAACTCTTCTGTAAGGAACAGGGCAGTGAACAGCTGAGCCTTTCAGAGCCACAGGTCTCGTGGCGAGTCCTCAATCCTGTCTCTGCAGCGTGAAAGCACCAGAGACAGCACATCAAGGAACAAGCCCGCCTGCGCTACCACTTTACTCACAAGACAGAGGGCCGCCTGCAGTCTGCCAATCCCAGTGTGCGACTTGAATGTTACACCATCAAAGAGAATATTTATATCCTGCTCATAAAAACAACCAACTCTTATTTATCATTATTGTAAAATACTGCATTTGTGTATAGCTGAATTTTAGAATCTGAAAAGCAATTAACAGCACTTAACATTATGACTAGGTAAATATTATTTACTACATAACCCAGAAAGTGTGCTCTGATCACACTTCTTCCTATCTGCATCCAAAGCAATGACCAACTCTTACGCCTTTCAAGGTAAAATGCTTCTAGTATAAAATATCACGAACTCTGTGTACCTACTACCCAGCTTTAACAAGTATCAAAACATGGCCAATTATGCACCCATCTGGACTTCCATCCACTCCCCCCTCCTCCCTGATTTTGAGGTAAATTCCAGACAAACAATTTCATTTCTTATTTTCTGTCTTTTAATTTAGGAGAGATTTCTTCAACTTTATTTTTAACTATTCTATTGAATTTTTTTATTTTGACAATTCTATTTTTAGTGTTTCTTGACCTCTGGTTTTTTCTTTTTAAAATAGCATCTTGTCCTTATTTTATAGATGCAATATCTTCACCAATTTCATGAGGGTATTAAAAAATTAAAAAGAAAAATCTCTTCTACTACCCCAATTTCTCCACTTCCTCTAGGGCTAGTTTCCTGTTTACCTTGACCCTTCTCTTTTTGGTTACGCAGATTTTCCTCACATGTAAGAATCCGTTTTCTGTAAATTAGAGAATCCAGAAAGGTCAAAATGAAAAGGGCCTTACCCTGCAATACTAATACTCGGTCTAACCTCCTGTACTTCTGTTTGCTTAACTTCTTTAGAAGAGAACCCTCTGACTGGGAAACCAGCTACAGATCAGGGTATCTGCAGTGGGTGACGGGCAATGGGGCTGAGCTCTCCTACAGAAGACCCCGTTACACCTCGCTGCAGCCTTCCACCAAGCATGGCGGCTCTCTGGAGTTCAGCTACAGCAGCTCCCTCCCTCTTTATAGGTGTTCTTGGCCACTGCATTCTTTACTCCTTTTAGGCCGTTTGGCACTTTATCCAACTGCCTTTTGGCCTTCTGAGGTTGATGATGAGCAGTGGTGTGCTGTTGCTGGCTATAAGCAAGCTGCTTGCTAAATATTCGGGAGTCTGGTGAGCCGACTGTTAAACCATTAACAGCCTGGAATTGGTCGCTGTGACAGTGTTTATACCGTGGAAATTGAAAAACGCTACAAATCAGGGCTTTTAAAAATCTCCCCCAGCCCTCCTGAGAGCCGATCTCTCTCCTCTTTCTCTTCTTTTCTTGTGGGCTTATCCCATTTTAAATTCATTTATTATGAGTTTGATGGGGCTGTGAGAAGGAAGGAAAACTCTGACCTTTGCTCAGTCTGCACTCTTTTTCCAGGCTCTGTTTTCCTTTTTCTTCTCGAACTAGGGCTGTGTTACAGCCAAACTGTACCGCACGTGGGACCCAGGGCATGTGGTGGGATGCAGAGCCGTGCTGCAAACAGGTGGTGCAAACCCAGATCTCTTACCTGCAGATCCAACTCATGGCACCTTTGAGCAATTTCTTCCTTGGCCGACAAAGCTTCATTCAGTTCCTCTGAAGTTTTCTTCAGCTGGGTAGAAGCAAAGAGCTACAGTGAACATTGCAGTATGAAGTGGAAACAACTAATAATCGCACATGTACAATACAGAACTAAAACGCTTCCCCCTGTTCTTTCTGTGGGGCAGGGAGAAATCAAGAACCCTTCTGCACGAGTCAAAAGAAGGCACTTCCAACTGCAGACATCTTTTAGTCGGGCGTCTTGTCTTTTCTGTACTTGGAAATTGGTTCTTTCCTTATATCAAGTTTTCTTATACATCTCCTAGGGCTACTTGGTTCTTGGTAATGTTGATTCTGTAATAACTGAGAAATCTCACCTCGGTAAAGTATATATGTGCTAGAGGAACAGGGGTTCAATTGTTAAAATAAATAGCTAGTGTATTTCAACACAATTGTTGTATGGTTTAAAAAATATTTATTCTCTCAGTACTTAGCAGTCAGGATATATGGCCAGAAGAGATAGGCAGCTGGATTGGTCTTGGATTGAGATTTTGCCTGGGAGAAGGTATTAAGGTAAGAGAATCGATTATATTGACAAAATCATCACAATAATAGACCATGAAGTCTAAGCCAGAAAGAGAAGGTAACTGATTAAACAGATGATGAACTGCGTAAGCTAAAGTATGAAGTGGGGAGATTTCCAAAAATAAGCTGACGATGTTGGCAGAAGAAAGAGGAGTAGACTTTAGGCAGGCAGAACAGTTACATTCACGGTGGAGTCAAAGCAAAGTGAGGAAGAACGAACGTAAGATGATGGGCTGTCAGTGAAAACCAAACAGTTCACTTCTTCACAAAGATGAAGGGCAGAGGAGGCTTCTTCAATTGAAGAATAACATGAAATAAAAGGTAAGATATCTTTTGTATTATAAATAAATCACAGGATTAAATGCATGCCATTTTCCAGGACTGCATCTCTTGTGTTAAACATGGCATACAGAAAGATATCACTAATGGAAAAAGAAAAACCATGACTAGAAAACATGAATTATAGTAAGTTAAAGAGGTTAATTTATTTCAAAGTGGGTTGTGCAATAATATGTTAATTACAAATTACAAATTTAATTACAAGTGTGTAATATCCATTAGTAAAGTGGCTTAAGTTCTTGAATTTTAGGTAAAAAATAAAGAATTATACCAATATATTTCATAAGCAATTTCAACTGAAACATCCTTTTCATTAATATCTAAAGTTCACCCTTTAATCTCTGCATGGATAAAAACAATGCAAGATCAGGTACCTGGCGATCAAGGTCCACATAGGCATCATTCCCAGCAGAGACAGGAGACTCTTTACTCATCAGCTGAAATTAAGATTTAAATGATTACAACCACGAGAAAAAAGTGACATTCTATATAATACACTTACAACAACAAACATGAACACCCAGCTGCCATAGAATTATAAAAATTACAATGAAATCACAAATGTAAAAGGAACATTTTCCTATACATTGAAGCTCTTCAGCCTGGAGCTTTGTTTTGCTGCAGGATTACCCTTCACTTAAAATCACACGTGTGACTCTGGTATGCATTTTCACAGCAGGGCCGGTCATGAGACTCAAGTATTACTTATTCTTACCACTAAAAAGACAAGTCTTTAAGTTAAAATGTGGCTAAATATTTAAAATATTGACTTTTCAGAAAAAAATAGCAACACTAAGTAACTATTTCTGAAGAATAAACATGGGTCACATGAATATCAGCCCAAATTAACCGCTAATGTTCAGTGATGACACGCACATACACACGAATCTAGGTCTCAGCCTCTCTCACCCTTGTGTTGCACACAGAGAAGATCCAGAGAGTGTGTGAGGGTTTGGGGAGAAGGGATAAAATTCTGACTGTGACAAATGTCAGGGGCAGACTCAAATGTCCCAATTTTCTCCTGTTTCCTTCTTATGCTCTGTCTGAAGGACAAAAGAGAGGGACAATTAGAAACGTGGGGACAGACTATTGAGAGATCTTGTAATTTCAGCCTTCATCCCACTCTCTAAAGAACTGAAATGTTATGCTCAGCTGTACCTCTTTCTCTGCATCAGTGGTTCTCAACACTGACTGAGAAGTCCCCAAACCAGCAACACCAAACCAACAACACCAGCATTGACTAGGAACTTGTCAGAAATGCAAATTCTTGGGTCCCTGCCCAGATTTACTGAATCAGAGACTCTAGGGTTAGGGCCCAGCACCACACACTGAAGTTTGAGAACCACTGCTCTATATTAATGTCATGAGAAGAGTGAAGGTCCCTTAGCATAATTAGGAGGGAAAAAAATCTCAGAAAGAGTAAAAGAATACTGGCTTCAATTTTTGATGCTTTTATTGTAAGAATATTAATAAAAAGATGTTCAAAAGATTTTTCTTCCAATTTAAAAAATAACACCCAATGTAGAGAAGATAAAATTCAGAAAAAATACAAAGAGAAAACACCCATTATTCTACCATCCAGAAATAACCACGTCTGTAATTCTGAACTATTCAAGAAGCTACCTGTGCCATGGGTTTCACACAGCTCAAGTAAGAAAGACAAATACAGTGTCACGTGATGAGGGCTGTGACAGACACTCAGAGAGGAAAGATCTAATTCGGGGGGTGCGGGGGGGGGGGCGTAGGAG
>NC_041233.1:86704028-86719446 GCF_002837175.3 Physeter macrocephalus
GAGAGGGCATGCGGGGGGGGGGGGGGGGGGGGGGGCGTAGAAGGGAGTGGAAGTATTTTCTTCCAGTCCCCATTGTTACATGTTAGTTCTTATCACAACACAGCAGCACCTGTGAATAAAACCCCCTGAACACTGCCTCCTCCCAGTCAATCCCAGCTAGGATGTCCACATCAACTAGGCTTCCAGGTCCTATACCTCCCGACTTCCTCCCTGGATTTCACTGACAGCCCATCATCTTACGTTCATTCTTCCTCATTTTGCTTAGACTCCACGGTGAACGTTACTGTTCTGCCTGCCTAAAGCCTACTCCTCTTTCTTCTGCCAACATCGTCAGCTTGTTTTTCGAAATCTCCCCACTCCGTACTTCAGGTTACAGAGTTCATCATCTGTTTAATCAGTTACCTTCTCTTTCTGGCCTAGACTTCATGGTTTACTATTGTGATGACTTTGTCAATATAATCGATTCTCTTACCTTAATACCTTCTCCGGGGCAAAATCTCAATCCAAGACCAATCCAGCCGCCTATCTCTTCTGGCCATGTATCCTGACTGCTAAGTACTGAGAGAGTAAATATTTTTTAAACCATAAAACCTAATATATAGTTTCCAATCTCAGCTGGGCCTTCAAAGTTGCCCCCAAAGTGCAGCTATGTTTCCTCAATCAGCAGTCTCTTTATTCCCTTTAGAGATTATTCCAAACCTTTCCTACTTCTCAAACCGCAACAACTCCCCACCACTCTTCATCAGAAAACCTTGCCCCCAGACAAGAAATTCCCCAATTTCCTGTACCTTAACCTACAAAATTGGCAGCATTCATACCCATCCTTTCCTTCTTCAATCTTGTTGTAATACACTCTCAACCCTGTCTCTTCCCAGCTTCTCAGAGACCCTGTACTATTTATCATCCTCTCTCTTGTTATCTCAACCTCTATCTTGCTCTTTCCTGTGGCTTCTTCCTATTAGCATTTAAAGAATTAAAAGACTATCATTTAATTGATTACCAATCACATTTCTCCAAAGAAGATAATATACAAATGCCCAACAAACACATGAAAAGATGCTCAACATCATTAGTCTTTAGGGAAATACAAATAAGCCACAATTAGAAAACACTTCACATCCACTAGGATGGCTAATATCAAGAAGATGGACGATAACGAGGGTTGACAATGAGGGAGAGAAATTAGAATTCTTAGCACATTGCTGGTGGGAATGTAAAATGGTGCAGCACCTGTGGAAAACACACCTGTGCTGGCACTTCCTCAAAAAGTTAAACACAGAATTACCATGTGACCCAGCAATTCAATTTCTGGGTATATACCCAAAAGAATTAAAAACAGGTGTTCGGACTTCCCTGGTGGTGCAGTGGTTAAGAATCCACCTGCCAATGCAGGGGACATGGGTTTGAGCCCTGGTCCGGGAAGATCCCACATGCCGCAGAGCAACTAAACCCGTGTGCCACAACTACTGAGCCCATGTGCCACAACTATGGAAGCCGCGCACCTAGAGCCCATGCTCTGCAACAAGAGAAGCCACCGCATTGAGGAGCCTGCGCACGCAATGAAGAGTAGCCCCCCCTCACCGCAACTAGAGAAAGCCCGCGCGCAGCAATGAAGACCCAACACAGCCAAAAATATATAAATAAACAAACAAAAAAATAAATAAATAAATTTATTTAAAAAAATAAAATAAAAACAGGTGTTCAAAACAACCCCGTACACTCAGGTTCACAGCAGCACTACTTGCAATACCCAAAAGGTGGAAACAACTCAAATGTCCATCAAATGATGAAGGATAAACAAAATGTGGCACGCTCACACCATGGAATACCATTCAGCCATGAAAGGGAACTAAATATTGATACATGCTACAAAATAATCTTGAAAATGGCAAATTTTATGTTATGTGTATTTTACCACAACAGAAAAAAAAAAATCAAAAGTCAGCTGCACCTGAGTAAAGACATACAATCATCTTACAAAAGCCCTTCTTCAATTCCATAGTTCTATCCAGCCACCCCGTCCTCCTCCACGGCCCAATCAGTCACCAAGCCTATTAAGTAAAGCTCTGACAATGTTCAAATCTGTCCACTTCTCTCCACCCAGCCGCCGTAACCTAGTTCAGGCTTTCATTGTTCCTCACTGGATAATTACTAAGGTCTCAACTGCTCTCCCTTTTTCTAGCCTTGTTTTCCTCCGATCCATTCTTCTCACTGCCTGGATTTTCTCAAATACAGACTTCAGTGTATTTTCTCCTTAAAAAGCAATTCACTGGTTTCCAAAATTCCAGCTCTTTCCACAAAGCTGCTCAGCATCCTACTGGCCTTACGGCTCTTGCCTTGCCTCCAGCACCCACACCCCCCCGCGCCTGCTGAGGCTTCTTCCGACACCTCCCCGCGCCATGCGGCTGCCTCCTGGACGGCGAGCGTGTGCCCTTCCTGACCTCTTCTCCTCCTCCGACGCTCAGACAAGACGCCGCATTCTCTGAGAACCCTTCCCCAACATCCCCACGCTGAGGGACACACTCCCCTGAGGTCCTACTATCTTTTCCCCATCACGGCACTTTTCATTCTGAATGCTTTGGAGGTATTCAAATTGCTCGTTTGGCCATTCTTCCCTCTAGATCACACTTTGTGAGACAAGAGGCCATGTCTACCTTTTCCAGAGTTGTATCCTAAAGGCCTCCTATAGCTCCTACTGCATTCTAGGTGCTCGATAAGTATTTACTAAATACACAAAATGAATATGCACTTAAAATGTAATGTGTTAGTGAGTACCAGCATCAGCAGCACATAGTAGGTGTAGATAAATGCTTGCCAGGACGGTTATCACTATCCATCTCTCTATCTCAGATTTCCTCAGGATAAATTCCTAAATGTGAAATTACAGGATCAATTACAGTAAGGCAGAGCAGTTAGTGGCCTCTTATTGTTCTTCCTGTCTTTGCTTAGTAACAGAATCCTCAAATTTTGGCTGGGTCCATGACCACCTGGAAAAAAGACCACATTCCCCAGCTTCCCTGTGTGGCAATGTGAGTAACAGCTGGAGAACAGGAGTGAGAATTCCTGGAAGTTTACAAAGAGGAAGTGGAGAACCTTCCTTCAGCCCTGCCTGCTGGCCGGAATGTGAATCTGAGGGCTGGAAGCCAAACAGCCACGGCTGACCACGGGGTGGGAATCACATATTAGGGATGGCAGACAACAAGGTGCAAGAAAGCTGCGTCCCTGATGCCCACGGAGCCAACCCACGACCACTTAAGAGCAAATTAAACTCATATCTTGCTTGGGTGACCATCATTTTGTTAGTTTACCCTCCTACCATCAGTGCTGACTGACAAACTGATCCTCTCTTAAAAGCTCTGCTTTGTTGAAATGTCCTGTATAATAGTGAATTTGGCTGATCCTTTGTCCCCAGTGACTGGGAGGTAGCCGCTAAATCTCTGGGATTTCTCTGCTGAGTGTCTTTGATATTCATGGTGGGTCCCTAGATAGTTTAAGCTAGGAGATGACTCTGGTTGGGGGCTGGTGACGCCAGGAAAACCAACCGCATATGAGAGGGTTGGGGCTTTGAGCCACTTGATATCAGCCTGGCCTCTGGGGAGGAGACAGGGGCTGGAAATTTAGTTCAACCTTGTGGCCAATGATCCAACCAATCACACCTATAAAATGAAACCCCAACAAAACGCTGGACATGAAAGCTCGGGTGAGCTTCCCTGGTTGGCAGCTCTCTGTGTGTTGTCACACAGTCATGTGCTGGAAGGGTGACATGTCTTGATTCCACGGGGAGGGGACAACAGAGACTGAGTTTGGGACCCTCCCAGACCTCCATTTCGGGGCGTGGGGGGCTGGTCCTGATTCGTATCCTTTTGCTGTAATAAACCATCACTGTTACTGAGTTCTATGAGTCATTCCAGCAAATAATCAAATCTGAGGAGGTAGTGGGAACTGCTGGATTCACAGTCTGTTGGTCGGATTTAAAAGGAAATGCTGCATAGCACAGGGAGATCAGCTCGGTGCTTTGTGACCACCTGCGGCGGGGGGGGGGATAGGGAGGGAGGGTGGGAGGGAGACACCAGAGGGAGGAGATATGGGGATACATGTATACATAGAGCTGATTCACTTTGTTATACAGCAGAAACTAACACAGCAATGTAAAGCAATTATACTCTAATAAAGATGTTAAAAAAATTTAAAAAAAGTAAAATAAAAGAGGAAACACTTTATCTTAATTTGCATTTAGCATTTTTCATGTTTGTCTGTTGCATTTTTTTCTGTTAGTTACTTACATTGTATACTATTTTAGTTCCCTTAAAGGTTTCTTCCATTACTTCTATGATTAAAAAATTCTCCCATCTTAAGATCATTTTCACTTGGTTTGATCCCTGGTCCAGGAAGATCCCACATGCCGTGGAGCAACTAAGCCCGTGTGCCACAACTACCGACCCTGCGCTCTAGAGCCCGTGAGCCACAACTACTGAGCCCACGTGCCGCAACTACTGAAGCCCACGCTCCTAGAGCCCGTGCTCCACAACAAGAGAAGCCACCACAATAAGAAGCCCGCACACTACAAGGAAGAGTAGCCTCCACTCGCTGCAACTAGAGAAAGCCTGCGTGCAGCAACAAAGACCCAACGCAGCCAAAAATAAATAAATAAAATAATTTTTTAAAAAAAGAAACACTTCTTTGATCTTCATTTCTTTATGAAGCCTCCTGTGTTGTGTAAAACTTAAATACATTTGTATGCTCTTCTATTGTTAATCTGTTTTTTGTTTGTTTGTTTGTTTTTAACAGAGGCTCCAGCTAAAAACTTGAAAGGGTAGAGGAAAAAAACATTTTTCCCCTCCTACAGTTTCAAATAAATATTCATCTAGAAATTGCCTTGAGTCTGGCTGGAGTTGAAGACCCATTTCCTTCCAAATAAGAAACCAATACTGAAGTGTGAGGCAGACTGCTGGTTTAGGATAGATATTATTCATAATGGCTTTAGGAATTAGTCTACTATTCCTAATTCATTAGAGCATTTAAAAAAATTAGGAATAGTTATGGAATATCTATAATTCCCAGATAAACGTTTAACGTTTAAATAAAAATGAGACAAGCTATAGCATAAGTGCGAAGCAAAAAATTCTCAAAAAATGAGTAGGAGAATCTCTTTTTAAAATTTCTACTTCAATTACTTAAACTCATGTTTGCTCCTTTAACTTCTCACAAACTGTAAGCACAAAGGTCCAACATACCTCCTGGATGGCTGTCATGACAACGTGTTGGACAGATTCCTCCATCATCATGATGGCTTGGATGTACTCTGAAAGTAAGAACAACCTGGAATGTCAGTGTTCAAGTTATAGACAATCAAGGGAGTAAAGGCTAACACTTCATGAATTCTGAAAAGAAGTTTCCTGTGTTTTGATTCTTCGTCGGAATTCCTCGTATATGGTTAAATATATGTGTCACAGGTAAAGTAAAGGCTGAAAATCACATTATTTATCTTTCCTTAAAAATAACTGTCCGCCCCCATTAAGTTGAGGCTACAGCTAAAGGTCACAGGAATGGAGGATCTCGGGAATGTAAACAATGAAACGGTACAGCCTAAGGCCAGAATGGAAAGGACTCTGTATTACTATTCCTAAAATCTAAAAATCTTTCACATTATTCTTTGCTACATGTTATAAAACTTTGATGTCTGTGTTTTATTCCTATGTGACATCAAAGTATTGAATTGTGTATAATTTCTACCTTAATATTTTCTATAATTAAAAAAAAAAACTTAGGGAAACTGAGACCTGCTCAGGACCAAGAGTTAAGGTAAATTTAAGATAGAGGCTGACGCTATAGTTAAACAAACACTGTGTAACCCTGGGCTTTAAAATAATGACCCAAATCTCTAATAAGCTAAAGCATCAATTTCATCAACCTTACCCTCACCAATGCCGAAAAAGAGAAGACTCCCTTAGCCGTTCGTAGTGACAAAGTTGAAAAAAAAATAATTTCTTGCCTTCTAAAAAAAGCCCTGGAAGTAGTTTTCATTATTTTCAAATCCAATAATAGATGAAAAAACAGGAATTAAGCATAAAAAATCAATAGGCCAGCTGGATTTCAACAAATACGGTAAATATATTTTAATAAGAAACTTTTTTTTTGAATTTTATTTTATTTTTTCTTATACAGCAGGTTCTTATTAGTCATCCATTTTATACACTTCAGTGTCTACATGTCAATCCCAATCTCCCAATTCATCACACCCACATCCCCACCCACCCAATAAGAAACATTTTAAAACGTAAAGTCATTAGGAAATTACAGCCTCAACCTGCCTCTCTCCGCTCTATACCCAAAAACACACCCAAAAAATTTGTCTCAGCACTCTAACATTATATGAAAGAGTCTTACTGTGCAATTGTTACAGTGACCTACTGGCAAGAAACTCATGGATTTGGAATGCCAAACTGTAGTCCCTTGCTTGACAGGTAACTTGTTTAAAAAAAAAAAAAAAAAAAAGAATTTTGACAGCACTATTAAATTACAACATTCTGGTTGCTAATGCCAAAGCTTTTAGTTAAACAAAGCATGTTTTTAAGGAAGGATTGTCGTAAGGATGCTTGTACCCAATCAATGTGTGGTGATGCATACGCAAGTATACACAACACACTTAAAACACAGTCATCGTTCTTAGGCCCAAAGTAGGAATACTGTGCATCATAACTTAACCACTTTCCAGTGAAAAAAAAAAAAAAAGAAGAATCCTTTTAGTCTGAGCTGAACTTTTTGTTTGTTTGGTTTGTTAGTGAGGAGCGTCCTACAAGCGTTGGGTACAAGGCACCAAGCACAGAATTCCCAGGCTACAGAGCAGCTGGCACAGCCGGGATCGGAATGAAAGACTGTGAACATGGTGGGGAGAGGCAGTGGCCCAGTCATGGGAGGAAGACGGACGACAGCCCCGTGGGCGTGAAGGGGGTGACAGGGGACAGGGGACGGAGGTTAGTCAGGTGTGAGAGGGGAAGCGTTAGTTAAGAAGCGGTGTTGCCACGTCAAGGCCCTTCCCCGCGAACACCGTAAAATGCTGGATGATAAAATGATGATGAGAACCACGTTAATGTACTAGTTTTGAAAAGTTAAAAAAAAAAAAAGTTAAATCTTGAAAGTCCAAAATCCAAGTACGTATGATTACTGGCAGATCCAGGAGGCAGTGAAGAATGAGCTGGGCTACGCCAGGGAGTCTGTCCTGCAAAGTGAGCGTCTAGGTCCAAAGCCTACAGCTCAGCTCAGTACAAAGAGCATTTAGTCCTAATGTGGGAGACACGCGTTTTTGTCCTCGCTAGCCTCTCACGAGCAAGAGATCTTGGGCAAGTCAAACAATACTCATGAGTCTCAGTTTCCCAATTTGTAAAAAGTGCTGTTTGTTCTGTTAACCAGGCAAGAGGGAGAACTCGGTAAATATTATTTTTAGTGCGTTTTTACCGCTAATCTCTGCTTTTTCAAATACACCACCACTTATGTGCCCCAGTTTGATAAGTCAGATAGCCAAAAGAAATGCATGCTGAGCCAACGCCTCACTTCTAGGAACTGAGAAACAGCCTCTAAACACAGAGCCCTTGTGTCTGCAGTGTGCTATGGGTTACGAAGCAAACACACACACGGTTTCACCGACTCCTCACGACAACCAGCTGTCGTGCCCTCCCTCTGCAGATGAGGAAACAGGCCAGCCCCCCAGGGCAGTGACAGGTAACACCCGGAAACTCAGAAGTGCATTCGATCCAAGCTTTCTGCTGTGTTCCTGAGACCAGAGTATGCCCTCTGGACAGTGAGAGGTTAAAATCCTGTTCAAATTTTTCATCATTTATGTAATTTTTAGGGAAAACCTCAAGCTAGGTGTTACACAGAACACTTGGTCTGTGTGAGAAGCTCAACAAATATTTTGATTGCCTTCCCATAGGACGACCGATATAGGTAACATCCTTGTGTTCTCCTATTCACACCCTGTAATAAATAATTAGCCAACTCTTAACAGCTTTACATCTCCAAGAGCTGATGACTCCCTAACAGAATAAATACATAAGAAATTCTTATCTGAATTCAATGAACTACATTAAATAATTTTTCATCTGCCTTTGAAAGTCAAGGGTTCTACTTAGAAATGCCCACCCCACTCAACTGCAAGTTCCGTGAGGGCAGGTACTATATTGGTTTTGTCTGACACTGTGTTCCAAGCCCCAGCATGACGCATGAATTCAGTAAATGTTTATGAAGTAAGCCCTTTGCACTTGCAATCTAAAATATCTAACTTTACATTCCTATAGCTGAATTGACCAATATTAATTAATTATTAATTACTTTGGCTGGACCTTGTCCAATTAACAGTAAATTTCATTACATTCAGTGTAGTTAAAAATAATCTAATCAAAGAATTATGCAGTCTTGCAGAAAGGGGAAGAACGTCATCATAATCAAATTTATTCTAACCTGTAAAACTCTTTTAAGCTTGAAAACAGATTACTAGCAAAATCATAGAAAATGGCATACTTTGTGTGTGGCCTTAAGATGTTACTGTCTGTACGTGTGATTTATATATAAAATATGCAATGTGCATTACTTCCCTTAATTATTTTACATGCATACACACTGATATCAAGTAAGTTACCTTGCTTCTGCTCACAGTTCACAGCACAGCCCAAGATGAGCTGGAGCATCCTTCCCAGCTCGGCGGCATCCGAATGCTCCCCAATTAGGTTCACGTCAGGGAGGGTGAAGTCATTAATTTGCTGCCCTAAAATCTGCACAGAGATCAAAACATGAGCATTGCATTTACATCTATATGACCAAATAAAATACTTGACAGAGATTAGTTTGTCAGCACCAGAAACTCACTGCTAAGAGCAGAGCAGTTAAGCCAATCTCACTCCCAATTCCTATTTATACCCCCCATACATAAATTATAACTATCCTGAGTCACAGCAACTCAGTCCCTCATCTGGTGTGTGGTATGTACACTGAGCAAAGAAACTGAGTACTACTGACCCCTCCACCCCCCCAGAAAGACTGGATGTGCGCTCTCCAGAGGAGTAGAGCCTGAGAGGTTCTGAACCGGGGGCACCAGAAAGAGCAGAAGTTAAATACAGGTTCATGCCCACAACAGGTAGACTCCCCTGGCCACCTTCACTCCGTCTCACTCCAGAATACTAACAAGACACCCACATAAGGAAAGAGAATGGAGGCTTCCTTCATGGGAAACTGGCCCCAAATGAAATGACACATTTAGACAAATGGGTAGGTTTCTGTCTGATAACCCTACAGTGAAAAAAGAAGATCCTGAAAGCACAAAAGCAGGATGAATGTGGCTGTAGTGTGATGGGTAAGGAAAGAGCAGGCAAAGAGGAGGGGAGAGGGGTCACGCAGTATCCGGTGGCTCCTTGTAAGAAGTATGGATCTGATTCTCGATGCGACGGGAAACCATGGAAGATGACTTGGAGGATGAGAGTGACATAAATTCTCCTTTTTAAAAAATCACCCTGGCTTGAGAGTGGAGAATAGACTGTAGCGGGGCAGGAGTGAAATCAGGGCACACTCCGCGAGTAATCTAAGCAAAAGCTGGTGATGGCTCCGTAGAGGTGGTGGCAGCAGAAACAGAGAAAACTGTATTTTGGAGATTTAACTATAGGTCTTGCTGATGATATCGAATGAAGGAAGGACTGCAAGATGATCTGTAGGCTTTGGACTTGAATAGTAGGGTGGACGGCAGAGTCACATACTGAGGTGAAAACAGATAACATAAGTATAGATGTAGGTTTAAATGCACATAAGCTTGTCGGGGAAAAACAGTAAGGAAATAACACAGGTGTTTCTAGGCCATGTTGTGTCCACTTGGTATCTGTGATCATGAAATTTAAAGTAACACTAGTTCCACTGCCTTATTTTTTTCCCCAGCGATACCCTGACCGTTCTGATGCAGACTCAGAGGATAAACTGAGTTAATCTAGGGATAGGGGTTTGCTGAGGAATAAAATGGAAGTAGGCACAGGACTTGTTAGTAACTATGCATGGACTCTAAACCACCTTCACGAGTAAGGGAAGAAAGGAGAGAGTTAATGGACAGCAGAGAGGAAAGTTTAACATAAATGAGTAACCACTCACAAACTATCCATATTAGAGTGAAAAAGATTATTTATCTAGTAATCCCCTAATAGCTGGTGAACCAGCTTTTTGAAACAACATCTTAGAGACCATACAATGGAAGATAAAGCTGATTATTAATATTAAGGTAATATTTCCTTTACTTGAAACTACTGTAAGATTAAACTATCCTATAGTAATACTTCCAAGCAGAATGAAAAAAACTCCTTACCTCATGATTGTAATCCAGGATTCCTTTCAAAATTTTCTTTAAATTGCTTATCTGTTTAAAGAGAGAGAAAACAACTGGGTAAAAGGTAATCACAGATGAAAATATAGTTTAACCTAAAAAATTTCTGAACTAATCATTCTTGTTAATCATAAAGTAAACATAAAAAATAAAATTCAACAGTACATTTGAATTACTATCATAAAAAAGACTATCAATGGCTTAATTTATTTGATCTAAGAGATTTATAAAGCAAATTAAGTATCCAATTATGTTAAATTTTCAATGTTCTAACCACACTGACAAAAATTCGAAGGTAACTGAACAAGACTTAACAATAAGATTAAATTATGTAGATCTTCTGCATGGAAAGAAAAAATGTGTCATCCTTAGTGAAGACTTAAGCTCAGTGCTGTTTTACCCAGAAAAGTAGAGTTGCATCTTACATAGAGGGTAAGTTCTAAATTTAGAGCATTAAACAAAAATTACAGTCAAAATTACCCTTGGATATCTCCTAACACAACCTACAAATCAGGTAGTCACCTATGAAGGAATGTCTCCAAATTCCTCCATGGTCAGAAAAGTGTTTTTCTTCAGCTGAGACCAAGTAAATATTTAGGAGCCGTAAGGTTAAAAAAATACTACTATATCTTTAAATGTTAGTATAACGCTCAGCATTGCAAGATACTGTGCTATAAAAAGCATCCCAGTAACAAGACAGGATGAGGGACGAACACTCACTCAACTCCAGAGCGCAGGCTCCTGGTCATGTCACCTGGGTGAAATCACGGGCAGAATCACCTGCACTATTTACTGTAAACTTATTTCCTTCCCTCTTTGTTTTTGACCCAGCTCATCTGGCTGAATTTGTGTTAAGTCATATGCATACAGGATATGATGCTGTTGATCATCCACCTGGCTGTCCCCAGGTAGATGCTCAGAGTTGAAGATGTCCTAGGACAGAAGACTGTAGGAGTGGTAGCTATCAAATAAAAGATTCCACAGCAGGGGGATCCAGTGGTTAATCAAAGACATACTTATTTTTAAGGGAGAAAATAAACTGAAAACTTCATATTAAAAAAAAAGAATCTCATAAATAAAACTAACATGTTTTGTATGCCTAAAAATTTGGAGACACAGAAAATATATAATATACTCTCTCTGGTTCCAGGGTGTTCAATTTTTCGTATTATAACATTTTAAATTAGAAAGTCTTAAAAATCAATGTGTTCACTTAAAACGGTAGTTTATTCTCCACTGAAAAAAGCTACAAATCTTATCATTAATCAATGTTATCTTAAAATCAATCTTAAAATTGAAGAAATGTAATTGAAGAAACATAATATAGGATAAAATATAGAGAATAGGAATGCAAATTGGAATGGTTACTTTCAGTTCAGAATATTAAGAGTCCAATAAACATTTCGCTTTCTCTCTGTTACTGCCTTTGCCGCCCTGGTGACACTGAAGACCGTGTGGATTTATGCGCACACTGTGTGCACGGGCGTGGGATAGGCAACCCCCTCTTGTGAAGCAGCAGCAAACATAAGCTGATTTAGCAGCAAGGCTTTAAACAGGTTATAACGTTAAAAAGCCATCACTTTAATTGCCTATTCTTGAAAGGTTATTTAGAAATTAAACAGCATCCATTCACTCTAGCTTAGTGAAAAGGAGGAATTAAGATTTTGGCAGACCCAATATCTAGTCAGTGAATAAATATTTTCCTCAAACATGTGTTTTATGGGGAAATATAAAGACAAACCAAGCTTAGCTCATCTTAAGTCCAGGGGTTTCACACGCTCACTCACTTGCATTTCGGAGTCCCTACCAATGTGTATTAAAAATAAATGGCTCCAGAGTTTTCCAAGCTGCCAGTCATGACCACAGATCAAGGTGGTGTAAGGCAACTATAGAGATGGAGAACAAGTCAGAGGTGGCCAGGGGTTCGGGTGAGGGTGGTGTGGTTGATGGGACAGAGGCACCACCGGACACCTGGCAGGGATGGGGCAGCCTGCATCGCCACCGCAGGGCCGTTATGTGAGTCTACACGCTGACAGGGCCACGCAGAGCGGCGCACACACACAGAAGAGTGTGTGCAGAACGAATGAACTGTGAACACGCTGTGGATCGTATCCACGTCGGTTCCTTAGGTTTGCTACTGCATTACAGTCACACAAGATGTTAGCCCTGGAGAAACTAGGGGAAAGGTATGTGGAACTTCTCTGTACATTTCTTTTCCCAACCCCTGTGAATCTATAATCGTTTCAAAATATAAAGTTAAAAAAATAATTTACAGATGGGTTGCAATTTATATTTCAAAAACTAAACTAAAAACATTAGTGCATTAAGTAAGGTTAAAAACTTATTCAACTGTTCAGGAACATGCAGTTAGGCGGGTGGGAGGCTGCAGTGTAAACTGTGTTTCTCACTGTGAGTTTCCATCCAAGATGCTTGAGGAATACCGAAAAATAAGGCTACTGGGAAGGAAGTAAAAATAATCCATTCTCTGAGTGTTCTGGACACAGTTAATAATGATCAGTATTTCCTCATTATTAATAACAACACTAGCAACTAACATTACTGTCCTAAGTACATTATATGTGTTAACTCATTTATCTCTGTGAGGTAGATCCTATCACAATCTCCATTTTACAAACGGGAAAACTCAGGCACTGAAAGGTTAAAGACTTTCCCAGTGGCTGTGAGCGGCTGGGCTGGGATGTGGACACAGGCAGTCTGGTTCTGAAGCCCAAGCCCTCAGTCACTATGCTTTACTGACTCAGAATGTATCTTGATGAGCAATTCCAGGTTACCCCAATCTTCAATTCTAGATTATTTCACCAAAGGTTATCTAAGTTTCCAAAGCTCACTAGACACATCAGAGCAAAAGTCAACAAGTATTATATACACCCAAGTAAAAGATTAATTAACAGATAGGAAAATAAAAAGAAAATACCTTTAGCCTCCAATTATCTCCTACTTCAGTTTTGATTCTGTTTAGCCAATTTTCATCAAAATATGCAGGATCTCTGCAAATAAGAAAAAGCTAGCATGTTAATATCACGTAGCTTTCAAGCTAAAATAAAACCAAACACACACACACACAATTGAAACTCATCCTGTATTATCACTTAACTGCAACAAAAAGAGTTATTTGACACATATGAGCCACAAAATACTACATGTACGTGAGATCGAATGCAATTACAGTAGAAATCTCTAAAATCAACTGCTATCACTCATTAAAAATCATAATTTTATCAAAAGCAAGCTAAAAGGTGAAAAGTGATTACAATTCTACATGTACGTGAGATCGAATGCAATTACAGTAGAAATCTCTAAAATCAACTGCTATCACTCATTAAAAATCATAATTTTATCAAAAGCAAGCTAAAAGGTGAAAAGTGATAACATACAATTAATACATGTTTTTCAAATTATACACTAATCTGGAATTAACATAATTAGTAGATACCATGCTAGTATCTAAAAACAGTCAAAATCAATGACAATTGTTTTATAAAGGCAAAAGATGTATATTAGGAAGAATGTTAAAATAAGCTTTTCAGTTAATATTTCAATGACTTCCATCACCTACTACTTCAAAGGTCACCAATAATGTTATTAAAATTTCAATTTCTTTAAATAATATAAACAGAAAACCTGTTTATGTAATACTAGACATTAGACAAAGTTGGACACCATTTCTGTTTGCAGAAGCCCTAAATCTAAGATAACACTGGTGTGGACAAACAAACTGAAACAAGGATAGACGCTGAATATACTTATGCTTATTTTTCTTAGGAAAACCTCCGAAACGTCTATAAACACTAGAAAGAAAACAAAAGCTTTTATCCTGGCATGATAGTCGCTTTAAAGTTCCTGAAATCGATGCTCTAAAAAATTAAATTATTTGTTCAAGACCACAGACTGAACACCTCTGTCCTGCTCCAGCAAGTGCCAAATCCAAAGATCTTTTCATAACACAACCATCTCCGTTCACTCAAAAAACATAATGGTTGGGCTTCCCTGGTGGCGCAGTGGTTGCGCGTCCGCCTGCCGATGCAGGGGAACTGGGTTCGCGCCCCGGTCTGGGAGGATCCCACATGCCGCGGAGCGGCTGGGCCCGTGAGCCATGGCCGCTGAGCTTGCGCGTCCGGAGCCTGTGCTCCGCAACGGGAGAGGCCACAGCAGAGGGAGGCCCGCATACCACAAAAAAAAAAAAACAAAAAAAAAAAACAAAAACATACTGGCAACAAGAGAAATATGTTAGGGGAAAAAAAAAAAAATCTACATTTCAACTTACACTGTCACTCAGACTGATAAACACAACCGCTACTAAATTTTGGTCAAATTATCTTTAAAGTAACCTGCTAGGTAGAATTTTTAAAATTTATTATTAAGAAAAATATACATATTTAGGCATAAGAATTTTTTTTTCGGTACGCGGGCCTCTCACTGTTGTGGCCTCTCACGTTGTGGAGCACAGGCTCCAGACGCGCAGGCTCAGTGGCCATGGCTCACGGGCCCAGCTGCTCCGCGGCATGTGGGATCTTCCCGGACCAGGGCACGAACCCGTGTCCCCTGAATCGGCAGGGGGACTCTCAACCACTGCGCCACCAGGGAAGCCCTCAGCATGCTTTTAAGGTTCAACCATGTTGTAGGACGTGTTACCACTTCATTCCTTTTTATGGCTCAAAAACATTCCATTTATGGATACACTACATTTTGTTTATCTATTCATCAGCTGATATACATACATGCTTCATGTGGGTATGTGCCTAGGAGTGGAATTGCTCGGTCCCATAATAACTCTATTTAACATCTGAAGTGTGACCAAACTGTTTTCCAAAGCAGCTGTACCATTTTACATTCCTGCTAGCAACACGTCAGTTCCAATTTTTTCACAGCCTGTCAACATTTGTTATTATCTCTCTAAAAAGTTATGCCCATCCTAGTGGGTGTGCAGTATTATATTATCTCACTGTGTGTTTTTAAAAAATTTTTAATAATTCATTTATTTTTTTTTTTTTTTTAATTTTTGGCTGTGTTGGGTCTTCGTTGCTGCGCGCGGGCTTTCTCTAG
>NC_041233.1:86725492-86737188 GCF_002837175.3 Physeter macrocephalus
GCCCGTGCGCCATGGCCGCTGAGCCTGCGCGCCCGGAGCCTGTGCTCCGCAACGGGAGAGGCCACAACAGAGGGAGGCCCGAATACCACAAAAAAAAAAAAACAAAAAAAAAAAACAAAAACATACTGGCAACAAGAGAAATATGTTAGGGGAAAAAAAAAAAAATCTACATTTCAACTTACACTGTCACTCAGACTGATAAATACAACCGCTACTAAATTTTGGTCAAATTATCTTTAAACAAAGTAACCTGCTAGGTAGAATTTTTAAAATTTATTATTAAGAAAAATATACATATTTAGGCATAAGAATTTTTTTTTCGGTACGCGGGCCTCTCACTGTTGTGGCCTCTCACGTTGTGGAGCACAGGCTCCAGACGCGCAGGCTCAGTGGCCATGGCTCACGGGCCCAGCTGCTCCGCGGCATGTGGGATCTTCCCGGACCAGGGCACGAACCCGTGTCCCCTGAATCGGCAGGGGGACTCTCAACCACTGCGCCACCAGGGAAGCCCTCAGCATGCTTTTAAGGTTCAACCATGTTGTAGGACGTGTTACCACTTCATTCCTTTTTATGGCTCAAAAACATTCCATTTATGGATACACTACATTTTGTTTATCTATTCATCAGCTGATATACATACATGCTTCATGTGGGTATGTGCCTAGGAGTGGAATTGCTCGGTCCCATAATAACTCTATTTAACATCTGAAGTGTGACCAAACTGTTTTCCAAAGCAGCTGTACCATTTTACATTCCTGCTAGCAACACGTCAGTTCCAATTTTTTCACAGCCTGTCAACATTTGTTATTATCTCTCTAAAAAGTTATGCCCATCCTAGTGGGTGTGCAGTATTATATTATCTCACTGTGTGTTTTTTAAAAATTTTTAATAATTCATTTATTTATTTATTTTTTTTAATATCTGAAGTGTGACCAAACTGTTTTCCAAAGCAGCTGTACCATTTTACATTCCTGCTAGCAACACGTCAGTTCCAATTTTTTCACAGCCTGTCAACATTTGTTATTATCTCTCTAAAAAGTTATGCCCATCCTAGTGGGTGTGCAGTATTATATTATCTCACTGTGTGTTTTTAAAAAATTTTTAATAATTCATTTATTTTTTTTTTTTTTTTAATTTTTGGCTGTGTTGGGTCTTCGTTGCTGCGCGCGGGCTTTCTCTAGCTGCGGCGAGCGGTCTTCTCATTGTGGTGGCTGCTCTTGTTGCGGAGCACAGGCTCTAGGCGTGCGGGCTTCAGTAGTTGTGGCACACAGGCTCAGCAGTTGTGGCGCATGGGCTTAGTTGCTCCGTGGCATGTGGGATCTTCCCAGATGAGGGCTCGAACCCGTGTCCCCTGCATCGGCAGGCAGACTCTCAACCACTGCGCCACCAGGGAAGCCCCATACCCATCTATTTTTGTTTTAAGCTTAATCTAGCTTCTTTAGTCAAGGTTCTTTTGCTGTTAAGTAAGAAACTAATTTGAGCAAAATTGTGCAAAAAAACGGAACTTACTGGAAGACCACTGAGGTATGTTATGGTACAGAAAGATAGCTGGGCCTCCTTGAGTACTGAAATAAGGATCTGGAAAGCTGTTAAGAATCCAGACAGCACTCTCCTTCTGACTTTCACCTTTGCTTCTGCCCATCTATTCGTTTTCTCTCTGTAAGACCAGCTTTTTCTGTTTCTCCACACAACGCTGAAGAGAGCCGCACACACGCTCCAGGTCTTCACCATGCCAGTTCAAGAAGATAGTTTTGAAGACCAGCCATCACTCAATCCCAATTCTAAATTCCCAGGAAACTCCAAATAATACAGCTAGAGTCTGTTTTTCATCCCTAATCTGACTGTATGTGACCAAAAGGATGGAGAACCACAAGTAGGAAACCCACAACTTCAGGTTTCAGAGAAAGGACCTCCTGTAAACTGGGCAGAGAACACCCCCAAAAGTGTCCTCTTTGCTTAAAACCTCTTGTGAAAATAGATAATGCAAAGAAAAACAACTTAAGTGAATGCTACTGAAATATTAAAGAATTGTTATAAAAATAGTTCAGAAAGTAGAAAATATTCCATATTTTTAATAATCAAAAAAGCTGTAATCTAAAAATCATAATCATTGCCAATCAAGTAATAGTCTTTCCAATCAAAAAGGACAATCATAAGTAGGGCAATCTGTGAGTCTGGTGCTAAATGGGTGATGATTACCCAAAGTCAAAGGCACTGAACTTACTAGCTAAGTGGCAATTCAGGACCACACAGCTAAAAGATACTTATATTTCAACAGGAAACCCCTTAACTTATAAAAAAGAATGCTTTAGAATGTCTAAGAGGGCTTCCCTGGTGGCGCAGTGGTTAAGAATCTGCCTGCCAATGCAGGGGACATGGGTTCAAGCCCTGGTCCGGGAAGATTCCACACACCGCGGAACAACTAAGCAACCCTGTGCATCACAACTACTGAGCCTGTGCTCTACAACCCGCGAGCTACAACTACTGAGCCCACGTGCCACAACTACTGAAGCCTGCACACCTACAGCGTGTGCTCCACAGAATGAGAAGCCACCGCAATGAGAGGCCCGTGTACTGCAACGAAGAGTAGCCCCCCGGTCGCCGCAACTAGAGAAAGCCTGTGCACAGCAACAAAGACCCAATGCAGCCAAAAATAAATAAATAAATTTACGTTAAAAAACAAAAAAATTAAAATGTCTAAGAAATTATATACTCTGAGAACTCCCAGATTATGGGATACTTCATTTACAACTTAGAGCAACACTTCTTATGAATCAAAGAACTCAGAAAAATCTGAATAAAGTATTTCAAACCAATCACTATGATTCATTTTGCTTCTTGCTTAAAAGATGACCACATCAAAGCCTCAGAATGTACCTGAGCTGGACAGGAAGACAACAAAAGACAGCCGTTACCACCATGTACTCAGCACCAGTAACCTGCCAACCATGGAGCCAGGCACTCCGCGTTCACAGTGACACTGCCAGGAAGGTATCACTGTCCCCATGTTAAGCTGCGCAATATCAGACTCAGAAGTTAAGTAATTTCCCCAAGTTCAATCACACCGCTAAATGGCAGAGTTGATGGTACTGTCGCTTTTGTTACAAGAGATCAGCAGAGTTCAACACGAAACTGGTCCTAGCAAACAACACCACGGTCCTGTGGCTAATTCTCTCCTTCCTGTTCAGCCGTCTAGTCACAGAGAACAAAGACCCACATCGTTCAAGATGTTCTATGGTCAACAGGGGCAGGTGTGTGTCTCATTCACCACTGTCCACCCAGCACTTCATGTCTGACACACAGCAGTTCTCATTGATACCTGTGCACTGAAATACATTTGGAAGGTGATAGCACTTTTATTTAATAAGCTTCCAATCTGCTACTTGGGTGGAACACAGCAAGAATAGTAGTCCACAAATCTAAACTATGACACAAGTTAACCTATCTGTGAAACAGAACAGACTCACAGACATAGAGAACAGACTGGTGGTTGCCAAGGGGGAGGAGGTTGGGCGAGGGATGGAGTGGGAGGTTGGGATTAGTAGATGTCAGCTTTTACACATAGAATGGATCGACAACAAGGTCCTACTGTATAGCATAGCGAACTATATTCAATATCACCTAATGAACCATAATGGAAAAGAATATTTTTTAAAAAGAATGTATATATATGTATAACTGGATCACTTTGCTGTACAGCAGTAATTAACGAAACATTGTAAATCAACTCTACTTCAATTAAAAAAAAAAAAAAGAATAGTAGTCCACTGCCTTCTTCCATTCAATATGACTTTTCCTAGTCATGAACTTGACTCAATATGCAGGCACCTAGCCATAACTCTGTTTCGCTAAGTAGTTTACAATTTCAGCAATGTTTTCTAAGTACCCCTTAATAAACGTTCTCAGGCTAGGATGAAACAACATAAAGGTGATTTTCTCCAAAATATTAAGAGTATAGCTCTGCGCAGATACGTAAATGACAAGGGATAATCTTCCTGGGAATGTTCTTCATGAGCCAGAAACCATCTTTAGCGTCTTGCTATGTCCTGACTGCTGTCAAGAAAATGACACAAACCAGCCACAAAACATACGAAGCCACTTCCTTAACTTTCGCAGTAACACATCTATTCGGCTGTAACTTATGTACCAGTCATAGCTTAAGCTAAAGGAAAAGCCCATTAATTTTAATCCGTAACATAATTCCAGGAATACACTGTCATCCTGCAGTCAACTGCTTCCACAGAAACCAAAAAATTAAATTTTATTTCTACTGCTTAAATTATTTAAGTACCATAATATTCTTATTGAAGTCCCCCAAATTAAGATGGGGTCCGAAACAAACGCTGTATTTTGACTCAATTTCTTAATATGACATTTTTATTAGCAAATGTTACTATTTTTAAAAATAGATATGTTAATTCTTAGGTCTATTTTCCTTTTTCTTTTGGCCACACTGTGCAGCATGCGGGATCTGAGTTCCCTGGCCAGGGATCAAACCCGTGCCCCCTGCAATGGAAGCTCGGAGTCTAAACCACCAGACCACCAGGGAAGTCCCTCTTAGGTCTATTTTCTAATGATCTTTTCATTACCTAAAAAAAATCATTTTGGTCCCCTGCCACTAAATGGATATTGAAGAGTTGGCTATGACATTTATATTTTGCATCCTTGATGACAACAAAAATAAAGCAAATTATGCTTTAGCCCCTGCTGTGTTAGAAAGAGCAACAGAGGCGCAGAGGCAGAGGCTCTAAACCAAGGGCAGGCAACCAGGCCCCATAAATAAAAAGAGGCATTCCACCACTGTCCGCAGCTTGACCTTCCTTTTATCTCTTTTGGTCTCATCTACTTTCTTTTTCCCTCTTTCTTGAACTCTGGAAATAAAACCTAATGGCACTTAGAGGCACAACTTACTACTTCTGATCTTGCTCTTTCAATCAATATGCAGTTGTGGCAGAATAAAAAATATATTTGCCCTCTGCCCCTGGATCCTGGCGCTGAGCTCCTAAAACCCTGAGAATTTCCTGAGTGATGGGGTGTCTTTTATAACTCATCATGAGCCCTTTCCAGCCACACCGGAGCTTATGCTAACAGGGTGATTCACTGTGGGACCTGCAGACAGCTTCAGGACGAGGGCTGGTCCCAGAGGAACTTTCAGCTCCACGCCCTGACCTCCAGGAAGGGACTGACGGTGGAGTTCAAACACATGGCTAACGACTTCACTCATGTCTCTTTAGTGAAACCCCCCAATAAAACCCTAAACAACAGGGTTCAGAACTTCGGGGTGGGTGAGCACATCACTGTGCTGGGAAGGCAGTGGGCTTGTGGGGTCCCAGAGCTCTGCACTGCCTCTACCCCACATGACCCTGTGCATCTCCTTCATTTGGCTGTTCCTGAGTTGGATCCTGTATGATAAAAATGCAATCATAAGTATAGAGCTTCCTTGAGTTTTCTGTCATTCTCGCAAATATCAAACCTGAGGGGGTTCATGGGAACTCCTGCATTTGCAGTTGGCTGGGCAGAAGTGTGGGTGCCCCAAGGACCCCACCCACATCCACCTGGCGTCTGCAGGGGGGGCAGTCTTGTGGGACTGGGGCCTTAACTGCCGAGTCTGCCCCGAGTGTCAGAATCAAAGGACTGTGACCTTAACTTGTGGGGTCTGAGCTACCTCGGGAAGCTGGTGTCAGGACATCGAGTTGGTATCAGGGAACTGTTGATGGAAAATGACAGAGTGGTGAACTCTTCTTGGTGATAAAGGATAAAAGAAGATAAAAGTTGCTTTCTTTTCATTTCCAAGTTCATAATTCCATATTCATTCATTTAGCTAACATTTACAGAACACTTACTCTAGAGCAGGACAAGGGGCTCTGGAAGGTAAGGGCGGCGGTGATACTAAACAGGTAGTCGGGGGGGCTAGGTGGAGAAACGGGCAGCTCTCAGTGGGGACTGGCAGCTGGTGAGGAGGACCAGCACGTGGATGTCTGACTGATAAACATCCGAGGCAGAGGGACGGGCCACGCACAATGCCCCCAGCAGGAGACGTGTGAGGACGAGCGGGCGCCGCTGTGGGAAAGAACGCCAGCAAATGAGGTCAGAGCTCAAGAGGGAAGAGATATGGGAACATATGTATGTGTTTAACTGATTCACTTTGTTATAAAGCAGAAACTAACACACCATGGTAAAGCAATTATACTCCAATAAAGATGTTAAAAAAAAAAAAAGAAGTGAGGTCAGAGTGGTACCAAGGGCTCAGGTCACTTGGGCTCTGATACATCACTGTGAGTCCTTTGGCTTTTACCCTGAGTGAAATGGGGCACCAGTGCAGTGCTCTAAGCAGAAAACCTCACTCTGGCAGCTGGGTTCACATGAGACTCTGGGACAGGCAACTACAGAAACACCGACACTAGTCAGGAAGTTACCAACATGATATGGGCAAGAGATGATGGCAGCCAGACCAATATGGTAGCAGTAAAGGTAATAATTTTTATTATAAAACTTTTTTACTCCTAAAAATTCCACTATACATCTATAATAAGTAAGGCACTTTCCTTTGCCTTACTAACCATGGTTCTGATACTACACCTAATATAATAAAGAAACACTCCCTGGGCTTCCCTGGTGGCGCAGTGGTTGAGAGTCCGCCTGCCGATGCAGGGGACACGGGTTCGTGCCCCGGTCCAGGAGGATCCCACATGCCGCGGAGCCCCGGTCCGGGAGGATCCCACATGCCGCGGAGCGGCTGGGCCCGTGAGCCGTGGCCGCTGAGCCTGCGCGTCCGGAGCCTGTGCTCCGCAACGGGAGAGGCCACAACAGTGAGAGGCCCGTATACCACACACACACACACACAAAAAAAAAAACAAAAAACACTCCCAGAATACCACCTAATAACCTATATTCAAATTTCCTCCATTACATCCTTGAAATGTCTTTGTTCAAACAAGATCCAAGCTTCACGCATTGCATTTGTTTTTGTTTTTGAAACTGTGGTAAGAACACTTAACAGGAGCTCTGCCCTCTCAAAACACATTCAAGATCAGAGTACAGTGCTATTAACCACAAGCACAGTGCTGCACAGCAGGCCTTAAGGGCTTATGCATCTCATGCAACTGAAACTTTATACCTGTTTAACAGCAACTCCCCGTTTCCCCCAAATCCCAGCCCCTGGCAACCACCACTTCACTCTGCTTCCATGAGTCTGACCACTTCAGACACCTCCCAGAAGTGGAGTGGTGCAGTCTGCCCCCTGGGACTGGCTTTCTCACGTAGCATGACGTCCTCAGGGGCATCCAGGCTCTGCACACGGCAGGTCTTCCACAAGAACCACGTGATGCGTTTGGTCAGTGTCTTTCTCTCTGGACTCTTCGATCTAGAATAGTCCACCCTGTTCCTTTCTTCTCTCTTTTTTTTTTTTGGTGGTAGGCCGGCCTCTGTCTGTTGTGGCCTCTCCCGTTGCGGAGCACAGGCTCCGGACGCGCAGGCTCAGCGACCATGGCTCAAGGGCCCAGCCGCTCCGCGGCATGTGGGATCCTCCCAGACCGGGGCGCGAACCCGGTTCCCCTGCATTGGCAGGCGGACGCACAACCACTGCGCCACCAGGGAAGCCCTCCTTTCTTCTCTTGACATTCACTTGCTGAAGAGACCAGGTCAACTGTCCTGTGAAATATCCCACTTCCTGGATTTTCCTGATCCTTCCCTTGGGACTCAGTTTAACCTATTCCTCTGTCCTCTGTACTTCTCTGTAATCTGGAAGTTAGATCTAAAGGCTGGATTTAGCTATATTTTAAAAGTGTAGCCTTCAGTATTTCCTGATGGGTTGGATGCAGGATGTGGAGAAAAAGAAAGAGAGGTTTCAAGGTCTGAGCAGCTCAAGGCCAGAAATGCCAACAACTGAAATGAGAAGACTTTGACTGAGTGGGTCTGAGCAGAAGACAGGGTTTAGCTCCACATACGATGACTCTGAGATGTTGTCTTTTAGACCCAACTGGAGATGCTAAGTAGACAATCAGACAAGTCTGGATGTCAGAGGAGAGGTTCACGCTGGAGATAAAAATCTGAGCATCATTAGGATATGGATGCTATTTCAGGCTATGAGACTAGATGAAATCATCGAGGGGGTGAATGCAAACAAAAGAGAAGAGGGGCCAGGCCTGAGTCCTTAAGCTCTGTGTCCTTAGGAGGGAGCACAAGAGAGGGAAACCAGCACAGGAAATGCAGATCATCCAGTGAGACAGGAGAGACACCTGGAAGGTCACAGTATCCTGGAGGCCAAATCTTAATAAGTGTCAAAAGGAAGTAATAAGCAGATGAGCATCTGTCCTTTGAACGCTGCTGCCAGTCCAGATGAGGACTGAGAACAGGCGTTAGCATCAGCAACAAGTGCAGTTCTAATATGATGGTGGGGAAACCCTGATGGAAGTGGATTTAAGGGGGGCGGCGGGGGGAGAACTCTGAGACAGATGCTGCACAGGCAGCAGAACGGGAGCAGTGACTGACAGGAGTGGGATCCTGAGAAGTCTGTTTAAAGATAAATAAGCCTGCTTCCCTGCTAGTAGATACGACCCTGCAGAGCAGGGGAAGCCGTGGGCGTAGCAAAGAGGGGAGAACTGCTGAAGCAAAGATCCCGAGTAGGTGAGAGGCAGAGGGACCCAACAGACAACGTGCAGCCACTGACTTTACGACAGGACCGCCCCCAGCACAGCTCGAAGGCAGTAACCAGCAGCGAGGCGGCCACACTGACGCCGGCGGGGGCAAATGTAGTCGGGGAGTCAACAGAGATTCTCTTGTATGTGTTTCAACTTCCCCAGAAGTAGGTGGTCCCTTACCTTGGAAGGTAATCCGAGGAGAGACTGAGGAAGTGGTGCTGAAGGTCTGCAGAAAGGACAGTGGGAGACGGTCACCCGGAAGAGGGGCAGCGAGAGGGCTGGGGAAGTACCAGGTGGCCAGGGCTTCACACTGGGAAATGTAAAATGAGATGCACCAGCTCGGTTCAGCCGCATAGGTGAGACGCAGAACGGGTGGGATATTAGATTTAACCAAGTTGTGGTTTAGCTTAAAAAGTACAAAGAAATAAAAAAGGGGCAGAGGAGCTAAAAATGTACACAGGGAGTGATTATGACTGACCACGGAATTTTGGCTGAACAAGAGGAAAGAAAGAGGTGAAGGTGAAGGACAGTGTTGAGACCCCACCGGCCCTCGAGAACTGAAGGATGGCTGGAGATGTGCGGCCAGAGAGAGAGAGACGGAAAGACAGGAGGCAGTGGTCAGACAGCGGGAGAGAGCAAACCGAGACCACGGAGGGTCGGAGATTACTGGTGATGATAAGCCATGGGGTATGACCTCGAGAATGAGTGGCTGAAACCGGGTAGAGGATGAGACCAAAGGAGATGAGTCAAGGAGTTGACAGGCAAGGGTCTGAAGGACCATATCCAAGTCCCCAGGAATTTCAGCAGGGGTGGTACTGGAAAGAGTAGCAGGATGCCTGGATCCAAAGCTGCTGAGAAACGAGAGGGATGATGTCGTAAGACTCAAAACTGGGGGGTCTTAGGGAAGATGTGAGGGGAACGGTCTGGAAGTAGCAATGAGGAGGCACCGTGCTGAGCCAAGTGGTACATGAAGAAGAAACAGCCTTACTTAGAAGCCTGCAGAGGCAGTGCTGTTACGGGAGAAGAGGATTCTTTCAGGCCCGAAGTTGATCAGTGCAAAGCAGCGACTGTTCTCTGGCAGGTGTACAATAGGTTCACCAAGAATCACAGGTTTTACAGCATAAACAGTCAGTTCAAGTTCTTGTTGTCTCACACAGAACATGCTGTGCTCTCCAAAGTGGGTGCTGCTTTGTAAAAATCTTTACAGAGGCTAATAATGTTAATTTTCTTCAAACCAAGAAGTAGAAAATAGAAAAGAAAATTCTATAAATTTGAGTTTTGATAATATTAAGAGTCACAGCTCCCTAAAAACTTAAGGCCCCCCTCAAGAAAAGGTTTTCATTTTGTATTTGTTGATATATAGATGTAAAAGGATAAACTACATCTTCAGTGTTTTCAGTGCCTGATCTATTATTAAAAATTACTTCAATGAACAAGAATCTAATCATCCATGGATGCTGTCTGTCCAGTCATTAGACAGTTCAACATAATCAAAATCCTGAAAACATGGGAAAGGAATCTTTGCAATAAATAGTGCAAAAAAAAAGAGGCCCTTATATCATACACAAAAAGTAATAAGTCAGGGCTTCCCTGGTGGTGCAGTGGTTGAGAGTCCGCCTGCCCATGCAGGGGACACGGGATCGTGCCCCGGTCCGGGAAGATCCCACATGCCGCGGAGCAGCTAGGCCCATGAGCCATGGCCGCTGAGCCTGTGCGTCCGGAACCTGTGCTCCGCAACAGGAGAGGCCACAACAGTGAGAGGCCCGCGTACCGCAAAAAAACCCAAAAGTAATAACTCAGAATGCATCATAGACCTAAATATAAGCATTAAAACTGTAATACTTCTGGAGGAAAACGCAGGAGAAAATCTTAGAGACCCTGGGTTTGGTAAAGGTTTCTTAATACAATTAAAAAAAAAACGTGAACTAAAAAAAATATATTAAATAATAAGTATTTAATAATTAAAACTTTAAAAATATTTGCTCTGCAAAGACACTATTAAGAAAATAAAAAGGGAAGCCACAGGCTGGGAGAAAATATTTTAAAACATACGTCTGAGAAAGAACTTGTATTTAGAATATATAAACAACTCTAAATTTAATAAGATGAAAACAATTCAATTAAAAAATAGGCAAAAACCACAAAACACAAGGAAGGACACTACATAATGATCAAGGGATCGATCCAAGAAGAAGATATAACAATTGTAAACCTTTATACACCCAACAGAGGAGCACCTCAATACATAAGGCAAATGCTAACAGCCATAAAAGAGGAAATCGACAGCAACACAGTAATAGTGGGGGACTTTAATACCCCACTTACACCAATGGATAGATCATCCAGACAGAAAACTAATGAGGAAACACAAGCCTTAAACGACACATTAGACCAATAAACTTAATTAATCTCTATAGGACATTCCACCCGAAAACAGCAGAATACACTTTCTTCTCAACTGTACACAGAACATTCTCCAGGATAGATCACATCTTGGGTCACAAACCAAGCCTTGGTAAATTTAAGAAAACTGAAATCGTATCAAGCATCTTTTCTGACCACAATGTTATGAGATTAGAAATCAAAATTGTAAACCTTTATACACCCAACAGAGGAGCACCTCAATACATAAGGCAAATGCTAACAGCCATAAAAGAGGAAATCGACAGCAACACAGTAATAGTGGGGGACTTTAATACCCCACTTACACCAATGGATAGATCATCCAGACAGAAAACTAATGAGGAAACACAAGCCTTAAACGACACATTAGACCAATAAACTTAATTAATCTCTATAGGACATTCCATCCGAAAACAGCAGAATACACTTTCTTCTCAACTGTACACAGAACATTCTCCAGGATAGATCACATCTTGGGTCACAAACCAAGCCTTGGTAAATTTAAGAAAACTGAAATCGTATCAAGCATCTTTTCTGACCACAATGTTATGAGATTAGAAATCAAATACAGGAAAAAAACTGTAAAAAACACAAACACATGGAGGCTAAACAATATGCTACTAAATAACCAAGAGATCACTGAAGAAATCAAAG